>NC_092175.1:26426649-26776232 GCF_045791955.1 Oncorhynchus clarkii lewisi | reverse complement strand
TCCACAGTTATTCTCTGTGGCTACATTATGCTCTCTGGTGTATTTTGAACATTGAGAGCGGGCTCCTGTAAGCCCCTGCATTAAACCGGCCCTGTGTGTTAAAATGTGGAATTAAAATGGATTTAATTGTAATAATGAGAACTTGTTCTCAACTAGCCTACCTGGTTAAAGAAAGGTGAAATAAAATAAAAAATATATATTTTGTCAGCGATTTACACAAAATATATAACAAAAATATAAACAAGCTGAAATTAAAGATCCCAGAAACTTTCCATATGTGTTAAAAGCATTTATTTTGCACACATTTGTTTCTATCCCTGTTAGTGAACCTTTCTTCTTTGCCAAGATAATCCTTCCACCTGACAGGTGTGGCATATCAATAATCTGATTAAACAGCATGGTCATTACACAGGTGCACCTTGTGCAGGGGACAATAAAAGGCCACTCTAAAATGTGCACAAACGCAGACCACGTGTATGCGTTGTGGGCGAGCGGTTTGCTGATGTCACTGTTGTGAACAGAATGCCCCATGGTGGCGGTGTGGTTATGGTATGGGCAGGCATAAACTATGGACAACAAACATAATTGCATTTTATCGATTGCGATTTAATGCACAGAGATACTGTGATGAGATCCTGAGGCCCATTGTCGTGCCATTCATCCACCTCCATCACCTCATGTTTCAGCATGATAATGCACAGCCCCATTTTGCAAGAATCTGTACACATATCCTGGAAGCTGAAAATATCCTAGTTCCTCCACCTTACCCATTGAGCATGTTTTGGATGCTCTGGATCGACGTCTACTACAGCGTGTTCCAGTTCTGGCCAATATCCAGCTTCTTCGCACAGCCATTGAAGAGTAGTGGAACAACATTCCACAGGCCACAATCAACAGCCTGATCAACTCTATGTGAAGATGTGTCATGCTGTATGAGGTAAATGGTGGTCACACCAGATGGTTGCTGCTACTGGTTGTTGGTTACTGATCGTCTGATCCACGCCCATAACTTTTAAGGTATCGGTGACCAACAGATGCATATCTGTATTCCCAGTCATGTGAAATTCATAGATTAGGGCCTAATAAATTAATTTAAAATGACTGATTTTCTTATATGAACTGTAACTCAGTAAAATCTTAGAAATGGTTGCATGTTGCGTTGATATTTTTGTTCAGTGTATGTTGAATTTCATTTTTGATTAGAAATATATTATTTGACCTTGTTTCAATGTGAATAGTAAAATGGAATGTTTGAATGCCAAGAGTGTGCAAAGCTGTCTTCAACTCAAAGGGTGGCTATTTTGAAGAATATAAAATATATTTTGATTTGTTTAACACTTTTTGGATTACTACATGATTCCATATGTGTTATTTCAAAGTACAAAGTTGAAAATAGTAAAATTAAAGAAAAACCCTTGAATGAGTAAATGTGTCCAAACTTTTGACTGGTACTGTATGTATACACTATCCAAGCAGAAGATACATCTCCTTCAAATGTTGATATGTGGTTGTGTTCATAATTCAATGTTCACAATTCAAAATCCAGTTTGTCTACAAAATAATGATTGATATGTTGGATTTACGTCTCTCAGTTAATGAATAGCACTAAATCGAATCCAACTTAAATGCACTTCAAATATAGTTTTATTTGATTTAGTCCTATTCTTCAACTTAGAATTTTGGTTGAGATGGAGACATAAATCCAACATATTACTAACTTGTAGATCAACCCACCGTTCTTCATGAAAAATAAAATATCCAAAGGTAAAAGTATATTATTAATATCACTAAGCTACTTCTAAACTTCCAAAGATCCATTCAACCATGACTGAATGATAATACTGTATGAAAAGATGATCTCTTCCTAAATATTTAGTCAAATTATACATTTTGTGTTTGGTTTCTTAGAAACAAGGGGTGGCTTAACTAACTCTTTCCCTCAATTTACCCCTCTCCCTTACTGGTTGAGGACCCTTTTCAAATCCAATGTATTTCCATGTTGATTCTACGTCACAATACGTTGACAAATGACGTTGATTAAATGATTAAACCAGTGTGTGTGTCCAGTGGCCAATTTGTACTCCTGAACTAATGTAGGCTTGCCAAAACAAAGGGGATGAATATTTATGCAACAACTGTATTTTAGTTATTTAATTTGCATACATTTGTATGGAGTATTTTGTGTAGATCAATGGCAAAATGTCATAGTTAACTCCATTTCAATCACACTTTGTAAAGCAACAAATGTGAAAAAAAATCCAAGACGGGTGAATACTTTTAATAGGCGCTGTATGTACATCAAGAGTCAACTTACCGTCCACTTTGAGAGTAGGTACTGGGCAGAGGTTCTTACTTCCACGCAAACTTCTGGCAGATTGACACCATCTATATAAGACAAATTGCATGCAAAGATTTAAACACCTTTGTTCTGTTATGAAATGTCTACTATACTTTTTTGTGTTTTCTTGATGTATTTCCTATTGTGTAATTTCTTGTGTGATTGTGTGATGCTCCCTTAGTCTTAAGAGACATTAGTCTCAATGGGACTCCCTGATAAAATAAAGGTAAAATAAAATACAACTTTGTTGGTGCGTTCAGGGGCCTTACCCCGCATTCCAGGGCAGTCTTGAGGTCTCTGCAACTGTAACTGGTGCCCAGAGTGCATGGGTCCCCTCCCTGTTCACCTGCCTCTATCACTCCCCCACACAGGCCCACTCTCTGAGAAACAAACAAACTTAAAGTACATCCCCACCCCATAGAAATTTGGATTTAACCTCTACGGGATCGGTGTCCCCCCACGGGACGGTTGAGCTAATGTAGGCTAATGCAAGTCACAAAATCATTTCCCAGGATATAGACATGTCTGATATGGGCAGAAAGCTTAAATTCCTGTTAATCTTACTGCACTGTTCAATTCACAGTAGCTATTACAGTGAAATAATACTATGCTATTGTTTGAGGTCGAGTGCACAATTCTGAACTTGAAAATGTATTAATAAACCAATTAGTCACATTTGAACAGTCTTGATACAACATTTTGAACAGATATGCAAAGCTTCAATTCCTTTTTGATACTGTCGCAAAGCTAACTAAAAAGCAGCATTCCCCAGGAGAGGATGGCTTTCACTTCAGCAGTGATAAATTAATGAACTTCTTTGAGGAAAAGATCATGATTATTAGAAAGCAAATTACGGACTCGTCTTTAAATCTGCGTATTCCTTCAAAGCTCAGTTGTCCTGAGTCTGCACAACTCTGCCAGGACCTAGGATCAAGAGAGATGCTCAAGTGTTTTAGTATTATATCTCTTGACACAATAATGAAAATAATCATGGTTTCTAAACCTTCAAGCTGCATACTGGACCCTATTCCAACTAAACTACTGAAAGAGCTGCTTCCTGTGCTTGGCCCTCCTATGTTGAACATAATAAACGGCTCTCTATCCACCGGATGTGTACCAAACTCACTAAAAGTGGCAGTAATAAAGCCTCTCTTGAAAAAGCCAAACCTTGACCCAGAAAATATAAACAACTATTGGCCTATATCGAATCTTCCATTCCTCTCAAAAAATTTAGAAAAGGCTATTGCGCAGCAACTCACTGCCTTCCGGAAGACAAACAATGTATACGAAATGCTTCAGTCTGGTTTTAGACCCCATCATAGCATTGAGACTGCACTTGTGAAGGTGGTAAATGACCTTTTAATGGCATCAGACCGAGGCTCTGCATCTGTCCTCGTGGTCCTAGAGCTTAGTGCTACTTTTGATACCATCGATCACCACATTCTTATGGAGAGATTGGAAACCCAAATTGGTCTACATGGACAAGTTCTGGCCTGGTTTAGATCTTATCTGTCAGAAAGATATCAGTTTGTCTCTGTGAATGGTTTGTCCTCTGACAAATCAACTGTAAATCTCGGTGTTCCTCAAGGTTCCGTTTTAGGACCACTATTGTTTTCACTATATATTTTACCTCTTGGGGATGTAATTCGAAAACATAATGTTAACTTTCACTGCTATGCGGATGACACACAGCTGTACATTTCAATGAAACATGGTGAAGCCCCAAAATTGCCCTCGCTAGAAGCATGTGTTTCAGACATAAGGAAGTGGATGGCTGCAAACGTTCTACTTTTAAACACGGACAAAACAGAGATGCTTTTCTAGGTCCCAAGAAACAAAGAGATCTTCTGTTGAATCTGACAATTAATCTTAATGGTTGTACAGTCGTCTCAAATAAAACTGTGAAGGACCTCGGCGTTACTCTGGACCCTGATCTCTCTTTTGAAGAACATATCAACTGTTTCAAGGACAGCTTTTTTCCATCTACGTAACATTGCAAAAATCAGAAACTTTCTGTCCAAAAATGATGCAGAAAAATGAATCCATGCTTTTGTCACTTCTAGGTTAGACTACTGCAATGCTCTACTTTCCGGCTACCCGGATAAAGCACTAAATAAACTTCAGTTAGTGCTAAATACGGCTGCTAGAATCCTGACTAGAACCAAAAAATGTGATCATATTACTCCAGTGCTAGCCTCCCTACACTGGCTTCCTGTCAAGGCAAGGGCTGATTTCAAGGTTTTACTGCTAACCTACAAAGCATTACATGGGCTTGCTCCTACCTATCTCTCTGATTTGGTCGTGCCGTACATTCCTAGACGTACGCTACAGTCACAAGACGCAGGCCTCCTAATTGTCCCTAGAATTTTTAAGCAAACAGCTGGAGGCAGGGCTTTCTCCTATAGAGCTCCATTTTTATGGAATGGTCTGCCTACCCATGTGAGAGACGTAAACTCGGTCTCAACCTTTAAGTCTTTACTGAAGACTCATCTCTTCAGTGGGTCATATGATTGAGTGTAGTCTGGCCCAGGAGTGTGAAGGTGAACGGAAAGGCTCTGGAGCAACGAACCGCCCTTGCTGTCTCTGCCTGGCCGGTTCCCCTCTTTCCACTGGGATTCTCTGCCTCTAACCCTATTACAGGGGCAGTGTCACTGGCTTACTAGGGCTCTTTCATACCGTCCCTAGGAGGGGTGCGTCACTTGAGTGGGTTGAGTCACTGATGTGATCTTCCTGTCTGGGTTGGCGCCCCCCCTTGGGTTGTGCCGTGGCGGAGATCTTTGTGGGCTATACTCGTCTCAGGATGGTAAGTTGGTGGTTGAAGATATCCCTCTAGTGGTGTGGGGGCTGTGCTTTGGCAAAGTGGGTGGGGTTATATCCTTCCTGTTTGGCCCTGTCCGGGGGTGTCCTCGGATGGGGCCACAGTGTCTCCTGACCCCTCCTGTCTCAGCCTCTAGTATTTATGCTGCAGTAGTTTATGTTTCGGGGGGCTAGTGTCAGTTTGTTATATCTGGAGTACTTCTCCTGTCCTATCCGGTGTCCTGTGTGAATTTATGTATGCTCTCTCTAATTCTCTCTTTCTTTCTCTCTCTCGGAGGACCTGAGCCCTAGGACCATGTCTCAGGACTACCTGACATGATGACTCCTTGCTGTCCACCTGGCCGTGCTGCTGCTCCAGTGTCAACTGTTCTGCCTGTGATTATTATTATTTGACCATGCTGGTCATTTATGAATATTTGAACATCTTGGCCACGTTCTGTTATAATCTCCACCCGGCACAGCCAGAAGAGGACTGGCCACCCCACATAGCCTGGTTCCTCTTTGATTTGATTTGATTTGATGGTTTGATTTTGATTTGGTGATTTGATTTGATTTGATTTGATCATTCTATAACTTTGCACATACACTGCTGGCAACTAGTGGGCAAAATATTAATAGCGCCTGGGCTGGAATAACACATTATTGCCTTTCTCTTCATTTCAAAGATGATGGTATAAAAAAATACAAAAAAACGCATGTTTTGTTCTTTGTATGATCCTTTACCAGATCTAATGTGTTATATTCTCTTACATTAATTTCACATTTCCACACACTTCAAAGTGTTTCCTTTCAAAATGGTATCAAAAATATGCATATCCTTGCTTCAGGTCTTGAGCTACAGACAGTTAGATTTGGGTATGTCTTTTTAGGCGATAATTGAAAAAAGGGTCAGATCCTTAGTGACTCTCATGTTACGTTACAGTGTGTAGTCGAGTGAATCTAAACATGACATACCTCACACACATCAAGGGCTGACTCTGGTTTACCCAGAACCCCCTTCAGCTGGTGCCCATGACGCTGGGTAAAGCCATTACACTGAAAAGAGAGAAATAAGACATGAGCCCAGAGGCTCCTATAAGGCTTCTATGTGAGATGAGGGAGATGTAGATCAGGGGGCAGGGCTGACCTTGGGAAGGGCCTTGGGGTGGAGCTGGCAGACAGAGGCCAGGAAGGAGGAGGTCTGGGGCTCTGAAGCATTGGAGCCCAGCTGTAGATGAGTCAGAACCGCCAGGGTCAGACAGGAGTCACAGTCAGACAGAGGAGCACTCTCTGAGAGGGAGAGAAAGAGGGAGAGGAGAGAGGGAAAGAAGAGAGAGACATTTCAAAACAGAGGATAATATAGAAGAGGAAATGATAGAGAGAAAAGTGATTATATGGTGGTGATGCAAAGCAGGGCAGGAGGGATGAACGATGAAGTGGTCATGAACTCACCCAGGACAGGCGTATCCATGCCATGACAGGCTTCGACGAGGGTGCATATGACCTCAGGGGTGGCGTAGGTCAGGAGCATGTCCATCAGCATCTTACCATACTTCTCTATCAGGTTCTCACACTGCTTCCTGTAGGACATGGGTAGAATACCACACACCTTCCCCAGCAGATCAATTACAGCCATCTGGGAGGGGAAACAGATACAGGGCATTGGGAAAAATATTGTTTGTGTGTACGCACATGTAGGGTGGCAGGTAGCCTAGCAGTTAAGTGTGTTAGGTCAGTAACCAAAAGGTTGCTTGGTTCAAATCCCCAAGCTGTCTAGATGAAAAATCTGTCAATGTGACCTTGAGCAAGGCACTTAACCCTAGTTGCTTTGGATACAAATGTGTGTGTTAGTGCACAGCAAACTCTGATTGGTAAGCTTAACACTGTGGGTGTACAATTGAATGCTTTTTAAGTGTTTACATGAGAACCACCAGAACATATTTTTATGAAGACTTATCAAAGTGTTGCCCTTTTAACAGTGTTACAGTGTATATTTCCCAACACCAGCGATGTAGGTATTGAACACTATATTGGGTGAAGACAACACTCTTTTAGTGTGTTCCAACTGATAGTTTCTAACACCAGTGGCATTAAAATGTTACACTAACTCAGTGTGTAAGGTACACTCCTATGGTGTTCACTGATACAGTGTATTTTGGAATTTTGAATTTTACTCTAACAGTTAACTAGTTTATAAACTGGCTACATCACATTATGCTGGCTTGCAAAATGATGTGTAAATCCTATTGAATTCTAGCCAGATTGAGGATATCCAACAATTGTAACTTTTCACCTGCAACCTGCATTTAGAATGACTGCCAAGGTAGGGCTCGAAAAAAATGTAGACTACCTAAACTATCTAAACTGGAACGACCATCTCAGCAACGGGTGCAATAAATCTAACTACTAACAGATTGGATTAGTTTAGAAAAATGTCATGTTATTTACATTTGTGTAGCATAAAATCAATGTCCATGCAAAAAAAATCAAAGAATCTACCTGCAATTTTTACAACTATTAGTAAAAAAACATCAAAAAGGCAGTTGTTTCAAAACTCCAAACACATTTTCAAATGACTAATTACAAAACACAAAATCATACAGTCACCTTTTCATCAAACCTAATCATC
The DNA here is from genome assembly GCF_045791955.1 of Oncorhynchus clarkii lewisi. Classification (NCBI taxonomy): domain Eukaryota; kingdom Metazoa; phylum Chordata; class Actinopteri; order Salmoniformes; family Salmonidae; genus Oncorhynchus; species Oncorhynchus clarkii. The sequence goes on along the minus strand of NC_092175.1, from coordinate 26,768,469 downwards.
TAGAAATACATTTCACATTGCAATACATGTTCATATAAAAGTCATTGCCTTTCACAATGCAATGCTCACATTACTTTTGATATGATTCTCTCCTCTTTTGTTAAAATGAATTTACTATAACTTAATCTGACTGCTCTGAATTGACGATCACTTAAACATTTGGTAAACCTATAGATTTGACATGTCAACTGTTTTGTCTACTACAAATTTTGAGAACTACATCATTCAAATATGTCTGTAAAGTAGAAACATAAAAAGTATGATTTACTGTATACTCAAATGTACTACTATGATGATGATTATGATGATTTTACTTCACAGTACATTAAAAAAAATCTGACATTGGCAAGATCAGATATATACTGTACGTAATAAATCAAAGTTTATTGGTCGCATCCACAGATTAGCAGATGTTACAGCAGGTGCAGTGAAATGCTTGTATTTGTAACTCCAACAGTGCAGTGATAGAATATCAATACAATACCAATATGCAAATCATCCAGAAAGTCCAAAACAAGAAATAAATGCATCCCCCAGTACTGTAATACATGCCATTTACATAGCAGACACTTTAATCCAAAGTGACAACAGTCTACACATTTTGGTATGTGACCCTAGTGGGAATCAAACCCACAACTCTGGTGTTGCTAGTGCTGTGTTCTAATGAACTAAGCCACGTACAGGACCGGACCAATACAATACAGAAGTACAATACAATACTGTAAAATACAATACATGATTACAATACAGGTGGAAGATGTATGATTGCCATCCCGTAAGCGTACCACCCTCCTTCAGGCCATGGATGAGGCATGCAATGATTTCAAACCAGACCTAAATCAGACTTTGATTTGCAATGCTAAAAGGTGCATGAACAATAAGGATATTTATTTTGATTTCGATGAGAACCTATGTCCAAATGCTCAAGACAGGCTTGATGCAATTTAGTGCCTGCTAAACGATGTTTCCTTCATTTGATCACACCTTTGATCCCACATGGGATAGTGTACCTAATATGAAAACAGTGTAATGTACTGTAATTTACAAGTGTTACCAGTGTGGAGTTCTAAGAGTTCTGAAAATTCACCACATTTTCACCATAATACAGTAAAAAACGGTTAAATTTTTCTGATCACTTTGGTACAATTTTCACAATACTAAACACAAAAATCATCAAAATGACTAAAGTTTTTAAAACTCTAAGCACATTTGTAATTGACTGAGAACTACAAATAAAGTCACTTGTTCATCACTCTTTCAATTTTGATGCATAATCAACCGAAGTATCTGCTTTTCAAAATGCAACATTCACTTGACTTTTGATTTGATTGTATTATTTGTTGTTAACAATACAAATAATTAGACAATAACTTAATCAAACTGTTCAAAACGGGTAACTACTGAACCAAAATGATGTATTGCTTGTAGTTAGCATATACAGTATAGTTTGACAACTGCTGAACACTGTAAATGTATATATGTTTGCCTCATAAATGTCTCAATCTGACATCAATTTATGATGGAAGGTAAACCAAATCATATATGTATGTGCCAGTGTGCTTCAATAGGAAGTGGAAAGAGTCACTCTATGTGCTACCATTATATAGTCCACTCATTATCTGAATTTCATTGATACACTGTAAGCTGATGAATTTCAAGCAGATAGACAGGCGATACTGTATCATTTGACAAATCCCGTAGATAAGGTGATCTTGTAAAATGTAGCATGGGGCATAAATAACATACAACACCGCGCTACGTTTCTACAGTAGTGTCACGTTCTGACCTTTATTTCCTTTGTTTTGTCATTATTTAGTATGGTCAGGGCGTGAGTTGGGGTGGGCAGTCTATGTTTGTTTTTCTATGATTTGGGTATTTCTATGTTTCGGCCTAGTATGGTTCTCAATCAGAGGCAGGTGTCATTAGTTGTCTCTGATTGAGAATCATACTTAGGTAGCCTGGGTTTCACTGTGTGTTTGTGGGTGATTGTTCCTGTCTCTGTGTTTGCACCAGATAGGACTGTTTTTGTTAGTTTGTTCATGTGAAGTGATTTATTAAACATGAATCAAAATAACCACGCTGCGCTTTGGTCCGCCTCTCCTTCAAGTCAAGAAAACCGTTACAAGTAGCCAACTCCTTTACAATACCCCCATTTCTGATGATTTGTCCTACCTATTTACAATATAAGAATAATAACATGTAAATCTGACAGACATATTTCTCAACATGCTCACAATCTGCCATTGGATACAAATTATATATTTTTTTGCAAGTTATAGTCAAATACTGTATGGAAAATGATATTTACCGTCTACTATTCTTTCTATTCAGCATTTCAAAAATAACAGTTTTGTATTTTTTGGTATTGGACTAAATGGTAGTTAAAATGACTAAACGGTGAGCCTGATATATTGGTGACTAAATTGAATGTTCTCATGGTATTTCATTAATTTTGCATGAATGACTCAGGGGTGAACCCTAACCCTAACCCTAACCTCTGTGAATACACAATCAAAGGTTCTGAACATAACAAGTGTTATTAGTTTATAGTTTTCTTCTAAGAGTTTTGAAAATATACAACTTACATCTGAAAAATGTGCCAAAGTGATTGAAAAAAAGATAACACTAACACAGGCAACCCCTCGATTGAGTAACAGTATTTTTAAGATATGAACAACAGCTGGGGTGTGTGTGTTCCTGTGTGCATGCCGTGGCTGAATCTAGTTGATGATCCCTGCACTAATTATATTTCTATGGCATGCCTTACCTCAGTCCTTATTTTCGGCAGCATACTCTCCAGTGACTTGATAAGATAAATGCAGAAGGTACATTCTGGCGAGAACTGCACCTAGTAGACAAAACAGAAAGAAAACAGGGAGAAAGAGAACAAGATAAAGACAGACAAACAAAAAAAGTCAGCGGGACACAGAGTAGAGGTCAGAGAGAGAGTGCATTAGTCCTGTTCTTTCTGTCTCACCTTTGTCATTGTCATGGCTGACTTCAGACCCGCTTGAACGTGATCGGTCAGCAGGCTCTGCTGCTGGCTGTCTGACTGGGAGCCACACAGTCCCAACACGGTACACACCTCAGTGGGTTTCTGTGGGAGAGGAGAGAGGCTCAATTCAGGCTCATTCAGTCAGAATTATATAACAAATTACAAACCAGGATCTTTCTCAACCTCCCATCAGCACGTACGAAGAAGCTGGTCAAGAAGGTGATGACCAGGGGGAGGTTCTTATCCACTTGCTCCCGGCACAGTTTGGGGGACGCAGGGCCTGGCATGAGGTCACATAGTTTCTCCAATTCGCCCCTAATCTCGGTCTGGGGATGGAGGAGTGGGAGGCATCAGTTGAAATCATTTTGAGGCACATTAAGTAAATGATGTGTTTTACAATCATTAAGACATATTAGAATATGTATTAAAAGCTACAGTGAAGTACAGGGGTGAGATTACACAGACCGAAGTGCCTGACCAGCCTCAGAGGAAAGGGGAACTTAGAAGTCAGAAATACACTGTGAACTGCTTTTATAGTTACTTTTATATAGAAAAGAGGAAGTGGCTTTCTAACTCTCCAAAACAGCAACGTAGAACAGAAACACAAACTGTACCACTTGTGTTGAGTGAGGGTTTGTGGGAAAAAACAGGTGAAAACCATTTCAGGAACTGAAAGTGTCTGTTGTTTTTCATTGTTTGCGGAAAAGAAACCTGAATGCTCTATCTGCAGCCACAAATAGGAAGAAAAACTGACCCAGGTGAATGAGCATCATATGCACATACAAGTAGTACTGATGTGATGGTTATATACTTATTTTCCACCATAATTTGCAAACAAATTCCTCAAAAATCCTACAATGTGATTTTCTGGATTTTTCTTCTAATTTTGTCTGTCATAGTTGAAGTGTACCTATGATGAATTACAGGCCTCTCTCATCTTTTTAAGTGGGAGAACTTGCACAATTGGTGGCTGACTAAATACTTTTTTGCCCCACTGTATGTTTCTGGGTGTTATTATGAATGATTCAAATGTATGGTATGTATGGTTCAGGGGTGCATGTTCTGTCGATGCATTCACCTGTATGTCCGGGTTGGAGATAAGGTCTTTAAGGAGTTCAATTATTTGAGTACAGTCCTGGCAGCTGTCCCCTTTCTGAGCGGAAGAGAGGGAAAGAGAAGAATGCCAACTAAAAGCTGTGGCGGGATACTGAGGCAAAGACATCCATTTATTCTACTTAGTATATAAGTGGAAGTTGACATTATTCCTGAAGGTACTCCCTGAAAAGCAGTGCTGGATTTCTATGAAATAGTATTTTGTGTTGCAAAACATGTCTCCTCTCATTTATACCTGATTCTATAGTCTATAGACTGAACATTTGTTTTAAAGAAAACAGAAGTGAAATTGGCTCGGTTCTTATTAAGACACAAAATATTATGACCCCATCACTGAAAGATAACATTCTCAAGAACATGTATGTGTCTTCTGTTTCCCTATACAATGCCCACAAGCTTCATTAGAACAGGGTCAGTGGAGGTTCCTCATAGGAGGAAGGGGAGGACTATCCTCCTCAGTGAATTTCATAAAAATAATGACACATTTAAAAAGTTATCCTGACTCCCGGGTGGTGCAGCGCTAGCTGTGCCCCCAGAGACTCTGGGTTCGCGCCCAGGCTCTGTCGCAACCAGCTGCGACCGGGAGGTCTGTGGGGCAATGCACAATTGGCCTAGCGTTGTCCGGGTTTGGCCAGTAGGGATTTCCTTGTCTCATTGCGCACCAGCGACTCCTGTAGCGGGCCGGGCGCAGTGCACGCTAACCAAGGTCGCCAGGTGCACGGTGTTTCCTCCGACACATTGGTGCGGCTGGCTTCCGGGTTGGATGCTCACTGTGTTAAGAAACAGTGCGGTTGGGTTGTGTTTCAGAGGACGCACGGGAGTTGTAGCGATGAGACAAGATAGTAGCTACTAACAATTGGATACCATGAAATTGGGGAGAAAAAGTGATCATTTTTAGATAAAACTATTCTAAATATATTCACGTCAATAAATAATTGATTAAAACAGTGTTTTGTAATGAAGGTCTACAGTAGCCACAGCAGCCGTCTATAGGGTAGCACCATGGTGTAGCCGGAGGACAGCTGGCTTCTGGCTTCTGGCTTCCTCTGGGTACATTGACTTTAATAAAAAAACCTAGGAGGCTCTTGGTTCTCACCCCCTTCCACAGACGTACGTAATTATGACAACTTCCGGAGGACGTCCTGGAGTGGTGTAAAGCTCACCGCCATTGGACTCTGGAGCAGTGGAAACTCGTTCTCTTCAGTGATGAATCACAATTCACCATCTGGCAGTCCAACAGACAACTCTGGGTTTGGTGAATGCCAAGAGAACGCTACCTGCCCCAATGCATAGTGCCAACTGTAACGTTTAGTGGAGGAGAAATAATGGTCTGGGGCTGTTTTTCATGGTTCGGGCTAGGCCCCTCAGTTCCAGGGAAGGGAAATCTTTATTACTTTAAAAAAAAATGTTTTTTTGAATGTTACCCCTTTTTCTCCCTAATTTCAATTGTTAGTAGTTACTATCTTGTCTCATCGCTACAACTCCTGTACGGGCTCGAGAGAGACAAAGGTTGAAAGTCATGCATCCTCCGATACACAACCCAACCAAGCCGCACTTCTTCTTAACACAGCGTTCATCCAACCCGGAAGCCAGCCGCACCAATGTGTCAGAGGAAACACTGTGCACCTGGCAACCTTGGTTAGCGCACACTGCACCCAACCCGCCAGAGGAGTCACTGGTGCGCGATGAGACAAGGATATCCCTGCCGGCCAAACCCTCACGACACTAGGTCAATTGTGCGTCGCCCCACGGACCTCCCGGTCGCAGCCGGTTACTGACAGAGCCTGGGAGCGAACACAGAGTCTCTGGTGGTACAGCTGGCGCTGCAGTACAGCGCCCTTAACCACTGCGCCACCCGGGAGGCGCTACAGCATACAATGACATTCTAGATGATTCTGTGCTTCCAACTTTGTGGCAACAGTTTGGTGAAGGCCCTTTCCTGTTTCAGCATGACATTGTCCACATGCACAAAGCGGGGTCCATACAAAAATGGTTTGTAGAGATCGGTGTGGAAGAATTGCGCACCAGCGACTCCTGTAGCGGGCCGGGCGCAGTGCACGCTAACCAAGGCACAGATTCCAACCTCATTGCCGGACCTCACTAATGTTTTGTGGCTGAATGGAAGCAAGTCCCTGCAATGTTCCAACATCTCGTGGAAAGCCTTCGCGGAAGTGTGGAGGCTGTTATAGCAGTAAAGGGGGACCAACTTTATATTAATGCCCATGATTTTGGAATGAGATGCTCGACGAGCAGGTGTCCACATACTGTTGGTCATGTTGTGTATGTTGACTATGAGGTGACAATGATGGTCAGTCATGATATGAAGGTTTGACTTAGGAAGGTTGCGAGAAGGAATTATATATTCAAGGAGCAAAGTGATCATGCTGTTTTTATATGGTTGCTATGAAAGTCAACTGTGAATGCGTGTTATCTGGGGAGTATTCATTCCACCAATTCTGTTGAAAAACGTTTCTTAAACGGAAGCAAATGGAACGAAACAGGGATAAACATACCTGAATTATTCCAATAGAAACTCTCATTTGCAACTGTTGGACTAATGATTACACCCTAGATCAGCTAGATGCAAGCAAGAGTGTGCAAGGCGGTATTGAATGTGTTACTGTGTGTCATCTTGATTACTCAGTTCTCAACCTGTACAGCACCTACATTATAAACATTCATTCATAGGCTAGGTTGTAGCAACCTCATGATGGGAACAGGGACATTTTGAGTATCATGTAGTAGCATAAACCTATCACTGTTACATTGAACTGGGTGAATGGAATATGAATGACAGTCATCCAATATGCTCTAATAAAAATAAGGCCATACTCATAAAATATACAATTATCCTCCCTCATTTTAAACGGCACCTACCCCCACTGAACAGAGAAGACAAGACCAGGCACTAAATCAGACTGGGAGAAAAGTTTCCATCTACAGTTTTTATGCAAGTAAAGTCATACTGTATGAGAAAAAATCAAGGCAGCTGTGATTGAAATAGAACGTTTCGGTACAATTGTATAAATGCCAACAGATCATTTGTTAGTTATTTTTTTCTGTCGGTAAAATAAATGATTCGAGAAAAGGCGTTGGAAACGAGTTTATGTGCAAATATTGAAATAATAACCATCATATCGAAGTAAACTTGGAATCACGCGATGACATGTTGTGTGGTACTCCCACTAATAGGCCTACTCGGAAAACCATGCAGTTTTTAAACTACATATTAAATAGTTTATGATGAACTTCAGAGGGTGGTGAAAGTGCACGGCGATGAGTTTGATGCTCCTTTCCAATAACTATTTAGGGTCTTAATCTGGTGACATGATGATCGATGCTTGACTGCCGTTTGACAAATAGAAATATTCTGGCTGTTATCCATAATAATCTCATAATGTGACTAGCCTACCCGCACAGTCTACCCGCTCTGTATTTGCGTGTTTTTGGCTAGAGCGCACGTGCCAAGCACAGAGTAGGCACATTTGCTATTTTACGCAATCATTGAACATGCGATTGAAACCCACTGAACTCTAGATTTGTATTTGATACATGAAAACTTGAGCGAAAAAACATACTTCATTCAACTTGAAATACTGTCAAAGGTATTGTCAGACTGATTTGTAATAGACTGCCATACCCCCAATTAAAATATTAAAGAAAAAATGGCCGTTGATTACATCACCTTTGGTGAGAACACAAAAAATGTATTAATTCATCAAAATTGGATCATGGGCCAAAAAAGTTTGGGAACCCCTGGGAACTAATCTGATTGATAATGCTATTGATATTTATACTTTATTTGATTAATATACTGTAGTAATGATATTAATTATAGAGCTCATTACCTGGTAATTTTCTCTTAGTAAAACACAATAATATTTCTCTATTTTTTCTCTATATTTCTTTGCTTTTTGAATCCTGCCAGGTGGTTGTTAGTATGCAGCACAATGTTGCATACACTGGTATTCCTATGTTTTGTGGGTTAAAGGGGGGAATCATTGTTTTCAAAATAAAAATAGTTCTTACTTTCAGCTTGTCCCAGGCGTTTTGTGTTCCCTCCACACCGACAACCCTTGCCAAAGCTGTGGGAAAGATAAAAATATGAAGAAATGTATGGTTCTAAATGTCTCATGAACAAGATTATATATTGTAATTCCATGTTTAGGGTTAAAACATGAATGTATATGTCAATGTACAACCCTAACCCAATGTATATGTCAATAATGTACATTGAATTAAATATACTATAACATCATATTCATATATTATAGTATTAACCGAAACTGTGTGCAATTGTATAGCATACCTGTGGTCTGGTAAGAAATTAAGATAACGAGTGCAAGCTTGAAAGAGGCCATCATAAGTCAGTCTCTTTCAAAGACTACTTGGAAAATGAATAACCACTCAATGTAGGATTGGGGTATAGACAGGGGCCAGCTGCCGCAGAAAGCCCTCGCCAATCAGAGCTTGACAGAAAACCACAGGTTGAAGTGTGATAAGCTATTTGTATTCTCTTTGGTATTGCGGAACTGAGTTGTACAAAAGTAATGAGGGTCCCAATTCAATATAAGCTGTAACTTTAGTTTCAGTATCTTGGATGCTATAACAAAACCCATGTTTTATTTATTTTATTTCACCTTTATTTAACCAGGTAGGCTAGTTGAGAACAAGTTTTAATTTACAACTGCGACCTGGCCAAGATAAAGCAAAGCAGTGCATCACAAACAACAACACAGAGTTACACATGGAATAAACAAACATACAGTCAATAAGACAATAGAGAAAGTCTATATACAGCGTGGGCAAATGAGGTGAGATAAGGGGTGTGTGGCAATAAATAGGCCATAGTGGTGAAATTATTACAGTATGGCAAATTAAAAGTTTGGGGTGATTGATGTTCAGAAGATGAGTGCAAGTAGCGGTACTGGGGTGCAAAGGAGCAAAATAAATCAAATAAATAACAATATGGTGATGAGGTAGTTGGATGGGCTATGTACAGGTGTAGTGATCTGTGAGCTGCTCTGACAGCTGGTGCTTAAAGCCAGTGAGGGAGATATGAGTCTCCAGCTTCAGGGATTTTTGCAGTTCGTTCCAGTCATTGGCAGCAGAGAACTGGAAGGAAAGGCGGCCAAACGAGGAATTGGCTTTGGGGGTGACCAGTGAAATATACCTGCTGGAGCGCGTGCTACGGGTGGGTGCTGCTATGGTGACCAGTGAGCTGAGATAAGGTGGGGCTTTACCTAGCAAAGACTTATAGATGACCTGGAGCCAGTGGATTAGGTGACGAATATGAAGCGAGGGCCAGCCAACAAGAGCATACAGGTCGCAGTGGTGGGTAGTATATGGGGCTTTGGTGACAAAACGGATGGCACTGTGATAGACTGCATCCAATTTGCTGAGTATAGTGTTGGAGGCTATTTTGTAATAGCCCCCATAAACTGCATGCTTTCCCAACGATTAGTAGTGGGAGGACCACACATCACATGACTACAAATTTACTTGATATGATGGTAATATTTGCACATAAAGGGGTTTCCACTGAAATTTCGCACATAATTCATTTTACCAACACAAAAAGATGTATTTTGTTTTGTGGACATTTGGAAAGTGGAAATTTCTTATCCAACATGTACTTTATTGCATAAAAAGGTTGGATGGAAACATGGTTTGAATCATGGAAAGAGCAGGTGTGCCTAATGTTTTGTACACTCAGTGTATATACTGTGTTATAATCCGGGTGGTTCGAGCGCTGAATAATGGGATAAAAGCCGTGGTATAGCCTGCACTGCACTTGTGCATGTGACATTAAAATTTGAAACGTCTAATTCCGTTGGTAACCATTTTATAATAGCAATAAGGAACCTCAGGGGTTTGTGGTATATGGCCAATATACCACAGCTAAGGGATGTATCCAGACACTCCTCATTACGTCAAGTGTAAGAACAGCCCTTAGCCCTGGTATGTTGGCCATATACTACACCTTATCGGGCCTTATTGCTTAATTCTAGTCAAGGTTGATCCTATAAACTACTGCTGAATACACCTTTTCTGTTCAATAATATAAAATAAAATTGTATATGTCACATACGCCGAATACAACTGGGGTAGACTTTACAGTGAAATGCTTGCTCACGGGCCCTTCCCAACAAAGCATACTTTAAAAATACAAATAAATACAAATATATTGAACAAAAATATAAATGTAACATGCAACATTTTTAAAGATTTGACTGAGTTACAGTTCATATAAGGAAATTGAAATCAATTCATTAGGCCCTAATCTGAGTATTTCACGACTGGGAAGAGAGATATGCATCTGTTGGTCACAGATACCCACTCCTCTTCAATGGCTGTGTGAAGTTGCTGGATATTGGCGGGAACTGGAAGACACTGTTGTACACGTCGACCCAGAACATCGCGAACATGCTCAATTGGGGACATGTCTGGTGAGTACGCAGGCCATAGAAAATTGGGACATTTACAACTTCCAGGGGCCGTGCTTTATCATGCTGAAACATAGGGTGATACTGGTGAACTAATGGTACGACAATGAACCTCAGGATCTCGTCACGGTATTTCTGTGCATTCAAATTGCCATCGATAAAATGCAATTGTGTTCGTTGTACGTAGCTTATGCCTGCCCATACCATAAATCCACTGCCACCACGAGGCAGTCCGTTCACAGCGTTGACCTCAGCAAACCGCTAGCCCACATGATGCCATACACGTGGTCTGCGGTTGTGAGGCCGCATGGACGTACTGCCAAGTTCTCTAGAATGATGTTGAAGGTGGAGATGGTGGTAGAGAAATGAACATTCAATTCCCTTGCAACAGCTCTCATGGACATTCCTGCAGTCAGCATGCCAATTGCATGCCCTCACAACTTGAGACATCTGTGGCACATTTGAGGGGCATTTTATTGTCCCCAGCACAAGGTGCACCTGTGTAATGATAATGCTGTTTAATCAGCTTCTTGATATGCCACACCTGTCAGGTGGATGGATTAACATGGCAAAGTGGAAATGCTCACAAAATGAGAGAAATAAATAAAAATTGCGTATGGATGTCACGCCCTGACCTTATAGAGAGCTTTTTATGTCTCTATTTTGGTTTGGTCAGGGTGTGATTTGGGTCATGAAAATCATGAACACTTACCACGCTGCGCTTTGGTCCGATCCTTCTTCATCAGACGACCGTGTCACGGCTGTTTGAAGAACTGGACCAAGGTGCAGCGTGGTGAGCGTACATTTTCTTTAATGAATCAAAATGACGCCGACAAAACAATAAACAATACCAAAACAAACCGTGAAGCTTCGTGCCATATCTCGCCACTGGAGGCTTCTTGCCATGGATCATCACTGGAGGCTTCTTGCCCTGAATCATCACTGGAGGCTTCGTGCCCTGAATCATCACTGGAGGCTTCGTGCCACGGATCATCACTGGACGCTTCGTGCCACAGATCATCACTGGAGTGGAGAGACACACAGGAGGCCTGGCTCTGGGAGCAGGCACAGGACTCACCAGGCTAGGGAGACATATAGGAGGGTTAGCTCTAGGCGCAGGCACAGGACGCACCGGGCTGAGAAAGAGTACTGGAGACACCGTGCGCTCCACCGCATAACACGGTGCCTGATTAGTACGACGCCCGCCACGGTAAGCACGGGGAGTTGGCTCAGGTCTCCTACCTGACTCTGCCACACTTCCCGTGTGCCCCTCTGGCTTCCTTGCCAGCCGTATTCGTGTTGCCAACTCAATTCTCCGATATCCCTCCTTGCACTGTTCTAGAGAATCCCAGGCGGGCTCCGGCACTCTCCCTGGGTCGACCAACCACCTCTCTATCTCCTCCCAGGTTGTCTCATACTCCAGATAGCGCTGCTCCCATGTCCAGGAGTCCCTTTCACGCTGCTCCTCCTTACCACGCTGCTTGGTCCGTTGGGGTTGGGAAGATCTGTCACGGCTGTTTGAAGAACTGGACCAAGGTGCATCGTGGTGAGCGTACACTTTCTTTAATTAATCAAAATGATGCCGACAAAACAATAAACAATACCAAAACAAACCGTGACGCTTCAGGCTATGTGCCATCAAACAAAGTTAACTTCCCACAAACACAGGTGGGAAAAAGGGTATCTAAGTATGATTCCCAATCAGAGACAACGATAGACAGCTGTCCCTGATTGAGACCCATACCCGGCCAAAACATAGAAAGAGAAAATCATAGAAACACAAAACATAGAATGCCCACCCCAACTCACGCCCTGACCAAACCAAAATAGAGACATAAAAAGGATCTCTAAGGTCAGGGCGTGACAGACCGTTACAATGGAACATATCTGGGATCTTTTATTTTAGCTCATGAAACATAGGACCAACACTTTACATGTTGTGATTATGTTTGTTCAATGTAAAATAGTAACAAAAGAGGAATAAAATAAAATACACAAGAATGGAGCTATATACAGTGAGTACCAGTACCAGATACATGTGCAGAGATACAAGGTATTTGACGTAGATAAGTACATGAAGGCAGGGTAAAGTGACTAGGCATCAGGATGGATAATATTAAGATTAAAATTAAGAATAAAGTAGCAGCAGCAAATGGTGAGTGTAAAAGCGTGTGAGTGTGTGTGTGTGTGTGTGATGTGTATATATGTGTGTTTATGTTTTGTCGGTATGCGTGTGTATGTAGTGTCTGTGAATGGGTGTGGGTTTTGTGTGGGAGAGTCAATGTAGTGTGTTTGAGTGAGTGAGTGTGTGTGTATAAGGTGTGTATACAATGCCTTCTGAAAGTATTCAGACCCCTTGACTTTTCTCACATTTTGTTACGTTACAGCCTTATTCTAAATGTATTAAATAAAATAAAATCCTCAGCAATCTACACACAATACCCTACCGCTCCTCCTTAATACAAAGCGAAAAGAGGTTTTTAGAATTTCTTGTATGTATAAAATGTATTTAAAAAATGTAGAACAGAAATACCTTATTTACATAAGTATTCAGACCCTTTGCTATGAGAATCGAAATTGAGCACAGGCACATCCTGTTTCCATTGATCATCCTTGAGATCTTTCTACAACTTGATTGGAGTCCACCTGTCGTAAATTCAATTGATTGGACATGATTTGGAAAGACACACACCTGTCTCTATAAAGGTCCCACAGTTGACAGAGCATGTCAGAGCAAAAACCAAGCCATGAGGTTGAAGGTATTGTCCGTTAAGCTCCGAGACAGGATTGTGTTGATGCATAGATCTGGGGAAGGGTACCAAAAACATTCTGCAGCATTGAAGGTTCCCTAGAACACAGAGAAGGGCCCTGGTCAGAGAGGTGACCAAGAATCAAATCAAATCAATGTTTTTTGTCATGTGCGCCAAATACAACAGGTGGAGTAGACCTTACAGTGAAATGCTTACTTACAGGCTCTAACCAATAGTGCAAAAAAGGTGTTAGGTGAACAATAGGTAAGTAAAGAAATAAAACAACAGTAAAAAGACAGGCTATATACAGTAGCAAGGCTATAAAAGTAGCGAGGCTACATACAGACACTGATTAGTCAGGCTGATTGAGGTAGTATGTACATGTAGATATGATTAAAGTGACTATGCATATATGATGAACAGAGAGTAGCAGTAGCGTAAAAGAGGGGTTGGCAGGTGGTGGGTGGTGGGTGGCGGGACACAATGCAGCTAGCCCGGTTAGCCAATGTACGGGAGCACTGGTTGGTCGGCCCAATTGAGGTAGTATGTACAGAATGTATAGTTAAAGTGACTATGCATATATGATAAACAGAGAGTAGCAGTAGCGTACAAAGAGGGTTTGGGGGGAGCTCAAGAGTTTCTCTGGGGAGATGGGAGAACCTTCCAGAAGGTCAACCATCTCTGCAGCACTTTATGGTAGAGTGGCCAGACCGAAGCCACTCATCTTTAAAAGGCACATGACAGCCCGCTTGGAGTTTGCCAAAAGGCACCTAAAGACTCTTAGACAATGAGAAAAAAGATTCTCTGGTCTGATGAAACCAAGATTAAACTCACATCTGGAGGAAACCTGGCACCATCCCTATGGTGAAGCATGGTGATGGCAGAATCATGCTGTGGGGATGTTTTTTCAGAGATGAAAAAGAGATGGATGGAGCAAAGTACAGATGAATGGAGCAAAGTACAGAGAGATCCTTGATGAAAACCTGCTCCAGAGCTTTCAGGACCTCAGACTGAGGTAAAGGTTCACCTTCCAACAGGACAACGACCCTAAGCACACAGCCATGACAATGCAGGAGTAACTTCGGGACAAGTCTCAATGTCCTTGAATGACCCAGCCAGAGCACGGACTTGAACCCGATCGAACATCTCTGGAGAAACATAAAAATAGCTGTGCAGCAACGCTCCCCATCCAACTTGACAGAGCTTGAGAGGATCTGCAGATAAAAATGGGAGAAACTCCCCAAATACAGGTGTGCCAAGCTTGTAACGTCATACTCAAGAAGATTCTACGCTGTAATCACTGCCAAAGGTACTTCAACAAAGTACTGAGTAAATACTTCTGTAAATATGATATTTCAGTTTTTTCATTATGGGGTATTGTGTGTAGAATGATGAGGAAAGAAACAATTTAATCAATTTTAGAATAAGGCTGTAACCTGACAAAATGTGGGAAATGTCAAGTGGTCTGAATTCTTTCCGAAGGCACTGTATATAGTCTGGTGAGTGTGCATAGGGTCAGTTCAAGATAGAGTCATTGCATATAGTACGGGTACCATTAATTGGGTACCATTAATCTGTCTATTTACCAGTCTTATGGCTTGGGGAGTAGAAGCTGTCTTGGAGCCTGTTGGTCCAAGAGCCTGTAATTCATGGCTTCTGGTTGGGGTATGTACGTACAGTCACTGTGGGAACGACGTCCTCAATGCACCAGTGACTGATGTGGTGTACTCCTCAATGCCATCGGAAGAATCCCGGAACATATTCCAGTCTGTGCTACGTAAACTGTCCTGTAGCTTAGCATCTGCTTCATCTTGACCACTTTTTTATAGACCGAGTCACTGGTGCTTCCTGCTTTAATTTTTGCAGGTAAGCAGGAATCAGGAGGATAGAATTATGGTCAGATTTGCCAAATGCAGGGCGAGGGAGAGCTTTGTATGCGTCTCTGTGTGTGGAGTAAAGGTGGTCTAGAATTGTTTTCCCTCTGGTTGCACATTTAACATGCTGATAGAAATTAGGTAAAACTGATTCAAGTTTCCCTGCATTAAAGTCCCCGGCCACTAGGAGCACCGCCTCTGGATGAGCGTTTTCCTGTTTACTTATGGTGGTATACAGCTCATTGAGTGCGGTTTTAGTGCCAGCATAGGTCTGTGGTGGTATGTAGACAACTACAAAAAAATACAGAAGAACACTCTCTAGGAAGATGGTGGGGTCTACAGTTTATCATGAGATACTCTACCTCAGGCGAGCAAAACCTTGAGACTTCCTTAGATATCATGCACCAGCTGTTGTTTACCTAGATGCATAGGCCCCCGCCCCTTGTCTTACCAGAGGCCTCTGTCCTATCCTGCCGACAGAGTGTATAACCCGCCAGCTGTGTGTTCTTAAATGCATGTCATCGTTCAGCCACGACTCGGTGAAACATAAGATATTACAGTTTTTAATGTCCTGTTGGTAGGATATATGTGCTTTCAGTTTGTCCCATTTATTTTCCAGCTATTGAACGCTAGCTAGCAGGACGGAAGGCAAAGGCAGTTTAGCCATTTGTTGCCTGATCCTCCCTCACAAGGCATCCTGATCCTTCTCCAGTGAATGACGGGGATCTGGGCCCAGTCGGGTGTCTGTAGTATTTCCCTCCCGTCCGACTTCATTGAAGAAAAATGTGTCTAATCTGAGGTGAGTAATGACAGTTCTGATGTCCAGAAGCTCTTTTTGGTCATAAGAGACGATAGCAGCAACATTATGTACAAAACAATTTACGAAAAATGAGAAAAAACAAACAAAATAGCGCGGTTGGTTAAAAGCCGATAAGACGGCAGCCATCCCCTTCAGCCTTAAAGGGTCCGACATCTTCATCAATGAGGAACTAATACCATCTATGAAGGCTGCAAGAGAATGAGGTGACATAGCATACCTGAGGTATGACAAACTGATTGTTCACCCTCCCTCCCAAGGAGTTAGGAAGAGCGACAGACACATTAATTCCAGTATATCTCTCTCAGATTCTGCTGATTCATGTTTGTACATATAAATATTTGTGGTAAACCATGGGGTGTTGGGTTGAGCGTGCAGAGATTAACACAGAGACAGGGAGGTTCTAGTCAAAAAACACGACTTTACTGGGCAACAAAATAAACACAACAACAAATTAACTTAGGTTTGGCTCAGTCCTTCTTCTCAGATTCTGCTCCGTGTCTGTCTCTACATCTCTCCTTGCGGTGTGCCACGGTGCTCCCTTTATAGGCTCCTGAGTGGCACAGCATTCTAAGGCACTGCATCTCAGTGCTAGAGGCGTCACTACATACCCTGGTTAGATTCTAGGCTGTATCACATCCAGCCGTGATTGAAAGTCCCATAGGGTGGCGCACAATTGGCCCAGCGTCGTCTGGGTTAGGGTTTGGCCGGTGTAAGCAGCCATTTTAAATAAGAATTTGTTGTCAACTGACTGGCCATGTAAAATAAAGGTTCAATAAAAAAATATATATATTTTTTAAAGTGGCCTGCATGGCTGGTTGGCACTCTCCCCTAATTACCTCTATATGGGGCCATCAGTGTCGGGGTGCCCAGCAAGTGTACTCCCAGCAGAAGGAGCCAACGTTGCGGCACGTACCTTCCCTCTATCACCAACCCCTGGTGTAGACCTCCCGGGATATCACCTTGCACTTGTGGGGGTTCGCGGTCAGCCCCGCATCCCTTAGCGCATCCACCACCGCCTGTAACCTACAGAGATGGGACTCCCAACTGTCACTGTGCACAATTATGTCATCCAAATAAGCAGCAGCGTACTCACAGTGCGTCCACCCGGGGCATGGGGTGGGCGTAGAATTTTCTGACCTTGTTCAGGCCCCGGAAATAGTTGCAGAAGCGGACGGTTCCATCCGGTTTTGGTACCAGCACTACAGGGCTAGACTACTAACTCTGGGACTCCTCTAGTACCTTCATCTCTAGCATTGTCGTCACTTCCCACTGGACCGCCGCCCTCCGGGCTTCTGGTATTCGGTATGGCCGTTTGCACACTTTTTCTCCCGGACGTGTGTGGATATGATGTTCCACGAGATCCGTGCGCACCGGCACCTCGGAGAACACGGCCGTAATCCAATGGACCAACTCTCCACGCTTGTTGTTGGGTCGGGCTGTGGTCTTCCCCGATGGCAACTTCAACAGAGGGCGGATACTGCTGTGTCCGGGTCCACGTTGTGCACAGCACCTCTCATGCATGCCACTTCTTCAGTAGGTTAACATTGTAAAGCTGGAGGGGTTTTCTCCACCCCGGTTGGTGGACCTTATAATTGACGCCGCCTACTCGCACCGAGAACATCAAGTGGGGCAGCAGCGGGTCCCCCGTCTCTCCCGATGACCTTCAGCATCTGCTTTAGGGTCTTATTGAAGCGTTCGACTAGCTGGTCCATTTGTGGATGGTACATACTAGTCCTCACCAGTTTGATTCGTAATAGATTGTAGACATATTTCATTACACGAGACATGAATGCAGTGCCCTGGTCCGTCAGGATTTCCCGCGGAATACTCACCCGGCTGAATAAATGGAAGAGCTCCCGTGCGATACCTTTCGCTGCCACCGTGCATAACAGGATTGCCTCCGGATACCAGGTGGCGTAATCCACGATTACCAGGATGTATTGGTGTCCCCTCACGGTCTTCACCAATGGACCAACCAGATCAATCGCCACCCACTCAAACAGCGCCCCTAAAATGGGCAAGGGACCAAAGAGTTTCTATAATGTGCCCTCGGAGATGTGATCTGGCACTCCGGGCAGGTATGGCAGTAGTCCTCTACGGCGCGCTTGATTCCAGGTCAGTGGAACTGATTTCCGATCTGCTCCTTGGTTTTCTCCATCCCCAGGTGTGCCCCAAGCAATTGGGTGTGGGTGAGCTGCAAGACAGTCCTAACATACTGGGTGGGTATAAGTACAAAGTATTTTGTCTCCCCATTGTGCCTTACTACCTGATACAATTAATTATGCTTGATGGCGAAGTGGGGACGCATTAACCTCAACGCGGGCAAAGAAGGTGTTTAGTTGATCTGGAAGCAAGATGCGTTTTGTTCAGATTTCTGGAAGCAAGACGCGTTTTGTTCAGTAATCCACAGGCTCAAAGGCAGTCACAGCTGGCAGACGAAAAATCCGAAAAGTATCAGTCAATTTCGTAGAAACATGTCAAACGATGTTTATAATCAAGCCTCAGGTTGTTTTTAGTCATAACAATCAATAATATTTCAACCAGTCAAAAGATTTGTCAATATAAAAGGAAAACAAGAAAGGTGCGCTCTCAGTCGCACGCATGAAAAACCTCTGGGACACTGCAGTGTCCACTCATTCAGAGTGGTCTTACTCCCTCATTTTTCAGAATACAAGCCTGAAACAATTTCTAAAGACTGTTGACATCTAGTGGAAGCCATAGGAAGTGCAATTTGAGTCCTAAGTCAATGGAATCTGTATAGGCAGTCAATGGAAAACTACAAACATAACAAAATCCCACTTCCTGGATGGATTTTTCTCAGGTTTTTCGCCTGCCATTTCAGTTCTCTTATACTCACAGACATTAATTTAACAGTTTTAGAAAGCACTCACAAACTTCTACAGATGCACAATCGAGAGCATCCTGGCGGGCTGTATCACCGCCTGGTAGGGCAACTGCTCCGCCCACAACCGTAAGGCTCTCCAGAGGGTAGTGAGGTCTGCACAACGCATCACCGGGGGCACACTACCTGCCCTCCAGGACACCTACACCACCCGATGTTACAGGAAGGCCATAAAGATCATCAAGGACAACAACCACCCGAGCCACTGCCTGTTCACCCCGCTATCATCCAGAAGGCGAGGTCAGTACAGGTGCATCAAAGCTGGGACCGAGAGACTGAAAAACAGCTTCTATCTCAGGGCCATCAGACTGTTAAACAGCCACCACTAACATTGAGTGGCTGCTGCCAACACACTGACTCAACTCCAGCCACTTTAATAATGGGAATTGATGGGAAATGATGTAAAATATATCACTAGCCACTTTAAACAATGCTACCTAATATAATGTTTACATACCCTACATTATTCATCTCATATGTATACGTATATACTGTACTCTATCATCTACTGCATCTTTATGTAATACATGTATCACTAGCCACTTTAACTATGCCACTTTGTTTACATGCTCATCTCATATGTATATACTGTACTCGATACCATCTACTGTATCTTGCCTATGCCGCTCTGTACCATCACTCATTCATATATCTTTATGTACATATTCTTTATCCCCCTACACTTGTCCTTAAGCCATTTTGCCACAACTTTGGAAGTATGCTTGTGGTCGTTGTCCATTTGGAAGACCCATTTGCGACCAAGCTTTAACGTCCTGATGTCTTGCGATGTTACTTCAATATATCCTCATAATTTTACATCCTCATTATGCCATCTATTTTGTGAAGTGCACCAGTCCATCCTGCAGCAAAGCACCACCACAACATGCTGCCACCCCCGTGCTTCACAGTTGGGATGGTGTTCTTCGGCTTGCAAGCCTCCCCCTTTTTCCTCCAAACATAACGATGATCATTATGACCAAACAGTTCTATTTTTGTTTCATCAGACCAGAGGACATTTCTCCAAAAAGTATGATCTTTGTCCCCATGTGCAGTTGCAAACCGTAGTCTGGCTTTTTTATGGCAGTTTTGGAGCAGTGGATTCTTCCTTGCTGAGCGGCCTTTCAGGTTATGTCGATATAGGACTCGCTTTACTGTGGATATAGATACTTTTGTACCTGTTTCCTCCAGCATCTTCACAAGGTCCTTTGCTGTTGTTCTGGGATTGATTTGCACTTTTCGCACCAAAGTACGTTAATCTCTAGGAGACAGAACGTGTCTCTTTCCTGAGCTGTATGATGGCTGCGGGGTCCCATGGTGTTTATACTTGTGTACAATTGTTTGGTGGTACCTTCAAGCATTTGGAAATTGCTCCTGAGGATGAACCAGACTTGTGGAGGTCTACAATTGTTTTTCTGAGGTCTTAAATATTTCAATTATCATTACTTTACTTTCTATCTATCTATCTGGATCTTGTACTTCCTGACGGGCAGACCACAGGCTGTGAGGATTGGCAACAACTCCTCCTCCACACAGACTCTTAACACAGGTGCCCCAAGGGGTGTGTCCTCAGCCCTCTGCTGTACTCCCTATTCACCCACTACTGCGTGGCTTTGCACGACACCAACTCCATCATCAGGTTTGTCGACGACACCACGACGAGGCATTGTGGTGCCAGGACAACAACCTCTCCCTCAAATTCAGCAAAACAAATGAGTTGATTGTTGACTTCAGGAAGCAGAGGAGGGAACATGCCCCAATCCACATAAACAGAACTTGTCGTGGTAATTTCCTGTATTACTAAACATTGAGAGAGCAAACCACACACAAGTCAGAGGTATTTTATAAAGTCCATCTTTAATTATATATGAGCTTCACCATAGCCCTGTTTGACTGTCAGATCAATTCAGTGTCTATAAATGAATTCTCTGAGAGTGCTTACAAAATAATTCTTAGTATCATTTATAGCCAAGACACACCCATCTCAACTCACATGACGAAACACAGATCTCAGGAACAGTTATCAAAGAACCTTTTACTTGAAAGAGGAGTATCCCATAGCCAGATAGCATTAGCTATAAATTATCGTTCAGTTTGGTCTCCTAAACTAAGTTTTTATCTCGTTCTTGGTACAACATATAGTGGGGCAAAAAAAGTATTTAGTCAGCCACCAATTGTGCAAGTTCTCCGACTTAAAAAGATGAGAGAGGCCTGTCATTTTCATCATAGGTACACTTCAATTATGACAGACAAAATGAGGGGAAAAAATCCAGAAAATCACATTGTAGGATTTTTAATGAATTTATTTGCAAATTATGGTGGAAAATAAGTATTTGGTCACGTACAAACAAGCAAGATTCATGGCTCTCTCAGACCTGTAACTTCTTCTTTAAGAGGCTCCTCTGTCCTCCACTCGTTACCTGTATTAATGGCACCTGTTTGAACTTGTTATCAATATAAAAGACACCTGTCCACAACCTCAAACAGTCACACTCCAAACCCCACTATGGCCAAGACCAAAGAGCTGTCAAAGGACACCAGAAACAAAATTGTAGACCTGCACCAGGCTGGGAAAACTGAATCTGCAATAGGTAAGCAGCTTGGTTTGAAGAAATCAGCTGTGGGAGCAATTATTAGGAGTTAGAAGACATACAAGACCACTGATAATCTCCCTCAATCTGGGGCTCCACGCAAGATCTCACCCCGTGGGTCAAAATGATCACAAGGACGGTGAGCAAAAATCCCAGAACCACACGAGGGGACCTAGTGAATGACCTGCAGAGAGCATTTGGATGATCCAGAAGAAGATTGGGAGAATGTCATATGGTCAGATAAAACCAAAATATAACTTTTTGGTAAAAGCTCAACTCGTTGTGTTTGGAGGACAAAGAATGCTGAGTTGCATCCAAAGAACACCATACCTACTGTGAAGCATGGGGGTGGAAACATCATGCTTTGGGGCTGTTTTTCTGCAAAGGGACCAGGAGGACTGATCAGGGTAAAGGAAAGAATAAATGGGGCCATGTATCGTGAGATTTTGAGTGAAAACCTCCTTCCATCAGCAAGGGCATTGAAGATGAAACGTGGCTGGGTCTTTCAGCATGACAATGATCCCAAAAACACCGCCCGGGCAACGAAGGAGTGGCTTCGTAAGAAGCATTTCAAGGTCCTGGAGTGGCCTAGCCAGTCTCCAGATCTCAACCCCGTAGAAAATCTTTGGAGGGAGTTGAAAGTCTGTGTTGCCCAGCAACAGCCCCAAAACGTCACTGCTCTAGAGGAGATCTGCATGGAGGAATGGGCCAAAATACCAGCAACAGTGTGTGAAAACCTTGTGAAGACTTACAGAAAACGTTTGACCTCTGTCATTGCCAACAAAGGGTATATAACAAAGTATTGAGATAAACTTTTGTTATTGACCAGATACTTATTTTCCACCATAATTTGCAAATAAATTCATTAAAAATCCTACAATGTGATTTTCTGGATTTTTTTCCCCTCATTTTGTCTGTCATAGTTGAAGTGTACCTATGATGAAAATTACAGGCCTCTCTCATCTTTTTAAGTGGGAGAACTTGCACAATTGCTGGATGACTAAATACTTCCCCCCCCCCCACTGTAGTACCAAACCATTACCTCATCCAATGGCATATATCAATTGTCAATTCTAAATACTACCATCTCAAATACACCCCCTCCTGGACAAGATCAGAAAAGACAGTGAGCCTCTTAGGTCATATACTAAATCAAGATAAGGGCAACCTCAGAGGGAACAAGCCTCCATTCTGTCCTCCTCCCCTTCTGATATTCTTCATAGCATCACATGGTTTAACAGATATATTGACATATGAAGACAAGCCTGACCTCTCCCCTCTCTGGGCCCCTAGTGACTAAGCCCTAGCAGAGAAGGGATAACTGCAAACTGCCAACAGTATTATCCAAAAGAAGACATCCTAATGACTAATATCTCACATAAGCATTATTATGTAAATAAAACATCTTATTTATCAATGTTACCCAACTAATTCTGATTCTGCTACCACAAACTGCAGTAGAGAGAGTCAGGTGTCTTAAGTGCCTCGGCACCCACATCTCAGAGGACTTGACATAGACTAACAACACCACCACTCTTGTCAAGATGGCGCAACAGCGTCTCCACTTCCTAAGGTGGCTGAAGAAATTTGGCATGCCTCCCAGGGTCTTCTCCAAATAATACAGCTGCACCATTGAGAGCGTCATGACCGGTTGCATCACGTCCTGGTACACAAATTGCTCCGTCCACGATAGCGGGACTATCATTTGTTTTTCAATAGGACAATGACACAACACATCACCAGGCTGTGTAAAGGCTATTTGCCCAAGAAGGAGAGTGATGGAGTGCTGCATCAGATGACCTGGCCTCCACAATCACCTGACCTCAACCCAATTGAGATTATTTGGAATGAGTTGGATCGTAGAGTGAAGGAACAGCAGCCAACAAGTGCTCAGCATTTGTGGGAGCTACTTCAAGACTGTTGGAAAAGCATTGCAGGTGAAGCTGGTTGAGAGAATGCCAAGAGTGTGCGAAGCTGTCATCAAGGTGGCTACTTTGAAGAATCTCAAATATGAAATTTTGATTTGTTTAACACTTTTAGCTACTATATGATTCAATATGTGTTTTTTCATAGTTTGAATGTCTTCACAATTATTCTACAATGTAGAGAATAGTAAACAATTAAGAAAAAGCCTTGAAAGAGAAGTATATACAAACCTTTGACTGGTACTGTATTTTGTGTGTTTTCTTGTGATGATAATAACTTGTTTCCCCCATCATTTCCTATTACCGAAAAGAGCTTCTGGACATTAGAACAGAGATCACTAACCTCAGAAATTGGATGAAGAATTCTACTTCAATGACTCATCCTTGCAATACATAATGCTCACCCGGGACCAGACCCTAATCCCAGACAATCGGAAAGGAAGGAGACGGCGATATAGAGGCAGACGTGGGGGCACCCTCATGAATCTACAGTGACTAGTAAATAAACCGCCTCTGCCCTCTATTCTATTGGCAAATTTACAATCACTGGAGAACAAACTAGACGATTTCCATTGGAGACTATCCTATCATCAGGACCTGAAGAACTGTAATATCCTATGCTTCAAGGAGTCGTGGCTGAACGAGGACATGGTTAATATAAATCTTGCTGGATATTCTATGCATCAGCAGGACAGAACTGCAGTGTGTTGTTAACTCAAGGGCGGGGGCATGTGTGTCTTTGTTGACAACAGCTGGTGTGTGATCTCTAATATTAAGGAAGTCTCAAGGTTCAGCTTGGCTGAGTAAGAATACCTCATGATAAGGTGTAGATCATACTATTTACCATGAGACTTTTCATCTACATTTTTTGCAGCTGTCTATTTAGCACCAGAAACCAATGCTGGCAGTAAGACCACACTCAAAGAGCTAAATAGGGTCATAAGCCAACAAGAAAATGCTCATCCAGAGGCAGCGTTCCTAGCGGCCAGTGATTTGATGCAGGAAAATTGAAATCCATTTTACAGAATTTCTACCAGCACGTCACCTGTGCAAC
Source organism: Oncorhynchus clarkii lewisi (assembly GCF_045791955.1). Lineage (NCBI taxonomy): Eukaryota > Metazoa > Chordata > Actinopteri > Salmoniformes > Salmonidae > Oncorhynchus > Oncorhynchus clarkii. The sequence continues at coordinate 26,744,002 of NC_092175.1, read as the reverse complement.
TAGAGGGGGAAAAAACTCTAGATCACCTTTACTGCACACAGAGACGCATACAAAGCTCTCCCTCACCATTAATTTGGCAAATCTGACCATAACTCTATCTTCCTGATTCCTGCTTACAATCAAAAACTCAGGAACAGGCAGTGTCAGTGACACGCTCAATTCGGAAGTGGTCCGGTAAAGTGGATGCTAAATGCCTTCTATACTCGCTTCGAGGCAAGCAACACTGAACCATGCGTGAGAGCACCAGCTGTTCTGGACGACTGTGTGATCACGCTCGCCATAGCCGATGTGAAGAAGACCTTTAAACAGGGTAACATTCACAAGGCCCTAGGACCAGACGGATTAACAGGATGCATACTCAGAGCATCCGCTGATCAGCCGGCAAGTGTCTTCACTGAAATGTTTTACCTCTCCCTGACCCAATCGGTAATACCTGTATATGTTTCAAGCAGGCCAACATTGTCACTGTGCCCAAGAACGCAGAGGAGACCTGTCAAAATGACTCGCGCTCCATAGCACTCACATCTGTAGCCATGAAATTCTTTGAAAGGCTGGTCATGGCTCACATCAACACCATCATCCTGGAAACCCTCCCACTCCAATTTGCATATCACCCCAACAGATCTACAGATGACGCAATCTCTATTGCACTCCATACTGCACTTTCCCACTTGGACAAAAGGAATAACTACATGACAATGCTGTTAATTGACTACAGCTCAGAGTTCAACACCATAGTGCCCTCAAAGCTACTAGGGCAACAACACATCCGCCACGCTGACCCTCAACACGGGGGCCCTTCAGGGATGCATGCTTAGTCCCCTCCTGTATTACCTGTTCATCCACGACTGCGTAACCGTGCACGACTCCAACACCATCATTAAGCTTGCACCATCACCATCACCAAGATGCTTTCTCCCCGTCAAAGAGAGCATCTTGACTGGCTATATCACCGCTTGGCATGGCAACTGCTTGGCATCGGACCACAAGGCGCTACAGAGGGTAGTACGTATGACCCAGTACATCACTTGGGCCGAGCTCCCTGCCATCCAGAAATTCTATACCAGGCAGTGTCAGAGGAAGGCCCAAAAATTGTCAAACACTCCAGCCACCCAAGCCACAAACTGTTCTCTCTGCTACCGCACGGCAAACGGTACCAGTGCACCAAGTCTGGAACCAACAGGACCCTAAACAGCTTCTACCCCCAAGCCATAAGATTTTTAAACAAGACTGTTAAAGAATGTTAATCGAATGGCTACCCGGACTACCTCCATTGACCCTTTTTTTTAACTAACTCTCTTGCACTGACTCCATGCACACACACTGGACTCTACCCACACACTCACACATACTTACACTGACACCCCAATACACACATACACACACACACACACACACTACATTCGTCCACACACACACTGGACTCTACCCACACACTCACACATACTTACACTGACACCCCAACACACACATACACACACACACACACACACTACATTCGTCCACACACACACTGGACTCTACCCACACACTCACACATACTTACACTGACACCCCAACACACACATACACACACACACACACACTACATTCGTCGACACACACACTGGACTCTACCCACACACTCACACATACTTACACTGACACCCCAACACACACATACACACACACACACTACATTCGTCCACACACACACTCACATACACACACGCACTTTCTCACTCACCACATACATTGTGTCTACTGTCTCTTATCTATCATGTTGCCTAGTCACTTTATCCCTACCGATATTTACATACAGTAACGAACTCAATTACCTCGTACCCCTGCACATCGACTCGGTACTGGTACTCCCTATATATAGCCATGTTATGTTTTACTCGTTATTGCTATTCACTGTGTATGTATTCCTCGTGTCACATTTTTCTTTATTTTTTATCTTTAACTTTAACTCAGCATTGTTGGAAATGGACCCTAGTCTAAACCTGTTGTTTACGAAGCATCGACAAATAAGATGTTATTTGATCAATTGTTTATGACTTTACTGGAACACATTATGGCTTTATTGTCTACACAATAACTTGTTTACCGGGTGAGCTACCATCAGTGATCCCCAGAGGGAGCAGACCATTCATCAGACCTGCAGAGAGCATCAATTTGGCACTCTGCAGACAACCTCAACCTGAGACAACATGCTCTCATAGCTGTGTGAATCACATCATATGGCACTGAGGTGCTGTTGAACTAAATTTAACCTAATTCAATCACCAGATTTTGTCAATGATGCTCCCGTGGATCTGTTGTAATACTTTTTATAAAATAATTTAAAATACAATTGTGTTAGTTGCATACACATATTTTGTAGATGTTAATCGCAGGTGCAGCGAAATACTTGTGTTTCTAGCTCCAGCAGTGCAGAAATATAAAACAATATACAATATACACAAGTCCCCAAAAATGTAAATAAAGAAATAAAGCAATATCAGGACGAGCAATGTCAGAGTCTGGAATATATACTGAGTGCACAAAACATTATGAACACCTGCTCTTTCCATGACATAGAATAACCAGGTGAATGCTATGATCCCTTGTTAATGTCACTTGTTGAATCCACTTGTGATCGCAGAGGCCAGGTCATCTGATGCAGCACCTAAACTCTCCTTCTTTGTCAAATAGCCCTTACACAGCCTGGAGGTGTGTTTTGGGTCACTGTCCTGTTGAAAAACAAATGATAGTCCCACTAAGCGCAAACCAGATGGAATGGCGTATCGCTGCAGAATGCTGTGGTAGCCATACTGGTTAAGTGTGCCTTGAATTCGAAATAATTCACCAACAGTGTCACCAGCAAAGCACCATCACACCTCCTCCTTCATGCTTCATGGTGGAAACCACACATGTGGAGACCATCCTTTCACCTACTCTGTGTCTCACAAAGACACGGTGGGTGGAACCAAAAATCAGAAACTTTGACTCATCAGACCAAAAGGACAGATTTCCACCGGCCCAAGAAAGTATCTTCTTCATATTGGTGTCCTTTAGTAGATGTTCTTTGCAGCAATTCGACCATGAAGGCCTGATTCGCGTTGTCTCCTCTGAACAGTTGATGTTCAGATGTGTCTGTTACTTGAACTCTGTGAAGCATTTATTTGGGCTGCAATTTCTGAGTCTGGTAACTCTAATAAATGTATCCCCTGCAGCAAAGGTAACTCTGGGTCTTCTTTTCCTGTGTCGGTCCTCATGAGAGCCAGTTTCATCATAGCGCGTGATGGTTTTTGCGACTGCACTTGAAAAACGTTCAAAGTTCTTGAAATTTTCTGTATTGACTGACCTTCATATCTCAAATGATGGACTGTCATTTCTCTTTGCTTATTTGAGCTGTTCTTGCCATAATATGCCAAATAGGGCTATCTTCTGTATCCCACCCCTGTATCCCACCCCTACCTCGTCACAACACAACTGATTGGTTCAAACATGTTAAGAAGAAAATAAATTCCACAAATAAACTTTTATAAATGCATACCTGTTCATTTAAATGCATTCCAGGTGACTACAACATGAAGCTGGTTGAGAGAATGCCAAGAGTACGCAAAGCTGTCATCAAGGCAAAGGGTGGCTACTTTGAAGAATCTAAAATGTTAAATATATTTTGATTTGTTTAGCAGTTGTTTTGGTTACTAAATGATTCCACATGTGTTATTTCATAGTTTTGATGTCTTCACTATTATTCTAGAATGTAGAAAATAGTAAAACTAAAGAAAACCCCTTGAATTAGTAGGTGTGTCCAAACTTTTGACTGGTACTGTAGGTCTGGATTGAAATCATTGAATGCCTCATCCTTGGCCTGAGGGAGGGTGGTATGCTTATGGTGATGGCAATAATACATATTCTACCTGTATTGTAATCATGTATTGTATTTTACAGTATTGTATTGCACTTATATATTGTAGTGGTCCAGTACGTGGCTCAGTTCATAAGAGCACTAGCAACACCATAGTTGTGGATTCAATTCCCACAGGGGTCACATACCAAAATTGGCAATTTGGATGAAAGTGTCTTTTACGTAAATGGCATCTTTTACGGTATTACAGTACTGTATTGGCCAATACCTCCCAACTCCATCAAAAATACCCCAGCAACTTAATTTGGGATACATGTTAACTCTATAGTGGAAGTATTTATTGTTTTGGACTTTCTGGATTATTTGCATATTGGTACTGTATTGGTATTGTATTGGTACTGTATTGGTATTGTATTGGTATTGTATTGGTATTGTATTGGTACTGTATTGCTGCACTGTAGGAACAAGAAACAAGCATTTTGCTGCACCTGCTGTAACATCTGCTCATGTGTGTACGCGACCAATACACTTTGCTGTGAAGTAAAACCACAACAGTCATCATCACATTAGAGCATACTTTTTACTTACATTTTTATTATTATCTCAGAGAATTAATTTATAGACACTGAATTGATCTGAGAGTCACAGGGTTGTGATGGAGCTCATATAATTAAAGATGGACTTTATGATAACTCCGACTTGTGTGTGGTTTGCTCTCATGATTTGGTAAATACAGGAAATTTCCACTACACATATCAAAAGTAATGTGAGCATTGCATTTTGAAATGCAATTACTTTGTATGAACATGTATTGCAATGTGATGTATTTCTAAATGAAACAGTGATTATGTTTGGTGAAAAGGTGACTATGATTTTGTGTGTTGTAGTTAGTCAATTGAAAATGTGCTTAGTTTTGAAACAACTGCCTTTTTGATGATCTGTTTACATTTTTGTACTTATTTTTTAATTGAACTTTTATTTAACTAGGCAAGTTAGTTAAGAACAAATTCTTATTTACAATGACAGCCTACACTGGGCCAATTGCATGCCACCCTATGGGACTCTCAATCACAGCCGGATGTAATACAGCCTGGATTCAAACCAGGGACTATAGTGATGCCTCATGCTCTGAGATGCAGTATCTTAGACCACTGCGCTACTCATGAGCCCTAACTTTCACCAAAGCGATTAAAAACCTCAGAGCTTTAAAACATTCAGTCTTTCAAACATTTAATCACAAACTGTCTCTATCCAAAAACAAAAGTTCAAAGGAGGATATACACAATGCCCTTAATAAAGTCATTTTACCAACAGTGAAGGTGCATAACGATGGAGGAATTCAGATATGACATCATTGTTTTTGCACTACCCACAGAGTTCTTAAACTACGGTGCGCAGCATGGTCCAATGTGCCAGTTAATCAGCACAACTTACTTTTCCTTTTATCAAATTGCTGCCGTCTTGGAGATAGAATTGGGATCATGTATACTATGTTAATTCCGTTACAAAAAAAGAGTAAGGGAGAGCAATGTACAATACCGCGAACTTCGCAAATTAGGCATTTGTGGTAAGTACATGGGGGCCGCCATCTTTATGCATGCACCTTCACCATTGTAAGTGAACTAGAGAAAACATATGGATAGAGAAAGATTATCCCCGTTGAACTGTTGGAGGCCATCAATAATCTATTAATTGGGAATCTCCTGGTTCTCAGTGTATTTAAAAATATACATTTTTAGTCCCAAATTACTAAAGCCTCGGTTACTTATGCTCACATTAGTTCTAGTGAAAAATGTATTTCTCCAGTCACTATGTTTGGCTACAATCACTCTACCTAAAAAGGATCCATTGTCATGTTCCTTCCGCCCAGTATCACTTTTGAATGTGGATTACAAAATCATTGCCTTCTCACATAGAAACAGTAATACCAAAGTTGTCTTTAGACAATCCTCAGGTGTCATTATAATCATGCATAACAAGAACTTGAGTGCTCCAAAAGTGGCAGTACCAGTAGATGCTGAAGAAGCATTTGATAGAGTTGAATGGGCATATTTGGTGTCAAAAAAAACCCCAAAAAGTTTGGTTTTGGCACGGTTTTTATTTCCTGGATTGAGTTATTGTACAAATCTGCAAAACATCTATACAAACAAAAGGACAGATCTCTGAATCATTTAAATCATCAACTGGGACAAGACAGGGATGCCCTTTGTCTAGTTATTTATTTTCTCTAGCCATTAAACCCCTAGCATATCAGGAATCAAGGTAAGACCCAAGTGCAGACTGTGTGAAGTAACAATGCTTATTGTAACCACAGGGGCAGGCAAATGACAGGTCAAGGCAGGCAAGGGTCGGTAATCCATAGCAGAGGCCAAGGGACAGGACGGCAGGCAGGCTCAGAGTCAGGTCAGGCAGGGGTCGGTAATCCAGAGGTGGAACAAAGGTACAGGACGGCAGGCAGGCTCAGGGTCAGAGACATGCAGTGGCCAGGACAAGCAAAGGTCAAAAACCAGGAGGATGAGAAAAAGAGAGACTAGGGAAAAACAGGAGCTGAGACAAAACGCTGGTAGGCGAGAACAAACCAGATGAACTGGCAACAGACAGAAAACACAGGGTATAATGGGGAATATGGGCGACACCTGGAGGGGGGTGGAGACAAGCACAAGGACAGGTGAAACAGATCAGGGTGTGACAGTACCCCCCTCTAGGGATGCCACCTGGCGTCCTACCTGGGCGCATACCTGGCTGAGCGGCGTGCCGGCGCTGGAACTCAGAGATGAGGCCTGGGTCCAGGATGTCCCTGGCGGTGACCCAGCTCCTCTCCGGGCCATAACCCTCCCAGTCAACCAGGTACTGGGATCCCCTGCCCCGAGGTCAAACCTTCAGTAGGCGTCTCACTATAGACGCCGGTCGGCAGTCGATGAGACGGGGAGAGGGGTGGGCCTGGAAACAGGAGACAAGGGGCAGCTTGACTGGGGAGGGAAGTCTACAACTTATGGAAGAAGCCCAGGTTCCCACTGGGAATGGATCACTGAATGTCAACTTGATGAAATTCAAACGAGCGTCCCCACCTGTCGCGGTTGCACTCAAATCACTTGTGCGGTGACTATGACCACCTCATGTGAAAGTTAGGAATATCGATGAAGTGCTGGTTAAGGTGGTTCCTATGGCTCTGTCCCGGAGGGCTGACTGGGCGAAACCCGGTCGATAGTGCAGCTAGATACTGCGAGGGGTATTTGCTTCTCAAGCCTGTGTAAAAACCCAGTTAAAGTCCGCTGAAGGTTAGTAGCGGGCAACTGATTTCCAGTTTGTAAGACAGAAAAGCCTCTGATGATACCACCGGGTGTGACTCTATGGATGTCAATTTGATGATATCTGACCGTAGCATGCAACCCTTCGCGGTTGCACTCAAACCACCTTCGGGGTGGCTGTGACCCCCTTATGTCAAAGTGAGGAAATTCGATGAAGCGGGGGTAAACGGCGGGACATCATTTAGAGTCTCTTGAGGTAGCCAAATACCTCGTCATCTAATGACGCGCAGTCCTCTGGTGGGACTGTGAGTCAGGTTGGGACACGCTGTGGAAGTCAAAAGGTCACCAGGTGTACGAGGCCGGACTCAGGGGCCCCTCTTGCCTGAATCATGCTTTCCACCCCGCATTGGATGATATGGTGTTTTCACAGTGGAGGGAGAAGGGGCTCACAACAATTGTTAACTTATACAGTGATGGTCAGTTAGCTTCATTTCAACAATTACAGGGTAAGTTTAACATGCCAACAACACATTTTTTCGAATACCTCCAAATCAGGAATTTCTTAAGGACACACATCCTACAGTGTGGCATTGAGCCAAATAACCCTACATTAAATAGCCTAATCCTTGTCAAACCTCATTCAAAAGGATCGGTCTCTAGACTGTATAGCTTGGGAGCAGGAACTTGGTTCAGAAATCTCAGATGAGGACTGGATAGAAGCTCTCAGGAATATAAACCACAGTTCAGTGAATGCCAGACACAACCTTGTTCAGTTTAAGGTGATAAACAAGTTACATTACTCAAAAGTGAAACTGCATAAGATATTCCCAGACACCTCACCGCCGTGTGGGAGGAACAATTAGGATGAGAAGACGTTGACCCACTTATTTTGGACATGTCCTAAGTTACATGCTTACTGGGCTCTCATTTTTGATTACTTACAGTATCTAAAGCCATTGGATAGAGTTACAGCCCCAGACCCATTGATCGCTCTGTTTGGTACTGTTGATGGGAATAACCAGGAAGGGAAGGCTGTGTCATTTTGTACTCTATTAGCCAAAATGATCATATTGAAATTTGGAAATTGGAGACTGTACCTACCTTTGAAATATGGTTACGGGATTTAGGGAATGTAAAACATATGGAAAAGATTCGATACAATCCCTCCAGTTGAAGTCCAATGTTTTACAAAATATGGCAGCCGATACTGGATAAATGGTCTAGTGCAGCTTCCTAACTGGGTTGATGGTCTGCTGCTACTCTGTGCTGTACTCCACTCAATATTTATTTTTGGCTTAACTACACTGCTTGTAATGACTATATGCTGTCTTCTTATATATGTACCACCTAATAGAATTTGTTTTATTTTGTGTATGTGTGAGTTAAGTTTTCTTTTGTCCTCTAAATTTGTCATCCCATTCAACAGTACAATGAATGTCAATGTTTGTATCTCTGTCTTTTTTGTTTATTTTTTATTGGAAAATTCTATACATATTATAAAAAAATATATATATATTTCCTTTCACTGGAACTGAGGGGTCTAGCCCAAACCATGAAAAACAGCCCCACCAAACTTGACAGTTGTCACCATGCATCAATATGAGTTATTTCTTGTGTAGGCTGCTATCCAACTTGAAATAAAATCATGTGAGAAAATAAATGAAGGCAACACGACTGTTATATCCAGTAAGAAGCACTTCAAGTCAGCAGGCACGTTAACACGACACCGATGCACTGGTCACCGGCTCATCAACTCATCGTGCAGCCCAATCTGCCATGCAAAATGGTCTGGCAGCCAATCTGCCCAGTTAGCTGATTCGCTTTCCATAAACCCACGCTTTCCATAAACCCACTCCTTTCGACACATGCAATCGCCCATACTCCGGTCGCCATTTTCGGCTTCAACTACCCATATTTGGTATTTCTAGATGAAACACTCAAGTTTAGTGAAAAAGTTACTGTATGATTTTGTGCATTGTACTAAGTCAATTAAAAATGGTCTTAGAGTTTTGAAACGACTGCCTGTTTGATGATCTGTTTAGATTTTTGTACTAAGCGTTGTGAAAATGTACTACATACCTGTGAAAACTGCACCAATGCAATTGAAAAGAAAACTGTAAAATAAGACCACTTCTTGGGCCAAACCTTAACTATAGATCAAGGTATTTACATTGATTCTTGATACCACAATGTGTTGACTTGCATAGGTGTAAGAAACCTGTTATGTTTTGTCCCCCATATGGCAGGATTCTGAGAGGACTGGATAGGCCATGGAAGTAATATGGCCTAAGGTGTAGGGGCTAGGGGGCAACTAACTGCTCGACAGTTTGCAAGCCTCCCACCACTGTTGCAATCAAGTGGCTTCTAATTTGTTTTTGCTGTGTCATAGTATTAGCCAACGAGAAACCATGTCTTGGTAAACGTTGCTAAAACCTCAATATAGGGAACTGTCCGGACTGGAGAAACACTTTCCTGTGTGGGCCATGTATCACAGAAGGACTCATAGTTTTCCCAGTGATATTTCTGTTAGTGGATCTGTAAAACATGAGTTCTGAGAATCTACAACAGATCAATGCAACATAGGGGCTGGCAGACACGACAGAGCGGCATGCTCCAAGGAACAATGCACGTTGCAACCCTTGTCTTACATGTCTGTCATTGGGCGGGTCCAAGCAATTAGTAATCAGCCAGGCAAAGTAAAACTCTGTTTTGGTCTAAGTGTTCGGAAACAGGTAATACTGCAGTATCACTGTCAGACAGGAGACTAAATGCTCATCCAGACACAAACCCCAAACTCGATTAATCATGGAACACACATCATCATCACAGGCAGAATATTACCACAGGCTTTCCTTTTGTCTTTCTTCATTCCACATTCCATAAAGAACAACACAAAATAACAATATGGTACCACAAATTTCCCTGTGCAAATTCAGTGCATCCGCACATTGTTTCTGTACAACACCATTCCCATGATAATATCAATAAAGTGTCACTCCCTGAAACGAGGAAGTATGATGGTGAATATCTGAACAAGGTCCAAAGCATTTATGTGTCTATTTAATGTCAAATGAACTTAGTCATGTTAGGAGTTAAATACCTTGCTTTGTTTACTGAAACTTCCCTATTGAGGTCTCTTTCTCAAGTAACAGTTTCCGTGTGGTAACAACACAATTCAAGTTTTGAAAGAGCATGATGACAACAGACATGCAACAACAAAAAGCAAAACCTGTGTGAAAAACAGACTATAGCTAACTCTGAGATCTGACCACAACAGACCATTTTTCATTTTAGAAAAGTTGAATTGTGACTTGAGATAAATGCTTTACGATACAATCCTAAAGCACATATTTCAATCACAATGCACAAGTCTGTTGCATGATGTCAATTTCCCTGAATCATTTTTATATTGTATAACTGCGCTCTTACAAAAATTGGTTCCAAAAGGGTTCTGCGGCTGTCCTAGTAGTAGAACCCTTTGAAGAACCCTTTCAGATTCCAGGTATAACCCTCTGTGGAAAGGGTTCTACATGGAACCAAAAAGGGTTCTACCTGGAAACAAAAAGGGCTCTTCAAAGGGTTCTCCCACAGGGTCAGGCGAAGAACCCTTTTAGGTTCTAGATAAAAAATAAAATCATCTATTAATGTATTCATTAAGACAATACACAGAAGAAATGCATCGCAAACAAGAATGCTTGTTATGGTGCGTGAATGAGGACCCAAAAGCGAATTAACAAAACAGAGTTACTTTAATGACGAAACACACGTAGGCTCAGATGGACAGGCAGATTCCGACAGGACAGGACAAGGTTGCAGCAAACACGACGATAGTCTGGTTCAGGCATGAGTAACACAAACGAGAATCCGACAAAGACAGGAACAAAAACAGAGAGAGATATAGAGGACTAATCAGAGGGAAAAAGGGAACAGGTGGGAAAAGGGGTGACGAGGTAGTTAGGAGGAGACAAGGAACAGCTGGGGGAAAGAGGGGGAGAAAAGGTAACCTAATAACGACCAGCAGAGGGAGACAGGGTGAAGGGAAAGGACAGAAACAAGACACAACATGACAATACATGACAATGCTGAACTATTTATACATTTTGCTGGTTGGCTGGGAGCCCCTTGCAAAAAAAACTAAAACAGTCAAAGGTCACAAATTTGTTTTATTGTGCCTGTTGTAAGTGTGCCTATATCGAGAAGCTCTGAGTATACAGCCCAGAATAAAGTTATTCATTAATTATTCTTTGTCCAGACCATATACCATGAAGATATAGCTAATCATCACAATCACATAACTCATGTTACTGCAAAAGGGCTCTAGCAGGAAACAGCTGGCCAGATTATAGACTAAGCAAAGACAGTTGAGAGTAAGTCTTATTTTTCATGTTCAATCAAATACCATTTGCCTTGATTGAATCAATATTACCATAGTTGCCCTGTCCTGCAGTCAAACTAACTAGTTGCCTCATTGGTGGAATGTTATGAATATTTTTCACAATTTCATAATTAATAAACATTTCAGCAAACAGTGTTTCTATGTCAAACAGTTTTGTTATATTTCAGTATTCTGTGATGTATAGAAAGTGTAGTATTGGAATTTAAAATCTGACATGGCACAGGTGTCTTCTTTTTTTAAGCCCGTAAACCATGTGTGTGAGGTGTATACTTTTGTTTCAAAGTAGATTTGTTTAAGACTACCAAGAAACACTCAGTGTGACCCTTATTTTGCCCACTACAGTAAAATGTTAAATAATATTATCAGTCAATGGTTGATTAGGTTAAGGCAAGGGCAGACTTTTTGGAAGAAGTAAGAAGGAACTACATACTGTCAGTCACCCCATCTGAGAAATTACAGATGACAGGGGGCGGGGCTTTGCAACATGGACCATAAATAGAACAGTTAGAGAGCGCACCATACATCTTCAGACAAGAGTTGACCTCATAAAAAGACTTCACAACAAGAGTTGTTCAAACAAAGGTAACAATTTTATACACTGTTTCTCTTGTCTCGTCTGATAATCAGGTTTTATTCTAATTCTTTCTGTTGTCCATGGTAATTCTGATCCATGCATGATTGTGTTATTAATATTGTGTGCAAAAGCTGTATTTTTTGAATACTTTAGAGATGTCTCTGTAGTTAACAAGACAAGTTATTAGCAAAAAGACGCACACATTACATTTAAGAAGCAGGATGTTTTTTTAAAGGATGACATCTGATTATCCCTCCATTTTTTTCAGAGATGAAGCCATTTCCTCCCCTCCTGGCATTGGGATGGTGCCTGATGTTCAGCCAGCCAGCCCTGTCTACAGAGGAAAGTTTGGGTGGCCCTTTCATTCACAGTTCAGTGGAGGAGGCAAAGAGACTTGTAGATGAAGCATACAAGTACTCCCGAGAAAAGTAAGTGAACCTGACAGTTGACCTCTTCAGATGTAGTCGTCAATCTCTGTCTTTGTAAATTGTGCTAGCACAATTTTCTCAGTCAGTCGAAGAGACATGTAATGTAATTTCTAATGATTAGTACACTAAATCTACATGTATACTGATAGGAGCATGTTTCTATTCATAATTCTGTCATCTGCTTATCCATATCCCAGGAGTCTGGAGAGAGTGCGTGGGCAGTCCACCAGGCCCTCTGATGTCCTACGTCTCCTGAAGCAGCCTGCCAGGGACACACGCTCTGCTGTACGGTCTGCAGACTACCTGGAGAACACCCTGAGACTGATCCATGAGAAAGTCCACAGCACGCACAGGCTGCACAAACGCTCGCTCAACGCAACAGGTCAGTCACACACACCGTCACAGATACTCACACATTCACTTTGTGAAAAACTCCCCATACGTATTCACTCAGACGTAGACACACACAGTCATAATAAGTACACTTTCTTTATTACAAGTCTTCCTTATCGCTCTCGTTTCTCAGACCTGCTTACAGCAGAGCAGCTAGACACCATTGTCCGGGTAACTGGCTGTGCAGCTCGTGTCAGCAAACCCTCCTGCCACAGCACACCCAACATGAACAAGTACCGCACAGCCACCAGCGTCTGCAACAACCTGTAAGAGCACCAGGGCATGGCGGGTTTAATATTTTCACTCAACAATTTGATAGCCTTGTGTAATGTGCACAGTCGTTGTATAGGTTGGAATAAAAGGGGAAGAGCAATCAGTGTATGTCTGAGGTCTGGCTACGGAGGCCGCAGTAGATGAGGCCATATCCCTTGAGTTTCTCAAGTGAGGTTTCTCAATTCTGATGTGTATTTTCTTTATGCTTATTAGGAAGTTCCCTCGTCTTGGAGCCTCAAACACCCCCTTCACTCGTTTCCTGCCTGCTCAGTATGACGATGGGGTCTCTCGACCCAAAGGCTGGGACCGAAACACGAGCTTCAACAACTTTGTGCTCCCTCTGGTATGATAACAATAAACATAGTTGGAATAACTGCTACTATGTTGCCACAAGTTAGATATAAAGTATCATAATTGTATTCATCTTTCTCCCTCTACCCTCCGTCCTTCCTTCCCTCCCTTTGTGCAGGTAAGGGAGGTCTCTAACCGTATCCTGGCAACCAATGACTCTGGTATAGTGAACGATGGCGAGTTCACACACTTTGTCACCCTCTTTGGCCAGTGGAACGACCATGACCTGACATTCACGCCCTTCTCTCCCAGCATCCGCTCCTTCAGCAACGGCCTGGACTGTAACGAGAAATGTGAGCGCTCCGAGCCCTGCTTCCCTATCCAGGTCAGTCACAGCTCTCACATCACACCACTTACAGCAGGCACTATGACTTCACTCTTAGACAAAAATGTGCTGTCTAGAACCTTAAAGGGTTCTTCGGCTGTCCCCATAGGAGAGCCCTTTGAAAAACCCTTTTTGGTTGCATATAGAACCCTTTCGGTTCCAGATAGAACCCCTTTCAGTTCCATGTAGAATCCATTCTACAGAGGGTTCTACATGGAACCCAAAAGGGTTCTACCTGGAAACAAAAAGGGATATCCTATGGGGACAGCCAAAGAACCCTTTTGGAACTCTTTTTTCTTAGAGTGTATACAGTCATCCCTGTATATATTGGTATTTTCTAACCATGGTCCATGAATTATTAAGTCTTCACCCTCTACCATGTCTTTTCCTCCATGCCCAGATTCCTCCCAGAGACCCACGCTTGCCCACTGGCCCAGACAGCTGCATCCCAGTCTTCCGATCAGCGCCCGCATGCGGCACAGGAGAGTCTGCTTTCAATTTCGGTGGCGTGGCCACGAAGAGGGAGCAGATCAATTCACTGACGGCCTTCCTTGACTTGGGGCAAGTGTACGGCTCTGAGGAGGGGTTGGCACGTGACCTCCGTGACCTCACCAACAATGGGGGCCTGCTGCGTGTCAACAAAAACTTCACAGACAAAGGGCGCGAGTTTCTACCCTTCACTAAGTTGAAGGGGAACATGTGTTTCACCCGCAGCAGAGTCACCAATGACACCAATGCCAGAGAGGTGCCCTGCTTCATTGCAGGTTAGCCTTTTAAGTATGTTTGTCTGAGGAGTAGACCAATGTATATTTAGGTTAAAGTTGAAGGAACAGAATGATGGCAGAAATAGAAAACTAGAGTCATTCTTTGACTTTCATGTACAATAGTTATCTGGATACAGACACACAATGTGTATGATGTTCTTCTCAATCACTATTTGGCCTCACCAGTAAGTCTCTGTTTGCCAGGTGATGCCCGTGTGGATGAGAACATAGCATTAACATCCATTCACACAATGTTCATGCGTGAGCACAACCGTCTGGCCCGTGCCTTGAGTCGTCTCAATCCACAATGGGATGCTGAGACACTCTATCAGGAGGCTCGCAAGATCATGGGCGCCTACACCCAGGTACCACAAGCTGACATATATCACTAATAGCCGTGGTGTCAGTTCATTGTCTCCACGAGACATCCAGGGCATACTTTCTAATACACGCTCTCCTTCCCTCTGCTTCTCCTTCTCACACAAATAACTATTCTCGAATATTCTCACATTGACACAGCTTCCCTATCAAATACACACCAAAAAAATAAATCTACTCTCACTCTCCTAGTTGTTTGTGTTCCGGGACTACCTGCCGCACATCGTGGGCCCAGACGCCATGGCCCGGCAGCTGGGCCGTTACCCTGGATACAACGAGAATATTGATCCCAGCATTGCCAACGTGTTTGCTACAGCAGCCTACCGCTTTGCCCACCTGGCCATCCAGCCCATTCTGTCCCGCCTGGACAGCAACTACATGGAGAATGCCATGTTCCCCAATGTGCCTCTGTTCAAGGCCTTCTTCACCCCCTGGAGGCTAGTTTTTGAGGGTGAGTGGTGGGACACATAGGGATGGATGCTTTGCAGACCTCTTGCCAGTTGTAAGCTAATTCACTCTCTGGATTAATAACAGCATATAACGGGGAAAAGGTTACAAATGTAAACATCCTATTCTCTCTCTGTCCTTCTTTAGGTGGTATCGACCCTCTGATCCGTGGTCTGGTGGGTCGCCCAGCAAAGCTGAACACCCAAGATCACATGTTGGTGGACGCTGTGAGGGAGAGACTCTTCCAGTTTGTAGAACACCTGGCTCTGGACCTGGGCTCCCTCAACATGCAGCGTGGACGCGACCATGGCCTGCCTGGTACACACCTGCCTTATCCTCCATACCACTATACTGACACCACAGATAAACACATCTATACCGTTCTACTGACATATTACAGCTAATGCTTTAGGGTTGTTAACACCAACTCCAAAATGTCAATCATCTCTCTCTCTCTTCCTCAATATATCTCTACCAATCTGTTCCATGCAGTCATTATTTACTTTCTCTTCCCTAACCTAGGCTACAATGCTTGGCGTACATTCTGTGGGCTCTCAACGCCTAGGAACGAGGCCGAGCTGGGTGCAGTTCTGAACAACAGAGACCTGGCCCGCAGACTGCTGCAGCTCTACGGCACCCCAGCTAACATTGACGTGTGGATGGGGGGCGTGGCTGAACCATTTGTTCGCAGGGGCCGCGTAGGGCCTCTCTTTGCCTGCCTCATCGCCACCCAGTTCCAGAGGATCCGCCAGGGAGACAGGTGTGTGTTTTTGTATGTGGTGTAGTGAGTTGTTCAAGTGTGTTTCATCTGTCAGAGCATGCATGTGTCCTAATCTTGCCTGTTGTCCCCAGGCTGTGGTATGAAAACCCAGGCGTCTTCACTTCGGCACAGAGGGCTAGCCTGAGTCGTGCCTCTCTGGGTCGGATCATCTGTGACAACACTGGCATTTTGACCGTGCCGCGTGACCCCTTCAGAATCCCTGATAATGGGAACAACAGACTCATCAACTGCAGCACTATCCAGCAATTAAACCTCCAATCCTGGAGGGAGAGACCTACAGAGGCCAAACAGGACCATAACCAGCAGGAGGATCAGAACCAGGAGCAACAACAACAGGACCAGGACAATGAGGTAATTGGTTGAACTTCAGTATAAGTTAATAGTTCTGCACCGAGTTGGCATTTCACCCATCCATAACCCATTCATCACTCTCTTCTAACGTCACCCTCTTCTTCTGTATTCCTTTCTAGATCCCCTGATTTGAGGCCCGCTTGACCCTCAGGACCCAGCAGCAACCCAACCCTGCAGTTCTCCACTTTCCATTATATGTATTGAACTACATTTAGAAGGAAACATTTCATGGTAATGTTTAAAATATAAATATAAACAACAAAGTAGAAATACAAAAGTAACACACTTATTGAGCTTGATACATATTACTGTATACCCATATTTCTTTATGAGCATACAAAAATACATAGTAGCTTTTTATTATATCAAACTAGGTAGCTGGGGTTCTCAATTTTCTCACACGGAAATATCACATTCTTTAAAGGGGCAATCAAATAATAACAATAACAAAGTGGTCGCCCACAACTGTTTTGGTAAATTGCTGGGGGATGGGGCTGGAGCTCTCAAATCTCCAACAGAGATATGACATTTCTAGATTCATATAATACATTTTGGCAGGAGTGTAGTAAGTCTTATGAATTATCTTGAATTGCAATAATGTATGTCTAAGGTTGTAGGAGCAGGTATGAACGTTTTCACATATCTGTGATCAATAGTTCTCCTCAATTTCTTCCTTCAGGTCTGTTTAAATGTTCCTTATAGGTTCTGAACTATCAGGTAGAGTTTCAATCAACCCTTGATATAACTTGGCAATCAACTTCTTTGGCAGAGCAGCTTCTTTCAGTATTTTCTCTATGCTATATGCCTTAGGTTAATCCAAATTCTGTTGAAGTGAATGAATAAGATTTCTTAGTTGTAAGAACTTAAAGAAATTGACCATGATTTAACCCACATTTTTCTTGTTATCGATTGAATGACAGTAGAGAGCCATCATAGCACACATGTTCAAAATTCACATGCCACTTTGGAACCAGGACTTAAGGGTGTTGTAATTAAACGCTGGAGGTAATGTGGGGTTGTTCCAAATAGGGGTGCCTGGCGATATAGTTTTCTTTGCATTAAAAAATATATATATTTGCATTCTTCTATCTGATATTTTGTTATGCCATTGTTACTGTGACTTTGTATGTGTTGTTCACTCATTCCGTGTCAACAAATCAAGGAATACTGTATGAATTTTTTTAATGCATTTATTTGTGCAAAAGGAATGAAAAAGGGGACTTTATTTAAAAAAAATCCAAACGTTTACAAATTATAAAGTACATTTATAAATAAACAAAAATGAAAACTAGCGCTGAATTCCTCTATATGGATCTACTGTAAATTAGCTAACAGTTCTAGTAACATATTTTTTATAATTGTGTAATTAGTTTATTAAAAACAATCTTAACATTGTTCGGTGAGATGTTCAAGTGAAAAAAACTAATATTATACAACAAAACTATAGAAATTAAGATTCTGCACACTTCCTGAATTTGGTGCTTATTTAAATGTGCACTGCACTTGTATCCTTTTTCTCTGCCGCTTTTTATGGTTTATTTCACAAATATTAAATTTTATTGAAACACTGTAATCATGTGTTTTATTGCATGAATATGAACTGCATCAGAAAATAAACATTCTTAAATAAGACGGCAAAATAATTGACATGGTGTGTACTGTTGACCTAATTTATTCCTTGTTCCAAGTGTTGAGATGAAAAAAATAGATGCCGCATTCATGTCGTGAACTCGTAAATATGACCTTCCTGTTGGGAAAAATACAGATGAACGCACCCCCAACTCGTAATTATAACCAGCAAACTCAGGTATTATCCCTGGACCCTGAATTCTGATGTCAAGCACAACTGAAAATGTCAACAAACATGGCTGTGATTTCAGCTGTCAATGGTGAGAATGGTTCTTGCATTACCCCCAGCACTTGAACACTCCAAGTCGTTCCTCCAAAGCAGACAAGTCATTCTTCAGATCACTCACAACATGAATGTGGCATTCATGTGCTCTTGGGAAGTGGGAAACTGGAAAGTGGAAGGTCGTAAAGCCGACATGATTGTGTTCAAGTGGTTTTGAAGTCGGACCAATTCTTCAACCAATTACATTTTAGCTAGCTTAATAAGCTAGCTAACGTTGCTAATAATAAAGTTAGCTAGCTTGCTTGACATTGACAATATGGTCAAAATTGTCTATCTACATTTTCCACTTTGATAAGTTTGTAATTTTTTTAAATAATTCTTGTTATCTTTTGGTTGAAAATGTAAAAGGTAAGTGGTGAAACGTCACAACTCGGCAACTCATGCCGCATTCAAAACAACTGGGAACTCGGAACTGGGAACTCGGTGTGTGATTACTGGGGTGGCGTTAAGTGTTGAGGTGGAACAACTGAAATGAAAGATTCCCTGTATCTGTGACGCCTGCCGTTTGGTGCGACACAGACGCGGTGGCGAGCGTGGCGGAATAGAGAACACATTGTCTGTCCTTTTGCGTTTTGAAGCAGTCTTTACCTGACAAAGTCATGTTAGGATATGTCAGTTATCTTGTGAAAGCTTTTGTGAAGAACCCACTAAGGTGCAGTGTGTAGGAGGGAGATTCCAAGATGTGAGAAATGTGTAGGAGGGCATGAGACAAAGGAATGTGTAGTATCGGTGGAAAAAACAGTGTGTGTCAATTGTGGGGAGGCCCATGTTGCTGGGGATCAGAAGTGCCCAGTGCTAGAGATACAGGTTGAGGTTGCCAGGGTCAGAGTAGAATAGAAGGTGAGGCAGTGAAGAGGATGATGATGATGATGGGTGAATGGTAAGTAGTAGGCCTAGGCCAATACAGACTGATGTGAATTGGTGCTTCAGTAAGGTTTTCTTCTTAACATTCATTGACATGTTTTATGCCAGCAGCATACCACCCTGCATACCACTGCTGGCTTGCTTCTGAAGCTAAGCAGGGTTGGGCCTGGTCAGTTCCTGGATGGAAGACCAGATGCTGCTGGAAGTGGTGTTGGAGGGCCAGTAGGAGGCACTCTTTCCTCTGGTCTAAAACAAATATCCCAATACCCCAGGACACTGCCCTGTGTAGGGTGCTGTCTTTCGGATGGGACGTTAAACGGGTGTCCTGACTCTCTGAGGTCATTAAAGATCCCATGGCACTTATTGTAAGAGTAGGGGGGTTAACCCTGGTGTCCTGGCTAAATTCCCAGTCTGGCCCTCAAACCATCACGGTCACCTAATGATCCCCAGTTTACAATTGGCTCATTCATCCCCCTCCTCTCCCCTGTAACTATTCCCCAGGTTGTTGCTGCAAATGAGAATATGTTCTCGGTCAACTTACCTGGTAAAATAACAAGATACAATTTTAAATTAAACAATTTAAAAATCAGTTGTACCTCAGAAATGGAACATAAATCCTAGGCACTGTGCTTCTACATCTGCATTGCTTGCTGTTTGGGGTCTTAGGCTAGGTTTCTGTATACGCACTTTGTGACATCTTCTGATGTAAAAAGGGTTTTATGAATCAATTTGATTTGAAATCCCAGAAAATATATGTTGTGGTGGCAGCTGCAGAAAAGTACTTGGGTGTACAAGATTTTCCTGCAGAAGAGTTACAGCGTGTGTAGAACGAAAGAGGTGTAAGATCAGTTAGGGTCAAAGTAGTGGCATGGAGGTGTTTTTGTTTGTTATTTTTGTATGTAATAGTGGTATCTAAGTGTAGGGTGAGTTGGTGGAGTCTTTTCCCCTTCCTTTTTATTTTTGTATCACAAAAGATAACGCGATCGACCACAGGTGGCGTGATGCACAAACAAATGTGCGAACGCCATGATACCAAAGAAGAAGTAAAGGAAGACGCATGCGCATATTATTTGTGTACAGAGCATGTGGAGGGCAGGCCTGGACTGTGTCTCTACTCATAGTATGGGTTTTTTCCACACATTCTGATTCTTGGGATGAAAAGTATGAAAGGGAAGGGCAAAGCAAAAGAAAATAATCTCTCTGTCCGTACTGGACTTGTATTCCCAATCGGAAGAATTCACAGACTTTTGCGGGCTGGGAAGTACGCCGAACAGGTCGGGTGTAGAGCTTCCGTGTTTTTGGCTGGCGTGCTGGAGTACTTGGTCAATGAAATCCTCAAACTGGCTGGAGACTCTGCTAGGGAGGCACTCTCACCGCACATCAGCCCTCATCACATTCCTGGACTACACAAACGACAAACTTTCCCCAGAGTCTGTAAACCTTCTCCAGACTGTTGATACTGATGCAGTTTAGGTTCTCCAGGCAGATAATTCCGTATTCTGATGTGAAAACAGGTTTTCTTTCTGACCTGACATTGAAAGCGGCATTTACGAATATTGCAGAAGTTATCATATGAATGAATAAGTATTGTCACAGGCTGCAGACAAATTAAGTGGATGCTTGTTTACACCTTCTTTCGGCAGACCTCTTCAATTACGTCATGTACCTTCTATGAAAACAAGGTGCACCCAACTACCTAAGAAACACATAATAATCTGAACTACCTTGGAATATGTTGTCGTTTTACCTCCATCGTTGGCCATCTAAATTTCAGTGTTTTCCTCTTTGGCCATTGACTTTTTTTTATTTTAATATAAAGGATAACCTGTCTATGACATCTATGCCCAGGACTTGCAGCACATAGATGCATTCATTGTTGATTCAATCCCAGACATACCCTTGAAAGGGAGGGAAATGTGCTGTCTCCTACCATGACAGTTTCTGATAAACAGGCTCCTCTGGTCGTTTTGGTTGAAGGGAAAGGCTGTGTTCAAATAGTAGCTGTACAGTGCTGTATGTGCAAATTCACTGGATTTGTTTTAAGGTGAGTGAGAAGGCACTGTGTTTGCAAGACAACCTATGACCGTTAAAGCTACATGTCTTTTAACATTGTGTCATGGAATGTCATCTCAAAATTGATAAATTGATGCAGTTGCTTGGATGGGCCTCTTGACTGCAAGCCAAGTGTAAGAGGAGAACACTACTGAGGACACATCACATGAATGTAATCTGCACAAACCGATTCTAACCACCCCACCGTACAAGGTAGACAACATTCATAGCGAGTTGGAGACACAAATAATGTTTTGTAGGTCTCTTAAAATACAACTGCTTTGTGAAATGTCCACCAAGATACTTACCACTGTTTGGTACCTGCAACTTCTGAGTAAATGTGGCACTGTCTATTCTTCCACAAGTTCACAAGAGTGAATTACACCATGACATTCTGGGGGCTCTAGAAATGGTTGTATGGGCCTATTAATAAAGACGTCATTTAAACGGTAAACATTTATTACCTTTTAATGTGTCATGAACACAACCAGTCATATTTTCATCTGATTGTCAAACAAATCACTTCAAAAAGTAGGCTACCTGTGTATGTGTCCATTCCAAAATAATTCCTGGATCCAAACTGCATGTCTACTTGTGCCATTTGATGAATGGAAGTAGACATCTGTTACAGAACACCAAGAAGTGTTCCTAATGACATTCCGCTATGGTCATTGATTAGGCCTGCATGCTTCTTGCTGACAAATGTAAATTTTTTGGTCAATTTGTTTACCCTAACACACACGGTCAACTTACTACACTAGGCTACAATGTGTATTAGCACGCCTTCAAATAGGCCTACCGGTAGCCAGTGATGTAGTGGTAAAAACAATAGGTGGGTAAACTCTGCTTCTAAAACAAACAAAAAAACTCCCTATACAGTGAATTTTTCTGAAAAAGTTTGGATAACTGCATTTACTTGCGTTTACCCTCCACCAGGCCAACACCACTGCCAGTAGCCTACCCTCTTTGCCGAGGCAATTTTACACATGAATACATGCAGAACAGGTAGCCTATATTCAATATAATACATGAGTTGACTCAAAACATGTTTTACACCCTAGTTCATGAGTTGTCCATAATTCATGAGTTAATGCATGGAGTCTTCACAGATCGTGACAAAACAATACCTTTCTTTCCATATGTTAATGACATTTATGACAGTGTTATTTGTCTTTATTAGGCATATTAACAATTTAATTGAAACGTTGAACTTAAACCCTGTACAAATCATGGATCTTGGAGATCTGGGAAAATGCACTGTAAGTGTAACTATCCCGACTTAACATTTCATTATGTTTCACTGTGGAAACATTTCACACGGGCATACAAATCCTAAATAATCTGACCGAAAGAATCACCTTATAGGCCTACTGTCATTATCGTGTAGCCAGCCTACTTGTTGGATGGATTGGATGTGCATTGGTGTCTAGCTGTAAGCTAGTTGTCTAGTGATATTGTTGCCCATCATCGGCTGATCCAGGGAAGAAAACAACTATTGTTAAAAAATGATAAAGCTAAATAAATGGTCTACTATACTGAACGTAAATATAAACACAACATGTAAAGTGTTGGTCCCATGTTTCATGAGCTGAAATAAAAGATCCCAGACATTTTCCATATGCACTAAAAGTTTATTTCTTCAAAATTGTGTGCACAAATTTGTTTACATCCCTGTTAGTGAGCATTTCTCTTTGCCAGATAATCCATCCACCTTGACAGGTGGTAAATCAAGAAGCTGATTAAACAGCATGATCATTACACAAGTGCACCTGTACCAGACAGATGGCAGACAGTGTGTGCTGTATGGCGTTGTGTGGGCGAGCGGTTTGCTGATGTGAACATTGTGAACAGAGTGCCCCATGGTGAAGGTGGGGTTATGGTATGGGCAGGCATAAGCTATGAACAACGAACACAATTGCATTTTATCGATGGTAATTTGAATGCACAGAGATACTGTGCATACTCACAAGACGTCACCCATTGAGTATGTTTGGGATGCTCTGAATGTATGTATACGACAGCATGTTCCAGTTCCCAACAATATCAAGATACTTCGCACAGCGTTTGAAGAGGAGTGCGACAACAGGCCACAATCAACAGCCTGATCAACTCTATGCGAAGGAGATGTGTCGCGCTGCGTTAGGCAAATGGTGGTCACACCAGATACTGACTGGTTTTCTGAGCCACACCTTTTTTTAAGGTGTCTGTGACCAACAGATGCATATCTGTATTCCCAGTCATGTGAAATCCATAGATTAGGGCCTAATGAATGTATTTCAATTGACTGATTTCCTTATATGAACTGTAACTCAGTAAACTCAGTCAAATCTAGAATTTCTTGCATGTTGTGTTTATATTTTTGTTCGCTGTACTTCTGGGCACGGAGAACACCAGTATCCGCGCGTACCTGAAAAACAATACAATGAGTGCTCTAAACAGCTGGCTGACAAAAGCAAACAATGATAAATCAATGGATAAATCTAATGTGTTGGAATAAAGGCTATTTTTATCAAGGAGCCATAGCAAACAAATGGCAAAATTAAGACATACAAAGGAAAATATATGCAGACAGGGGCTCAGCTGAGGCTGAAATCCAGCACTACTGAGTGGATAGTGCCTCCACATAGGAATAAATGGTTTAAACCATGACAGATAGATGGAGGTGTTTATTTTAATTTACCACTGTAAAACATATTTAACACTACCTTTTTAACAAATAGGGAATGGTTAAATTAGCATTATTTAGATGAGCATTTATGGGAGCTAACTTCTCATTCAGTGAACCTGAGCTCCCCCTGGTTTCCCTGTAATTCGCACCTTGCCCACTAACTTCAAAACTGAAGGGCCACCACAGCACTGTTTTGCTGTTTGACTGCAATAGATTATACGCCCAATAGATGGTGCCAATGTGTTTTTCATATGCATTGGTGAAGTGAGTTGTTGTGACTTCATTATGACCACCTCAAAGACATTTGCTTTGAATTAGGCCAATATTTTTAGTCCAAGCTGTTATCAAATCAAATTTTACTGGTCACATACACATATTTAGAAGATGTTATTGCGGGTGTAGGGGAAAATGCTTGTGTTACTTGTCTGTTACTTGCTTGTTACTTGTCTGACCTGGCTTTCTCTTTTATATCACTCTCCCCCCTCACATCTCTGTCATTCCTACTTTTACTACATCCTGTACATTTCTTTCCATATCTGCTTTCATGTTTCCTAGACAATGCACACAGATTATTTTCCAGGGAAAGAAGATAAATTAATTAGACATCATTACATTATGCGGTTGGTATGCGCAAAGTTCAAACATTCAGGGTTCATGCACTTGGAGTCACAGACAATCTCCTCCCATGCATTTCAGATGCCATACTTTATGAGGTTGAAAAGTACTGATCATTATGGGGTGGGAGTGAAACCAGAAGCTCCAGTGTAGTTGTGGGCCAGGGCAGTACAGTGTGAGAGGCTCCTCCTCCTGGATGCTGTGTATGGGCCTACAAATATTTGGCAGCCTACGTGCTGAATGCCACGTTGCCTGTGGTGTGTGTATATGTGTGTGCTGCCCAGATTCAGTTCTAGACTCTTAAGTTGAGTAATGGAAACCTGCTGTCTATGAAAGAAAACATTGAAATTGTCTGTCTGGATGTTTATTTGTCTGCAGTGTAGAAGTGGCAACCTGGTTTCAAATGTTTGGTGATGGTGGATGTGAAAGTGAAGAATTGATAAATAATTTGACTGAGATTGTAAAGGGGATATAAATGCGGAAATTGTGCCTGGATAGAAGAGTTGAGGGGTTAAAGGAATAAGCTGTATTGGGGTGAATGTGAGGAAGAGGAGGAGGTCATAGTAGGAGCACCACTATGCCTGCTGCCTCATTTTATACTGCTGACAATGGTTTCTTATCTAAACTTTTTATTTATTTTTTAGCTGATTTTGCTGTCCATAAGTGGCAGTCTTTGAATAATTCTTAGTGTGTCCACTAGTCTGTCTGGGCCCAAAGTCAGAAAACGAGAATTCCAGCAACGTGGACAAACGAACTGGGTTAATGGCTTGCAGATGTGGTTCCACTGTCTAGGGAACACTGTGCTGCCCTTAACGGAGAGAGCGGAGGCTGCATGGGAAGTGATTCAATGAGTTACGAGGAAAAACAACCATGACCCAGTACAGATGGTTCTGTTTCGGTGGACCAAGAAGAACCAACCCAAAAACACCTGCGCATAATTTTTACTTTTTGGGGAACTTATGGTATGTTACTTTAGTATGCTGAATCATAAGAGTCTAGTCTCTGCAATCAAATCATGTCCAAAACACCATCAAAATGAATCATTAAAATGTCTTCCCTCTTCTTTCTCTGGAAAGATAGGCCATCTGTTGGATTTTACTGGAAATAGAACTTATAAGAAATCTATGTAGCCTATACGACCTAACGGAAAACTTTACATTTGAGTCATTTAGCAGACGCTCGTGATCTTAAGATAGCTTTGTGGGGCCACCACATACAGTGCAGTGCAAAATTATCCAGACCCCTTGGATTTCTTCACATTTTATTGTATTACAAAGTGTGATTAAAATGTATTTAATTGTACTTTTTTTTGTCAACAATCTACACAAAATACTCTGTAATGTCAAAGAGGAAGAAAAAGTCAAACATTATTTAAATATGAATAAAAGGTAAATAACTAAACAATAGTTGTTGCATAAGTATGCAGCTTCCTTAGTCAATGCATGTTAGAAACACCTTTGGCATCGATTACAGCTGTGAGTCTTCTTGGGTAAGTCTATAAGAGCTTTTCACACCTGAATTGTGCAATATTGGTCCATTATTCTTTAAAAGATTCTTCAAACCCTGTCAAGATCATGGCTAGACCACAATGTTCAAGTCTTGCCATAGATTTTCAAGCAGATTTAAGTCAAAACTGTATATTGGCCACTCAGGAACATCCACTGTCTTCTAGGTAAGCAACTTCAGTGTAGATTTGGCCTTGTGTTGTAGGTTATTGTCCTGCTGAAAGGTGAATCCCTCTCCCAGTCTCTGGTGTAAAGCAGACTGAAGCAAATTTTTCTCTAGGATTTTGCCTGTGCTTAGCTCCATCCCGTTTATTTTTATCCTGGAAAAACTCCCCAGTATTAGCAGATGTCAAGGATAGCCATACCCATGATGCAGCGACCACCATGCTTGAAAATAAGGAGGCAGTTACTCAGTATTGTGTTGTGTTGAATTTGCCCCAAACATAAGGCATTGAATTCAGGCCAAAAAGTTGATTCCTTTTCTGTGTTTTTTTGCAGTATTACTTTAGTGCCTTGTTTGCATACAAGATGCATTTTTTTAAAATATTTTAATTCTGTATATTTGTATAATTTCTTCACTGTCATGTAGGTCATTATTGTGGAGTCACTACAATGTTGTTGATCCATCCTCAGTTTTCTCCCATCACAGCCATTGAACTCTGTAGCTGTTTTAAAATCACCAATGGCCTCATGATAACATCCCTGGGCAGTTTCATTCCTGTCCTACAGGTCAGTTCAGAAGGATGAATGTATCTTGGATGTGTCTGGGTGGTTTAATACATCATTCACAGCATAATTATTAACATGACCATGCTTACAGAGAT
The DNA here is from genome assembly GCF_045791955.1 of Oncorhynchus clarkii lewisi. Lineage (NCBI taxonomy): Eukaryota > Metazoa > Chordata > Actinopteri > Salmoniformes > Salmonidae > Oncorhynchus > Oncorhynchus clarkii. The sequence continues at coordinate 26,717,015 of NC_092175.1, read as the reverse complement.
ATTCAATGTCTGATTTGTTATTTTTACCCATCTACCAATCATTGTCCTTTATGAGGCTTTCCAAAACATACCTGGTCTTTGTAGTTGAATCTGTGCTTGAAATTCAATAATTGACTGAGGGACCTTGCAGATGTTGTATGTATGGGGGATAGAGGAAGGGTAAGTCATTCAAAAATCATGTCAACCCCTCTTATTTCACACAGTGAGTCTATGTAATTTATGTGATTTGTTAAACCACATTTTATAGCTGAACTAATGTAGGCTTTCCTAAACAAAGGGGCTGAATACTTATGCAACAACTATATTTTAGTTATAATTTTCATTTTTCTTTTTTTAAATATACATTTTCCTCCACTGACACACTGTTTTACTCATATCATATGTATATACTGCATTCTACAGTATTCTAGTCAATGCCACTTCAACATTGCTCGTTCTAATATGTATATATTTCTTAACTCCATTATTTTATCTTTATTGTTGTGAATTGTTAACACTGCACTGTTGAAGCTAGGAACACAATAATTTCGCTACACCCGCAGTAACATCTGCTAAATATGTTTACGCGACAAATAACATTTGATTTGATGTTCTTTCCAAAGACAGGAACGTATTTTTACATTTGAGGGCCCTGTAAACGTAAATAGATCATTGTATCCCCGTGGTTGTCATTGTTTCCTTTTTAGATTGAACTGTGTGTCTTGATTATATCTGAGGCCGATGGCTACTCCCACCTCACTGGATCAAACGTCTGCTATACATCTCTGTGTCTAAGACAATTCCAAGACGTTCGGAGGGAGGACACATTCTGGGGGAGATCAAATCATGCCTCTTGGCTCTGATTCGCCTTCAGAGAGCTTACACAAGGAATGATGTCAAGTCATGTGACTCTGGTCTGAAACGTGCAGAGAAGACTATTTTATAATTCAGTACTGGCCAGCCAATTCTATAAATTTGGATTTTTCCACAGTGTGTGGTCTGACAAATTCTAAGAAGATTTAGGGCCAAAATAAATTATATGGTCATTTATTATAATTATCGGAGGTCATACACAAGTGCTTCTTTCCAGATTCTCATTCAGATTGTCTCTTTGTGTGGTCGATGAAAAGGACTCGTGGATACATTGATTAGCCAAAAAAAACTGTTTAATGAATCATTATTAATAGAAAGTGCCCAGTCCCCAATGGAAAACATTCCTGTTACAAAACCATGGGAGAGTAAGAAACCAGATGCATTACTTTAGTTTGCTACAATCTGCCCCCTAGTGTAAAATGTGGGTATGGAAATAGTATGGCTGCCTTTTAGTTTCAGGATATGTAAAATAAGATCTTAGTGTATATTTTTTAAATATATATATTTTTTTACATAGTATGCATTTTGATAGTGTCCAGCAGTGTTGACTGTGGATTGAGAGATTAGAATGTATTGCGTTCTGGTGATTTTTTAAAATCTGGTACTGCAGTACAGTCGTGGTCAGTCATTTAAAAAATACATTTCCGAGACGACATGACAGAGAAAAATGAAAACCATTGATTTAAGGTAACCCAACTATATATTATGTCCCTAGTGTTAACAACAGGGAAGTGTTTTCTTTGGCATACTGTAAGGGAAGATTAAAAGTTCCCGATATGTCCAGGACTTTAGGGATCAACGTGGTCATACTGCAATCTGAGGCACCATTGAAACAGTCCCAAATGAAAGAACAGAGAGACCGCAATGTGTTTATTGCATAGAATAACTGCTGCATAAATTCATATAGCTACGCTTAAAAATAAGAGCAACACATTGCCAAAAAAGGACCAAAGGGAAAGAAGCTGGAATTTTTTGTTCAGTTTTTGTTTATGTGAGTGAACATCGCAATGACATGTTTACATTTTAGAGCTCCTGTGAGAAAGTTGATGTGCAAAGACCATTTTGGCACGATGAGGTTGCACTTTTGTCAGAGGTCATCCAACAAAGTAAGTGCTATTTATCCTAACATTTGCGTTTCTGCTGATCTGGCCAATGAGCTTGTTATTTTCTTATCACATACTATAAGAAATAGGCCTACTGTTGCAAAATCAGAATTGTTTTAAGTAGTCTGACTTTATAAAATTGTGCGTGCGTGTGTGTGCTCTCTCCCAGATTTATTTCCTGGGTGGGGTAATTGTAGAAAGGCATTGTGACTGTGATTATGTGCTTATACTGTGATGTGCTTTTGCAAGCCCTAAGCAGTCATTAGCAAAGTCCACACATCAGTGATTCTACCTTGATGACCAAGGTGACATAGGGATTATTTTACTAACTGAGGGACCTGTTGAAAATGTTTCATATAGAAATATTTGTAATTTAACTGGTTAGTTAGTTAACATGTTTAGTTTGTAGGCTACACATCTGAAACTCATGTTAATTACACCGCACATGGCTGACAGTTATAATAACGTCAGACAGTGCAAGAAAAACACAAGACGTGGTTTTATATTATTAAACTCTGGAGTAGACCCATTAAGAGGGTCGGCGTCAAGTAGCCTATCCATCCAGTTGTTACATGAGCACCATGCCATTCTGGGCTTGTCTAACAACGGAATTAGAAACTTCATGTGTTCAACTCCTCCTCCTCCCCACTCTTAGCGCATCTGCTAGACTCTGGACAGAACGACGTGAGGTTGCGTGGAGAACATAGCAATACTGGTGCAGGTTTTTCAGCATTTAATGTAGTGTAAATTAGACTTACTTTGAAAAGTCATTGAATGTACTTTATTTTCAACGGGAAAATGATATACCACATAAAGTAAAATATTAGTAATTATCATCATAACCTATTTAGTTGAATTAGTTGTATTATGGGAGTGCGTTCATTTGTCACGCTTTATGCGTGTGCGCACGTATGTTTATTGGTTTGCATACTGCAAACTGTCCAATCTCAGCGGAATCCACCAGAGACAAGGCCAGGAAATAACCAAGCCGCAGGTACATTACGGCAGACAATACAATGGGCGCACAATGGTAAGGTTTTTAGCCTTCTGAGTCACGGCTCGGAATATCGACCACCAAAGCAAAGAGGCGCCGATAAAGAGCAAGTCCAAGAGAGACCTGTCACCATCATTAGCGATGGGGAAGCCAACAAACCCTCTGATTCATCGAGACCGCTTCCCTCATCTATTCACACAGTGTCCGGCGCAGGAGCGCGCCCGCGCTGGATACCACCTCGAGTTTCAAGGCCCCCTAGGGGACAGGGGCACCAGCAACAGGATTCCCATCCAAGTGGCCTTGCAGAAACGAAGGCAAATGGCACGACGAATGGGACACAGGACAAACCGTCCCCATCGCCGAGAAGAGAAGACATGATGGCAGGAGATGATCCTTACAACCCATACAAGACCTCAGATTCAGATAATCCTTACTACAATTACTATGACGTGTACGAGAGTCCCAGGCGCAGAGAGAGACCTGGATATGGCACAAGGTACCATCAGAACGGTAAGAATGGTTGAATTGGTTGGAATTTGAGATGCATTTGCTGCAGAATTATTTTCCCAGTACATGTAGCTTTAAAAAGATACATTCTGTGTTATAACATTAACTTGTGATTAAGACAAATACATATCCTCTAGGTCTGCCTGATCTTGTGCCAGATGCATACTACATTCAAGCCTCTGCATATGTTCAGAGAGTTCCTATGTACAACCTCCGATGTGCAAACGAAGAGAACTGCTTGTCAAGGTACTATTGGAACAAACACTACAGATTTAAAGAGAAGGTTATTGTCCAACAACTTCATTTGTGTGAGTCGGATTGTGTGAGTTGTAACTCTTGAGCGTTTGTGGTTTAAGGTTGCCCTAAATAGATTCCTGCTGCCAGTTGTAAGTGTCGACTGGTAGAATTCAACAAACCGTTTAAACGCTCCTCAGTTTACATGGAGAAATCATCACTAGTCAAACGGGTAAACTCATTATCAAAACTAACGCAAACAACCATATCCTTCTCAAAAGGAATCACTACTCGCTGTACCAAACCTTTCCCATAAATGTAAGACCAAACACTTTATTTAAAAGAAGGTATTTGGATTATAAATGCACTCTATTCAATTCTGTGTCCAAAGTGTATTCAGTTTGTGATGTTGTGTTGGTGTGGCAGTTCAGCCTACAGAGCAAGAGACTATGACACCCGCATGCTTCTGAGGTTCCCACAACGTGTGAAGAACCAGGGGACGGCTGACTTCCTGCCAAGCAGACCGCGCTACTCCTGGGAATGGCACAGTTGTCACCAGTGAGTCTCTCCCAGTCTGTCTATATGACTTTCCACCTATGTCCAGATCTGTATGTTTCTCTGTCTCTATCTGCCAGTTACACAAACACTGTATCGTTTGTGCTGTTCTTTCTTTTTCTTTCTCTGTCTTACAGAGTAGATTAATGTCCTTCTATTGATCATTAACATACTGGTCTCAGACTCATTGGTCTGTCAAATATAGCATTGCAACATTTTATGGTAATGTATTTGACTCCAATTTCCACTTCAAAATATTTGATTCCAAAACACAACTTGTACTGCACCTGAGAAATGTGATTCTGGATGTGTAGCCAGAACCTTCAGAGAGAGACGTCTATAACCTGTATACATTCAAAATATGCCAGTTCTCTTGATTCCATAGACGTCTGCATTTCACATTACCTCAGCCCATAGCTATGCTCTGAAGTAAGTCACATAATGTACTAACATCAAGTATGGGGTACATTTGGCAGAGTTCCAGTTAACATATTGACTTACATCCTGTAGTTGGTTTTTGTACAACTGATTTGTGACCTGAACCCTTTCCTATGCATTCCTCAGCATTGGAACAACATGTTTTCATTTTTCTACAGTGCATGTTTGATTGAATGCCAGCCAAAGTGATGACCAAGTTATTGAATCAGTTATTTTACACTGATCAACCTCCATTGTCCTGATTCTCTCCAGACATTACCACAGCATGGACGAGTTCAGCCACTATGACCTGCTGGATTCCGGTGGGAGGAGTGTGGCTGAGGGACACAAGGCCAGCTTCTGCCTGGAGGACAGCTCCTGTGACTACGGCTACTACAGACGCTTTGCTTGCACCTCACACACCCAGGTTACCAACACAACCCTTGTTGCTTTATGTCATGTTGACAATCCGACCTCAGGAAGACTAGCTGTCACCATTGCCGTCGGCTAATGGGGATCCTAATAAAAAAAATAAACCATAAATGTCCAACCATGGATGATTTTCCTGCTTTATCCCGTCTCTCAACTAATAACTGGACAGTGCCAATTTTGCTCTTCTTGTATGTCTAGATTGTATAACTAGTTGTTTAGTACCAGGATATGATGTCCAGCAAAACACATACATGCAGTTAAATACTCTGCAGGGTTGGGGTCAATTCCATTTAAATTCCAGCCAATTCAGAAAGTAAACCAAATTCCAATTACACATGTTTCTCATTTAAAATAATTGAACATAAATGGAATTGGAATTTCAATGTTCTTCTTGAAAATTACTGGAATTGAAATGGAATTGACCCCTACCCTGATACTCTGTAATGGCATGTAGGTGCTTCTTACTGTTGTCTAATCAGAGGTTTCATGTTGCTCCTTTGGTTATAGGGCCTTAGTCCAGGATGTTATGATACCTATAACGCAGACATCGACTGCCAGTGGATTGATATTACAGATGTGAAACCTGGGAACTATGTCCTGAAGGTTTGTCACAAAAACAGATGACATTATTGGCACTTTGTAGCTGAACACTGTGTCACACATTCCCATACCATCTCTAAGAAGAATTTCTGTTGTTTTTATGAAACGCTATGAAACATTTGTACTTCTACCCTTTTTTTGATCTTTTTGTGTTTTAGATCAGTGTGAACCCCAGCTATCAGGTTCCAGAGTCTGACTACAGCAACAACATTGTGCGCTGTGAGGTCCGCTATACTGGCAACTACGCCTATGTGTCAGGATGTCACGTCTCACAGTGAGTCTTGAAATCCCTCATCTCATTTTGCATAACATTGTGCATGCTTTTTATAGTAGGAGTCGGGAGTAGGAGTAGGTCTAGGAAACCAGCCCAAGTTTCAACACATGACTCAGCATCTTATTCACTGTAGTGTGCCAGACAGTAATACTTTATAAACTTATTGTGACCATCTAATAATCAGAACTCACATTACAGGAAATATTATGCTGTGTGTTTTGCTGTATGTGCTGTATGTGATGAAATTCTTTATTATTTTCTTCTCAGCTATTAAGAGGTGGATGTCACTCTCCAAACCACTGAGAAGCAATTCTGTGAAAACTCCATAGCAGAAAATGACAGAAAATGTGTGGATAAAGCACACATGGATAACTGCAATTATGTAAAAATGGCCATACTCTTACCAAATTGACAGTTGACCAATTTTTCCGGTTAATGTAAAAAAAAAACTCTAAGGTTAATTTTATTCCTAAATTAAGCATGTTTTTGTAAAGCCATTCTGTATGTTCAATGAGGAGGTAATAAAACATGGATCTAATTACTTGATAGGTTTAGAATTAAAAGTATAGCCTCTATATTACATAGCCTATAGTTGGTTTTAAAAGGTCTAAACCAAATACATTGAATTTCAGATGTTAAAACCCCACCAAAATTCGAAATGGCTTGTTTTTTACATATCAATTACAATATTCAGCACCACATTGTATGGAATCCATCTTCAGCTTGCTTAAAAAGCACAAAATGTAGCGCATGGTGAGATACAATTTTTTTTTAACCATGGCATATTTCCCTCATCGTTGTATGTGTTTTACGTCAAACATATCATCACTTTAATCCACTCTTTCTATAATTATTCACATTTGCTTGCTATAGCTTGTATGTTTACAACTCATGTTCAAGGTCACTTTAGATTTTTAAAATTACATTAAAGGGTTTGAATATTGGTATATATTAGCAGTACACAGATCCGTTTTTTGTAGGCCCAGGAATCAACTTCCAAAAATTAAATTTGGCATGAAATTTGATATAAAATGGAAAAATATTCTCTCAGTCCCATTGCAAAATGTGTAGAATTGCAGGGATTTAACTCTAAAATGTATCCTCTGTCAAGAGGTGGGCCACTAAAATGTTTTGCTCACAAGTTGCCCATCCCTGAGTAAAAGTATTTCCCATATAGTACTGGATACTGTACATACTGTGCCTGTGCGCTGAACCAAATATTCAAACAGAATTAGGATTCATTTGTTTTGTGAAATGCTTTTACTTATGGTTTTTCTGCGAGCTATCTATTTTGTCCTGTTTTGTTTGATATTTATGCAATGATAAAGCTCATATAACTGCACCGTTTTGATGTATTCCAGGAAATCTACTTGAATAAATCATTGTGACATTCATTGTGATTTTGTTTTCTTATTTAAACCCTCGAAATATATTGTAGCTGGTTTTCACACAGTTGATTAATTTGAGATACAAATTATGTTGGTTAATTGATTAATGAGGCTCGCGGTCGTAATACCTCTCCACCCAAGTAGAGAGCAGCAGTGTGACTTTATTGTACTTCCATACGCTACAGTCAAAACAAGAAGAAGAATCAATTTCAGCGAAATGGAACTAGCTAGCTAGCTGGCTCCCAAAACCTCCATATGTGTTTGCAAGTTCATATATATCTCGGGGCTTCATGCATTTAGTGTTGGAGTTGTTTTTCCAAAATGCATAACGTCAGGATTTTCATTCCATCGTTCCGTTCAGAGGACAATCCGATTGAGAAAGGGTACACGGTAAGAGATCTTGAATGTCCTCTGCACCAGTAACGTTAAGCCTGTGCAAAAGCCGCAGAACCACAATCATAGCATTGCAGGTTTGCAACACATGGTTGAAAACAAACCAAGAGTATCTTAGCTACTTCAATTTGGACAATGTTAGCTACTATCAAGGCAACCTTGACGTGACTAGAGTGGGAGTAAAGAAGACCCCGGTTGAGAGCGATCCATTCTAGGAATTTTGACCAGCGACCTTAAAAACAGATTTTGACTGGTAGTCCTGACAGGGTGTGAAACTCCCGACCGTTTCATTTTGATAACAAAGTCACGAAAGAGCAGTTTTGTCCAACTAGTGTATTGTTTTAAATGGCTATGACTGTCAAATGTGAATTTGTTAAAATCAGGGTCATGTCTTTCAGCCTGTACGTTCACATTTATTTAACATTTCCTAACCATGACTGTGGTTCTTTTTCATCTCCAGGTCTTTAAAATCGACGTGCTAATGAATGGCAGACAGCATACAGTGAAGAAGCGCTACAGTGAATTTCATAATCTCCATAAAATAGTGAGTTTTTGTGTACCATTGATTATTTTCTGTCACGGCCATGCAAAAGACTGACTGATTATTCTTGGTGCGAGAACAGAGCCTACTTTACTTTCTAAACATATATTGTACTCTGCAACATCCTGAGCCATCATTGTCAATGATATTGTAAGGCTGGTCTAGGTTTGTGGGGTGATAATTAGTGGAATCAGCTTGAGCTAGGCTTTGAAAGACTCCTCTACCCTCATCCACAGATTGCCCTGTGACCATGCTCAATTTGATATTTGCTTCTTTCAGCTGAAGAAGAGTATGACGCCGCCTGAGATACCCTCTAAGCATGTACGGAACTGGATTCCCAAAGTTCTGGAGCAGAGAAGACATGGTCTGGAACTATATCTACAGGTAATGGGAATACAACCACAGGGCTACACTGACTAGATATTCTGAATCCACACACTCTCAATCTTTTGTATTAATAGGACCACTGACCTTTTTCCCCTGAGTACCATTTGCTTTTGTTTTTCTTGTGTCCGTTATTCCACAGACTATAATTATGGAGAATGAAGTTCTCCCAAAGATATTCCTGGATTTCCTCAACATCCGCCACTTTCCCTCACTGACAAAAACAGAAAGTTGTGGGTGAGTTTTTATACAATGTGCCCTATAAAAGTGAGGCTACTTTTATAACATCTCATCTGGGAAAGAAAATAGTTCCTCTATATAATATCCCCAAACTGATTTTCTATCTTGCATTTTTTTCTTTCTTTTAAAGGTCATTTGAAACTGAATCTGAAGAGGCAAGGTTTGTTAAGTGATTTTATGTTGATTAGATTTGTAGTAGTGAATGTGTTGTAGGGTAACTTCAAAGTATAATGTCAAAATGCAAGTTCAGATTGCTAACTATTCTGAATAATTTTGTCAGAACATTAGCTTTATTAGACTTGTGAAACTTCTCCTTCTCCTCTCTGGTCTCTCTCTAGTAAACTGACCCACCAACCAGCAATGCTCTACCATAGAGACCCCTACATGCTCCCATCCTCCCAAGGTAACATATCTTTACACATCTTCAGGCTGCCCATGAATATACATTCAATATGGATGCAATATTAAAGATCTATTTTGTCATATTTTAATCAAGTCAAGTTTATTTGTCATATGCACCGAATACACAATGTTCCCCCTCAATAATGCAACAAATAAGAATATTTTAAAAATTAATACAATATGTAAATAGAAGCTCATTAGAATACAAATGTTTCTTGTAAATACAATAATAATTTGAAGCGGGAATGTAATATTGTATAGAACAAATCAGTTTTACTTTGCTTTTTTTCTCCCCATAGATACATTTTCAAATGTTGTCGTAGAAGGAGTGATACATGGAATATTCTTCCCAGACCTTCAACCAAGGTAGAGTTACTGTTTGCCAGCTTAGAGGACTTACTAGTAACTCATGAAGAGAAAGAGAAGATTAAGAAATTAACAGCTTGTATGAGTCAATTTTGTAAACATTCTAATAGTTGTGTGTTTATGATATAATATTTTGTGGTTTGTTTCTGTGTTAATGGATATCTTGATAATATTTGAGATGAAACGACTCAAAGAAATGCATTTTCTGAATGATTGTTATTCAAAGATGAACACTCATGATGTTATGACAACATTTAAGATAATGCATATATTCAGCCTCATGGACCCACAGGCTGTATCCATCTACTAGTGGTCTTTCACTCAAATTAAGGTGAGACCTTGGAAGTTTTACACAGTGAAATAACATTACTAGGTCAAACACTTAACTCTAATATATTAGCTATGAATTAATGAAGGGCAACCGATCAAACATTTCAAACATGTGATTAAAAAGCTGAAATATAAAAAGGGAAACTGAACTTGTACTGTCAGTGTAATAAGATGTCTTTATGTTGGTCTGCCTTATCTCAACTTTGTGTGTGTCCCTTTTTTATTTTAAAGAAGATCAATGTGGTTCGTTGTTGCTCTTTTTGAACGTGGGGCTGTAAACTTCCAAGGCCATTTACACGCCAGTCAGTTTTGATCCAATTTAAAGTGATTGATGCTGTACAGATCTAAACTCTTCGTGATGCTGTAGTGGTCAGCATATGGTAATGCTGTGTGTGTGTGTAATTGATAAGCCTCATACACAGCTGATGCTTTTTCGTAGTAAGTCCAGCTTAGTTGGTCTGACATTACTTTGCGCTTGTCATTCATTAGACAATTATGGATGGCTAATAATATAGACACTCTGAAAGACATGGTCTGGACTTTCTATTGACTAGAATTCTCTGCCATTCTTGATATTTCTATCCGATGTGGTCTCTGAATTGAGACCGTGTGAACATTAACACACTTAAAGCTAGAATCCTTTATTAAAACAAGTGGTAATCCTGCATCTGTTTCAGTAAAAAGCTGAGGGATAGGGCAGGAGAAATGTTGCCACTCTCAAATTCATAGACAGAGCTATGGATGCAAGGACTGACCATCTTTGATATCAGCATTCGTTTTAGCTATATTTTGAGGATAGTTTGTTTACATTTACAAACATTGGATTAAAACAAGCTTATATTTTGGGTTCTGATGGGTACGTCTGTCAGGCATTTTTAAGTTGTATTTTTCAAGAATGAATTGGTATGTAAGGGATAAACACCAACGTTCAGTACATTACCTTGGGAATAATGGATGATGCAGTCCCTTCGAGGTTCATTCTTCCAGGGTAATGTACAGAACAGAGGCGTTTACTCCGCTTATACCACAGTTGCCAAAGAAAACAATACTAAAGCACACATTTATAGGTAAAAAAGTGTGAGTATATTTTCATTTCGATGTGTGATTTCACCTGGTAATAACTAAGGATTCTAGCTTTAAAGTAGAGGATTTTCCATTTGTTAAATGAAAAGTGAACTTGGGTTAGTTGAGGAGTCATGTATAGAACTGTCCACTTCATTGAGATAATCATGCCTGTGTTGACAAATCCAGCCGTTTTTGTATCTACTTTGTATATGTATGTCTTGTACAGTATGTATCTTGTGCCATGACACCCGACCAGTAATTTTACTGTAGCACTTTACAGATCACTGTGCTCTGCCTAAAGTATCATGATTAAGACTGATGGCAATAAAGCATGACATTTCCTTAATGGTTTCTTTTTTTCTCAAATAATTTCCCCCATGTTTTAAGGTTTACAAAATCTGAAACATGCATGGTCATGAGCTTTTAAGTTCAAACACAGAGAATGCCATTTATTTCATGTTCAGGCTCTTTATTTGAAAAGTACCAACTGCATTTTGGAATGCAAATGGTGACAATGTTTAACAATGTTCATAATTTGGCCTCAAAGTAAAGCTACAGGTAAGAGCCAAAATAATGGAAACTCTTGAGTAAATGAGTGAAAGTATTGAAAGCAGGGGCTTTCAAACAGGTGTGGTTCCTGAGTTAATTAAGCAAAAATCATCCCATCATGTATAAAAATGCTGGGCAAGCTATTTTGGTTACCGTGGCTATGCTCCGAATGGATGACAATGCCCCCATCCACAGGATATGAGTGATCACCAACTGGTTTGATGAGCATGACATTTATGTAAACCATATTCCATGGCCATCTCAGTCACCAAATCTCAACCAGGTTGAACACTTAGATTCTGGAGCAGTGCCAGAGACAACTTCTCGAAGAATGGAGTCGCCTCCCTCCAACATGAGTTCCAGACGCATGTAGAATCTATGCCAAGGTGCATTGAATCGGTTCTGGCTCGTGGTGGCCCAACACCCTATTAACCTATAAGAGTCAAAGCATAATTTGGTGATTTGATTTGGCCTTACTATTAGCCCATACAAACGCAATGAATAACAGATTCACTACATGGAACAATTTCCCCCAAATAAAACTCTAAAAGGAAGTTTGTTCTGAAGGGTCTATCCTATATCTGAGAGATAAAAATCAGGAATTTTTTGGGGGGGATGTACTTAACCCCTTATTTGTCACTGAACAGTCTTCATATATACTGCACATCCATATTCTTTCTACTGGTACCGGGGGACCTTCAGATGAGTCTTCTGAGCGACATGTATGTGAGAGTCTCAACTTAACACAGAGGGGTCATATTAGTGTGTGTAGCCCAAACTAGTCAGACGCCACAGACAGAAGTCCCAAGACTCGTGTGAGAATGTTTCAGGATGTCTCATGGTCTGACAAACACCGCTCTAACGCTGTCACCTGGATGCGGTGGCTTGAGACACAACAAATCTCTACCTTAAACTGACACATTTTTATGGAGATTAGATTTCAGCAGGGGCACGGACATCGACCTTAGGGCGTTTTAAAATGGTGTTTCCTTTATTTTGGCAGTTACCTGTAGCATAAAGTTGATCACCACTTTTCACAACTGGAGTCAGTCTAAAAAAAATGACCTCATTAAAGTTAGGGATAGAAAACAACATACATTTTGTGAAGGTGCATGTTGGATTTTCAATTATAATACTTATGGCAATATCGAAATAAGACCAAAAAGAACAATGTGATCTTGAACAACCTATGAATGTATTTTCAGTTAAACTGCAAGATCAGTCATAAGACAAATCAATCAGAAACATGCCCCTTCATAATTTCAAACATATTTTCAAATACAATGCAGCCTTTACCCCACCTCTCCCCAAACAATTAAAGTAATTTCTCTTTCATATTTCCAAATGTTCAAAACCATTCAAATGAAAATCCTTTGTTTGATTACTGGGTTGGTGTACCTAGTATAGTAACAGTCTAGCGCCTTCTGTTATTCAAGCACATTCACATAAAAATGATTTTACACACTCCTAGAGCTCATCGTGGCCCACTTCATCCTTGAGGTCCTGGCTGGCCTCAGTCTCTGGTTCCTTCATGTTCGCGAAGGCCACTTCCCTGGTCAGCTGCTCCAGAGGAGGGAGGCCCACCGCCAGGTTACGCATTGCAATGGCTGTCATCAGGAACCTACAACACAGAGCATGATATACTCAAACACATGTGCCTTATATTTAGTCTATGACATTTACTCCTACAAAGCGAATGTCTACGTTAAACCAAGCCACTGCAGGATACACGTGGAAACTGGAGGAATCACATGGTTGTCATGAGTTTTGGTAGTTGCACTGAAAACAACACTCACGCTCGACGCAACATGTAGTACTTTTTCACAGTAAACCGGTTCAGCCTTTCGCACACATTGGCTTCTCTGCGCTTCTTCACTTCTTTCATCCTCCGCTGTCGCCGTAGGAATAGCTGAACAACGGGATCCATCACATTGGCTTCTGACCCCTCATTTTCTCCAGTGATGAGCGACTGGAGCTCTGGAGGGAGGGGTTCCGTTTCTGTGGGGCGAAACGCTGTGTTGGCTCATCACTGCCATCAAGTGTGATGGTTCCTGTTGCATGTGTTAATTCCTGCCGTGTGTATATTTAAGACCTGACCTGTTCCGTTGCGGACCCTCTCCTGCAGTTCAAACAGCTTAGTGAAGTTCCTCTGTAGCGCTGCCTCTGTGGTGTTGACGTAGATGTACATGTAGCAGGACGGCCCCTCAGACACTGTGTACACCTTATGGTAGGCCCCTGCAGGAAGCTGTTCTCGCACACACACACACACACACACACACACAATGAGTACTCCTAGCCACACCATGGCAACTGGAATGTGAACCTTATGTTTAACAGTAAGTTTCAGCCCATGATGATGACTACAGTACAGCTGTCATCCAGGTGAAGGGTGTCATTACAGGCTGGCTGAAGCAGGTAGGTTGAAGAGGGATTATACCTGCTTCTGCTCTCCAGGTTGGAGCGTGTAGTTCTTTTTCTCATCCACTATCTCAACATTCAGCTGGCCCTGCAGCACCTGAACACTGGTGTTGCCCAGGTCCTCACTGACATAGTTCTCTAGAAGGAGACCTAAAGGAAAAATTAACCAACACATACACGAGCTAGATTGAAATGGACTTTTGAATGATGAATCAGTGATCACCATATGAAATATTCTCAATTGAAGACAATGAGGGAGAGACCCCAAACCTGGGAAGTCTGCGATGAAGACTATCTCTGTCTGGTTGTCCAACGAGCCCTCGATCTCCTGGAACTTGGTCCTCCAGGGAGAGAGGTCCACCAGCAGAGGCATGAGCCAGGGATTTGGACGGAATGGTGACCAGTCTGCCTTCACAATGTTCACACGGGGGTCAAAGATACTAATGGATGGAAAGAGAATTCAAGACCAAACTGTACAGCGAATAACATTTCTATCTATGTGGAGGATGTAAAAGATCACAAAAAAGCTATGTAGTACCGTTGTTGGAAGCGTTCATTGATGGACACCCAGATGTCAAAGTAAATCTCTGGATCAGAGATGTTGTAGTGAGGCAGGTGGCGGCTCAGGCAGGTGGCATACTGCTTCAGCATGTCCCCATGGTCCTTCCACCGCCGACTCTGAGTGAACACCTACAGGTGCGCCACAGAACAATTTCACTTTGCTTCACCTTTATGGAACCAGTCATACCACCTTTAAAAAGTTTTGCAGTATGAGGTACTCAGATCCTCCTTCTCCCAGATATTGTCACAGATAAGTTAATTCAATTATAAGATGTAAATATACAATCAATTTTTTCTATTAAAGGTTTGATACATTTTAAGTCAATTAATGAACATTACGAGCCACCCCCATTCCCAATATGTTAGGTTTTCTGAACAACCTCTATTCCCGGCATGTTCATATCGCTAATGTCCTACTGTATGTAGGCTTATGATGAAGTTCTGTATGCTGTAGTTCATTTAAAGTGGGACCAAACACGCTTTTATTGTTTAGTTGGAATGTTGAATGGTTAATATAATCGACTTGAGCTTATTATCCCTAATGTCACATGGGGAATGTGACATTAGGGATAATAAGCTCAAGTCGATTATATTAACCATTAACATTCCCCATGTCTCCCAAATTTCCTCCCTTTTTCCACATGCTTTCTAACCCTTCCTATGAGTCTGATTTTATAGTTGATATATTGTTCAATGGCTCACCCCAGGGTTGAGGTATCCGACATCTCCTGTTTTTCCATCTTTGTAGGTGATCTTGACATGCTGGTGGGATCGGGAGTGAACCATCATATCCCAGGAGTACCCATACAGGCCATTGGTCCAGTTGTTATAGCCCTAGGTCAAAAAGAAAAAAGCTAGACATATTTGTGAAAAAAAAAGTTTTTTTAAAGGAATATCAAATGTTACAGTATTATATCACTTTTTTTGCCAATCAATCACAAAATTGCATTCCAGATCAGGACAGCAGGATGTATGGACCAGTATTTACTAATGCAAAGCCTCTTTCCACACCCCTCTGCAACCCCCACCGTTCTGCTGACTCAAGCTAGTTTACACTACTGTTTACTGCAGACTGATAGCAGTGTTGACACTGATTGAGCAATTATTCTGGTAATCTGTACTGTTGGGAAATAACTTTAGCTGACAGCCGTACACCCAGTGACTCACAACTGACATTTAAATCAAGGCATTCAAATCAAATGCTGCTGATTTCTTGATTCAATACATGGAAAGGATTAGAAGAAGTTTGTCACTATAAACTCATCTTCCATTTCTACAGCAGTACCTGTGTGATGAAGTGAGAGTAAGGCAGGAAGAACTGTTCAGCCAGGTACAGAATGGTGAACAGGGTTGCCAGCTTGTGTTTAAACCGTGTTTTGGAGGCCTTGGGGGCGGGGGACAAGTCCTGTAGTCCCGTAGATGTGTGCTGGGTCACTGGGTAAACACAGGAGGTGCTGGGCTGTGGGGGAGGAGATGTGAGCGGCAGCACGGGCCTGAGGATCTCCGGGAAGCGGGCAAAAAAGTGCCTGGGCCAGTCGGGGTAGCAGAAGAGAGGACTCGTGGCCAGCATAGTGTAGGCAAACATACCTGGAGATATAGGAAAATAGGTATAGGAAAATAGTAGCATTTGTGATCAATAGGGGGTTATAGATTAACTTAAATAGTGGATCATTATAGAAAAGATTGCTTTGAAAATGCTCTTTGGGCCACAGGAGTCTGCATGCATTATGTTGCCCTCAGTACAAGCGAAAATGAATCTTATTTCCTTATCAATGGAATCCTCTAATGATAATGGGAAAGGAACCTAGTGTGGTGGTTGATTTCTTTACTATCAAATGAGGAGAGACAAACTTATCACACAAGTCAGAGTTATACTTAAACTAAATCTTTAAATCACTTATTAATAAGGGAGCAGGTCAATACAACGCACACATTTATTCACTGCTTTAGCACACTCTGCCAACCCGGATGTCCTAGCCGTGTCTGAATTCTCATCACTGTCAAACGCTCCCTAAAACACTTCAGCGAGCAGGAGTTTCTAATCGACCTGGCCCGGGTATCCTGGAAGGATATTGACCTCATTCAGTCGGTAGAAGATGCCTGGTTATTCTTTAAAAGTGATTTCCTCAATCTTAAATAAGCGTGCCCCATTCAGAAAAAAATGTAAAACCAGGAACAGATATACCCCGTGGTTCACTTCAGACCCGACTGCCCTTGACCAGCATAAAAACATCCTGTAGCGTACGGCATTAGCATCGAACAGCCCCCGCGATATGCAACTTTTCAGGGAAGTTAGGAATCAATACACACAGTTAGGAAAGCAAAGGCTTTCAAACAGAAATTTGCATCCTGCATCACAAACTCCAAAAAGTTCTGAGACACTAAAGTCCATGGAGAATAAGAGCACCTCCTCCCAGCTGCCCACTGCACTGAGGCTAGGAAACACTGTCACCACCAATAAATCCACAATATTTGAGAATTTCAAAAATAATCTTTCTACGGCTGGCCATGCTTTCCACCTGGCCACCCATACCCTGGTCAACAGCCCTGCACCCCCCACAGCAACATGCCCAAGCCTCCCCATTTCTCCTTCACTCAAATCCAGATAGCTGATGTTCTGAAAGAGCTGCAAAATCTGGACCCCTACAAATCAGCATGGCTAGACAATCTGGACCTTCATATAAAGTTGATCATTCTCTAAAATTATCAGTCGAAATTGTTGCAACCCCTATTACTAACCTGTTCAACCTCTCTTTCATATCGTCTGAGATCCCTAAAGATTGGAAAGCTTCCGCGGTCATCCAACTCTTCAAAGGGGGTGACACTCTAAACCCAAACTGCTACAGACCTATATCTATCCTACCCTGCCTTACTAAGGTCTTCGAAAGCCAAGTTAACAAACGATATCATAACCGCCATCGATAAGAGACAACACTGCAGCTGTATTCATCGATCTGGCCAAGGCTTTCGACTCTGTCAATCACCACATTCTTATCGGCAGACTCAACAGCCTTGGTTTCTTAAATGACTTCCTCGATTGGTTCACCAACTACTTCTCAGACAGAGTTCAGTGTGTCAAATCGGAGGGCCTGTTGTCCGGACCTCTGGCAGTCTCTATGGGGGTGCCACAGGGTTCAATTCTCAGGCCGACTCTTCTCTGTATACATCAATGATGTTTCTCTTGCTGCTGGTAATTCTCTGATCCACCTCTACGCAGACGATACCATTCTGTATACTTCTGGCCATTCTTTGGACACTTAACTAACCTCCAGACAAGCTTCAATGCCATACAACTCTCCTTGCGTGGCCTCCAACTGCTCTTAAATGCAAGAAAAACTAAATGCATGCTCTTCAACTGATCGCTTCCCGCACATGCCCGCCCATGCAGCATCACTACTCAGGACGGTTCTGACTTAGAATATGTGGACAACTACAAATACCCTAGGTGTCTGGTTAGACTGTAAACTGTCATTTACAAAATAGCCTCCAACACTCTACTCAGCAAATTGGATGCAGTCTATCACAGTGCCATCCGTTTTGTCACCAAAGCCCTATATACACTACCCACCACTGCGACCTGTATGATCTCGTTGGCTGGCCCTCACTTCATATTCGTCGCCAATCCCACTGGCTCCAGGTCATCTATAAGTCTCTGCTAAGTAAAGCCCCGCCTTCTCAGCTCACTGGTCAGCATAGCAGCACGCGCTCCAGCAGGTATATTTCACTGGTCACCCCCAAAGCTAAAACCTCTTTGGCCGCCTTTCATTCCAGTTCTCTGCTGCCAATGACTGGAACGAATTTGCAAAAATCACTGAAGCTGGAGACTCACATCTCCCTCACTAACTTTAAGCACCAGCTGTCAGAGCAGCTCACAGATCCCTGCACCTGTACACAGCCCATATGTAAATAGCCCATCCTGTTATTTATTTTTGCTCCTTTGCACCCCAGTAACTCTACTTGCACATTCATCTTCTGCACATCTATCACTCCAGTGTTTAATTGCTAAATTGTCATTATTTTGCCACTATGGCCTATTTATTGCCTTACCTCCCTTATCTTACCTCATTTGCACACACTGTATATAGACTTTTTTCCCCTATTGTGTTATTGACTGCATGTTTGTTTATTCCATGTGTAACTGTGTTTTTGTTTGTGTCGCACTGCTTTGCTTTATCTTGGCCAGGTCGCTGTTGAAAATGAGAGCTTGTTCTCAACTAGCCTACCTGGTTAAATAAAGGTCAAATAAATAAAACAAAGTGAATCGATTGAGTGCTCTACGATAATGATGGCTGGTCAACGATTCACGGTGAGAGCCCCGAGACAAAAGTACTAAAGGTATTTTATAGCCAAGATACACCCCTTTCAACCTACATGACGAACAACAGATACAGTGCCTTGCGAAAGTATTCGGCCCCCTTGAACTTTGCGACCTTTTGCCACATTTCAGGCTTCAAACATAAAACTATTTTTTTGTGAAGAATCAACAACAAGTGGGACACAATCATGAAGTGGAACGACATTTATTGGATATTTCAAACTTTTTTAACAAATCAAAAACTGAAAAATTGGGCGTGCAAAATTATTCAGCCCCTTTACTTTCAGTGCAGCAAACTCTCTCCAGAAGTTCAGTGAGGATCTCTGAATGATCCAATGTTGACCTAAATGACTAATGATGATAAATACAATCCACCTGTGTGTAATCAAGTCTCCGTATAAATGCACCTGCACTGTGATAGTCTCAGAGGTCTGTTAAAAGCGCAGAGAGCATCATGAAGAACAAGGAACACACCAGGCAGGTCCGAGATACTGTTGTGAAGAAGTTTAAAGCCGGATTTGGATACAAAAAGATTTCCCAAGCTTTAAACATCCCAAGGAGTACTGTGCAAGCGACAATATTGAAATGGAAGGAGTATCAGACCACTGCAAATCTACCAAGACCTGGCCGTCCCTCTAAACTTTCAGCTCATACAAGGAGAAGACTGATCAGAGATGCAGCCAATAGGCCCATGATCACTCTGGATGAACTGCAGAGATCTACAGCTGAGGTGGGAGACTCTGTCCATAGGACAACAATCAGTCGTATATTGCACAAATCTGGCCTTTATGGAAGAGTGGCAAGAAGAAAGCCATTTCTTAAAGATATCCATAAAAAGTGTCATTTAAAGTTTGCCACAAGCCACCTGGGAGACACACCAAACATGTGGAAGAAGGTGCTCTGGTCAGATGAAACCAAAATTGAACTTTTTGGCAACAATGCAAAACGTTATGTTTGGCGTAAAAGCAACACAGCTCATCACCCTGAACACACCATCCCCACTGTCAAACATGGTGGTGGCAGCATCATGGTTTGGGCCTGCTTTTCTTCAGCAGGGATAGGGAAGATGATTAAAATTGATGGGAAGATGGATGGAGCCAAATACAGGACCATTCTGGAAGAAAACCTGATGGAGTCTGCAAAAGACCTGAGACTGGGACGGAGATTTGTCTTCCAACAAGACAATGATCCAAAACATAAAGCAAAATCTACAATGGAATGGTTCAAAAATAAACATATCCAGGTGTTAGAATGGCCAAGTCAAAGTCCAAACCTGAATCCAATCGAGAATCTGTGGAAAGAACTGAAAACTGCTGTTCACAAATGCTCTCCATCCAACCTCACTGAGCTTGAGCTGTTTTGCAAGAAGGAATGGGAAAAAAATTCAGTCTCTCGATGTGCAAAACTGATAGAGACATACCCCAAGCGACTTACAGCTGTAATCGCAGCAAAAGGTGGCGCTACAAAGTATTAACTTAAGGGGGCTGAATAATTTTGCACGCCCAATTTTTCATTTTTTGATTTGTTAAAAAAGTTTGAAATATCCAATAAATGTCGTTCCACTTCATAATTTTGTCCCACTTGTTGTTGATTCTTCACAAAAAATACAGTTTTATATCTTTATGTTTGAAGCCTGAAATGTGGCAAAATGTTGCAAAGTTCAAGGGCGCCGAATACTTTCGCAAGGTACTGTATATAGAATGGGTCACAAGGGTAAGATTTGTATGAAAGATACTGTCTGCTATGTATTATAGGTACTGCTGTGTTAACAGTTTTCATTGTATAGACCAGTGTCTGGCCCTCTGACTCCAAACTGGAACCATCTCTCCCTGGTATGGAACAGAAACATTAACTCATGCTCTGGAATGCTCTTTGGTTTTTAAAAGACATCGTAAATCTCCTGTCAGTGTTATCTCCTAGAGGCCCATACTTAGTAGAACACACACCCAATAGTTAACAAAATACTCTATTCTGTTGCATAAAACAAACATTTGATGCAATAAAAGTATTATAACATAATATTGCACTCACACTAGACTGAATGCATTCAACTGAAATGTGTCTTCTACATTTAACCCAACCCCTCTGAATCAGAGAGGTGCGGGGGCTGCCAAAATCGACATCCACGTCTTCGGCGCCCCGGGAAACAGTGGGTTTACGGCTTTGCTCAGGGGCAGAACGACAGATTTTTACCTTGTCAGCTCGGGGATTCAATCCAGTAACCTTTCGGTTACTGGCCCAATGTTCAAACCACTAGGCTACCTGCACCACAATTACAAGCAACTATTCAAAATGGGACATCATCCCAGAGTACAATGGACTCTATATACAAAGTGTTGAATTTTGTAGCTTCTGTAATTCAGTAACATTTGATATTCTCATTATGATGACTGAAAAGACTCACCGATGCTGAAGAGTTGAGAGTTCATGCAGTGGAAGTAGCTGACAAAGAAAATGCCAAAAGGGCGTGTGGCATCGAAAAACAGCAGATAGCCGGCAGACAGGTCCAGACAAAGACCACCTCCATGGACCACCAGCAGACTCACCATTTCATTAGGCAGAATCATCCTGTGGGACAGACGCAAAGGGTAAGAAATCCATACAATCCCACATAGGGCAGTTTTATATAAGCTGTTCCAAAATATGAGGGCGCTTGGCCCTCAATACATCTGTATTGAAGTCTGACAAATACCATCTGTGTGGTCCAGTGTGGGTCAGCTAGTAGAGCATGGCTAGGGCCAGGCTTTTTAGTTATATTTTGTGAGGGTTTTCTTTGACCACTATTTCCCCAGTATTATCCACTAGGTTTGCTGCAGGCAGAAAATCCGTTAATTCTCTTTAATTGACACAAGCTATCTCCAATCAATCATTCAATGTCTGGTTGTTCGTCCTAAACCAGGGGAAGAGTGGCATACGAATCTTAATTGCACAAAGCCTACTATTTGGCAGGGACTACTATTTGTAGATCAGTGATTCTACACCTCACTTTGCTCAAGCTGATCCTCTCTGTTACGTTTCCCAGTTTCTGTGTTGTGGGTTTGTGTATATGTATATTTCAGGAAATGGCTTCCTGGATTCCCCCAAGCAGCTGATTGGTCGGCACCATTGCAGATTGGAGCTCTGACCCCGCCCTCTCGTCAGGAGATACAGCTGTCTGCAATTAACAACTCCTTCTGCAGCTTAAAAAGCCGGTGTTCCATTTAGGAGAAAGAGAGCTTCTTGGATGTTCTGTGTTGGTTGTTGTTCAGAGACAGTTTTGTTGAAAGTATTTTGTAGCTGCTACTTCTGAGGTATGCGTGTGCCAATAGGACTCAGTGTTTTTCATTATTGAAATTGTTCACTTTAAGTTTCTATTATTCTGTTTCATTTGTTCCCAGGGGGGGAAGGGGAAGGCACCTTGGGAGTGCATAGGCAAGAGGCCTGCGGGCATACATATACCCATAGTATGTACTCAGTCTGTGCACACTGGGTTAGACCTGGGCGGACCACCCCCTTGTATTTTGGTTAGCGTGTTAAGAATAGATAAGTAGTGGGTAGGTAGGAGAGGGGGCTCTAACTCTCTTTGGGTTCCATCCAGACCCTTTTCCCCACATTACCGTGTCATCCTTACCCGCACCTACAATCCCATACCTCTTTCACTCCACAGGGAGTTGAGTTGTAGCGGGGTGTTGCGTTCCCTCCACCAAGAGGCGTGCGTAACAGACTCAATCCCTGATCGGAGGTTATAAAAGTGGGGCAATTAGTACAGCTAAAAAGGGGGCTATGAATCCAACCAGAAAATATAAATTCCATATCAGAATATCGCTTAAAAAAGTTTTAAAGTATGCCAATACCCCGCTGGGGCACTCTTTGCAGACAATATATTCTACAAAACCTGCAATTTAGCATTTGATTAAGAATGCTTATACCATTGACGGTTGTGGAGGATATAGCGACAGTCTCCTTACGTAATAACAAGCCAACATCAATCAACACAAATATTTCACAATGTATTCCTTGTCAGTTCTTAACATATGGGTTTGATAGGGAAAAATGTTTGACTATTTTCAGAACAAATGTCTAGCCTGTTTTTATTAGTTATAGAAATAACCCAACTTCTCCAACTCTTGAATGCAGTGTATGGAGATACGCTTCTCATACTCTACAAAGCGCATGTGAATGCGCAGTTACTCAGAATAATATTGACACTTGAATAGTTTAAGTAAATATACTATATTAGCTAGAATAACGAACGTCTTCACCCAGTTCTCCTTGGAAATATGAACATATCAGTCTTGTCAGTGGATTCGTCCGTTATTATGGAGATGCTTTGTTTTGTTTTACCATTCTGCGCCTCCGTTCTTTACGTGTGTTAATGAATCCACACATTTTGGGATTGTCTACTTTTTTGAGTGTTGGCGCTTGGAAAAGCCATATCCTCAGCATTTGTTTTTTCTATAGTGGATAATAAAAGGCTAATTTTTTTTAAGTCTACATTTTCTCAAATTAATTATGTTAGCTGGTCTATGAATGCACACTTGACAATTTACAGGTTGTGTGACAAGATGCCTTATTGGCCTCTTGAGGTCAAATGATGGTAATGCAGGGTAGAAAGAGAAAAAAAACACCTGGACCTAAGCATGGCACTTGCAACACCAGGGTTGTGGGTTCGATTCCCATGAGACACCAGTACGAAAAAATATGCACTCACTGCTGTAAGTTGCTCTAGATAAAATCGTCTGCTAAATTACTAAAATGTCATTAAAAATGTTAACTAACCTGAAAGGGTCAAAAAGCCAATGGTGTGCCAAGTATGACATGGAATATCCCTCTACCCAGTCTGCATCCAGTTTCTTGATTCCAGCAATGAAGTATACTATAAAAATCTACCAAGGAAAAAGATTAAAGATATATTATAGTAGTGTCCTCAAAGTTTATCAGGCACATGTTAAGGCAGATACCCTTGATATAGTAAAGTTTATATGAACTCAATAGAAGGAATTTGGCACAGACCTGAAACCTCAGAAGAGTGTAGTTCCAAAGTGGCACTTGGGAATTCTTTTTTTGGGGATTACGTAATCCATCTATTGACCTGAAAATAATAATATACTGCATGTACTTAAATGCATGCATACACTCAGGCAAACCCACACACAGATTCAATCAACCAAATATATTATACGTTTAAGAAATGTATAGTAATGGTTTCATAAAAGTTCTGCAACTCACCAGTATCTGTTGGCGTCCATGAATGTGAGCTGGAAGCCAATGAGTCCGTAGAGGTAAGAGTGGTTGTTCCAAGCTGTTTTGTCCAAAAAGAAGATGTACCAGTACGTGGATATGAACATGAGACAGGAAAGGCGGTAGAAACAGCCCAACATGATTCCTACAGCACCTATAAAAAGAGACAATTAAAAGAAAAAGTATTTAACTAGGCAAGTCAATTAAGAACAAATTCTTATTTACAATGACGGCCCACACCGGCCAAACCCGGACGACGCTGAGCCAATTTTGCGCCGCCCTATGGGACTCCCAATCACGGCCGGTTGTGATACAGCCTGGAATCGTACCAGGGTCTGTAGTGACACCTCTAACACTGAGGTGCAGTGCCTTAGACCACTGTGCCACTCGGTCTAAGGCACTTTTCAGCACACATTGAAAAGATGAAAGCATATTAACACTATCACATAAACCTGCACAAAGGAAACAAAATACAGCAGCTGTTCCAATCACTGACTCAGAACTTGACCTACCAAAGAGCATCACCACATAGACCAGGTACATATAATCAAGAGGCAGCGGCTGCAGGAAGCTGAAGAGAGGGAAGCGGCACACGGGAGCCCCATCCAGGTACTTGTAGTCCAGGTGGCTAAGGCCTCGCTCCTGTGTAATGTCTATAGCCATTATCATGCCTGGGGGACAGAGACACGGGAAGACACACAGAAGATGAGAACAACGAGAGAGATTGCACAAGACTACACTCACCTGACCGCCGGCAGATGATTTGACTTGCATATGAAACTCAACATCTCAATGCGATTAATTCAAATCTCAGGCACAAATGAAAATGCCAGACCCTGCAGCCATTTTGACCAAGGGTAACTAATCTTAGTGGAGATGACAGAGCTCACCAAACAGGAAGCGGAAAATGCCCAGAGAAGCCGGGTCAGTGGGGCGGTTTAGGAGACACACCAAGCGATGCCAGGAGGACAGGTCCTCCTTCTCAAACCCAAACAGCCGTTTCATCATGCTCTCAGTCTCCACTGCCCTCTCTGCTGCTGGTACTGTCTCCTTGTCCATGGTGCCTTCTCCCTCATCACTGCTCCCAGACAAGTCTCCCTGTCCTGAGGACTGCTCAATGAAAGGAGCACCTAAGAGAGAATGGGAAAATATGCATACCAATTCACACGTCAGAGAAACACCTTAACCCTACGGTTCACAAGAATGCC
Organism: Oncorhynchus clarkii lewisi; assembly: GCF_045791955.1. Taxonomy (NCBI): domain Eukaryota; kingdom Metazoa; phylum Chordata; class Actinopteri; order Salmoniformes; family Salmonidae; genus Oncorhynchus; species Oncorhynchus clarkii. The sequence goes on along the minus strand of NC_092175.1, from coordinate 26,691,667 downwards.
ATGGGTATGTGTGCAGTATTTATGCCACAGTCATTAGGAACTAGATGTTCCTGATTATATGCTGATGTGTATATTGCAATTCAATTACGGTGATACATTGATTATCGTGAGATGCATTGCATCTATCAGTCTCACGTTTTTATAAACCTAGTCAGCAGATCCAACCCGCTTACTTACAGCTGCATTAGGGTCGGAAAGCATATGCCTGTGTATATTAAGACACCATGGAGCTGGTGCGAGATATGGTTCGGAAAACGTACCTCAATCCAGAGACTAAAATGTGTTGTACCGCAAATTGTCCCATTATCCTAACTGTTAAACTGAAAAGATTGAACGACTGGGCATTTTAGTCCTCATGCTAGGCAGCAGAATCCACAGCAGCCATTTTGAATGGCAGTGTCAGCCAATCAAATGATGTCCTGGATTATTGATATTTTATTTTATTTGATAATTGTGGGGGGGGGGCTTCACCTTTTTGTATTCACAGGAATATCCCTGTATTGATGTGGAATATTGTTATTGTTGCAATAAAAAAATGATGGAAATGTATATACAGTGGGGAGAACAAGTATTTGATACACTGACGATTTTGCAGGTTTTCCTACTTACAAAGCATGTAGAGGTCGGTAATTCTTATCATAGGTACACTTCAACTGTGAGAAACGGAATCTAAAACAAAACTTCAGAAAATCACATTGTATGATTTTTAAGTAATTAATTTGCATTTTATTGCATGACACAAGTATTTCATCACCTACCAACCAGTAAGAATTCCGGCTCTCCCAGACCTGTTAGTTTTTCTTTAAGAAGCCTTCCTGTTCTCCACTCATTACCTGTATTAACAGCACCTGTTTGAACTCGTTACCTGTATAAAAAACACCTGTCAACACAATCAAACAGACTCCAACCTCTCCACAAAGGCCAAGACCAGAGAGGGTGTAAGGACATCAGGGATAAAATTGTAGACCTGCACAAGGCTGGGATAGGCTACAGGACAATAGGCAAGCAGCTTGGTGAGAAGGCAACAACTGTTGGTGCAATTATTAGAAAATGGAAGAAGTTCAAGATGACGGTCAATCACCCTCGGTCTGGGGCTCCATGCAAGATCTCACCTCGTGGGGCATCAAAGATCATGAGGAAGGTGAGGGATCAGCCCAGAACTACACGGCAGGACCTGGTCAATGACCTGAAGAGAGCTGGGACCACAGTCTCAAAGAAAACCATTAGTAACACACTACGCCGTCATGGATTAAAATCCTGCAGCGCACGCAAGGTCCCCCTGCTCAAGCCAGCGCATGTCCAGGCCTGTCTGAAGTTTGCCAATGACCATCTGGATGATCCAGAGGAGGAATGGGAGAAGGTCATGTGGTCTGATGAGTACAACCGCAAGAACACCATCCCAACCGTGAAGCATGGAGGTGGAAACGTCATTCTTTGGGGATGCTTTTCTGCAAAGGGCACAGGACGACTGCACCGTATTGATGGGAGGATGGATGGGGCCGTGTATCACGAGATCTTGGCCAACAACCTCCTTCCCTCAGTAAGAGCATGGAAGATGGGACGTAGCTGGGTCTTCCAGCATGACAATGACCCGAAACACAGCCAGGGCAACTAAGGAGTGGCTCCGTAAGAAGCATCAAGGTCCTGGAGTGGCCTAGCCAGTCTCCAGACCTGAACCCAATAAAACATATTTGGAGGGAGCTGAAAGTCCGTATTGCCCAGCGACAGCCCCGAAACCTGAAGGATCTGGAGGTCTGTATAGAGTGGGCCAAAATCCCTGCTGCAGTGTGTGCAAACCTGGTCAAGAACTACAGGAAACATAAGATCTCTGTAAAACAAAGGTTTCTGTACCAAATATTAAGTTCTGCTTTTCTGATGTATCAAATACTTATGTCATGCAATAAAATGCAAATGAATTGCTTAAAAATCATACAATGTGATTTTCTGGATTTTTGTTTTAGATTCCGTCTCTCACAGTTGAAGTGTACCCATGATATAAACGACCTCTACATGCTTTGTAAGTAGGAAACACTGCCGAGTTTGCAGGTTATCAAATACTTGTTCTCCCCACTGTATGTTCAACACAATTTGCCATTCTGGCTGAGGTTGCCACTGCTTGTTAGCGTAAGAAGGAAAACGGTAGTTTATTTAAACGAATAGTTGTTCAATCTTATTGGTGTAACAGTTGGGATAATGGGACAATTCGGAGTACAAGGCATTTCTCATCCCTGGATTGAGGTACGTTCTCTTTTCCAAGCAGGCTCTTTGTCTTTTTAATTGATTTTATTTCACCTTTATTTAAGCAGGTAAGGTAGTTGAGAACAAGTTTATTTACAATTGCGACCTGGTCAAGATAAAGCAAAGCAGTGCGACACAGTTACACAAGGCATAAACAAGCGTACAATCAATAACACAATAGAACAAAAATAAGTCTATATACAGTGTGTGCAAATGGCGTGAGGAGGTAGGCAATAAATAGTCTTAATATACACGAATGCTGTCCGACCTTAGCGCAGCTTGAAAGCAAGCGGTTCGGGTATGCTGACTACTCTATATATACCCTGTAACAATTTACTGAAAGCAGAGCTGATCAATGGTTACAAAACAACAACAATGCTGTCCCTTGTTACATACCTGCATTGTCGCACGCCCCTGCTTCCATGCTTCCAACTCGGTTATGCAAAAAAATATATACTATTTGGACAGGGATGTCACCCTAATAGTACAATTTCCCCTCCTTGTCCCTACCCCAATGAGATATTCAACACACGTAAACCGTTGGGTACGTGTCAGTCCGTGTACTAGCCTAAGGAAGGTTGTCTGGAAAATCGACAGGGAACCTGAAACAGTGCTCAGTCTATTGGTTGTTTTTCCACGAGACAAACTACACCTAGTGGCAATCCGGAAATTGTATGCCCCCCAGCGGTTGGGATGAGAATAACCTAATGTAGAAGGCATGAAGCTGGTGTACAAAACCGAAAGTATTTATCAAAAAATATATAGATTTACAGTACCAGTCAAAAGTTTGCTAAACCTACTCATTCAAGGGTTTTTCTTAAATTTGTACTATTTTCTACATTGTAGAATAATAGTTTTGATGACTTCACTATTAAATAACCCATATGGAATCATGTAATCAAAAAAAGTGTTTATATTTGAGATTCTTCAAAGTTGCCACCCTTTGCCTTGACAGTTTTGCACACTCCTTTATTATATTGAACCTTTATTTAACTAGGCAAGTCAGTTAAGAAAAATCTTTAAAAATGTCCGGTGGATTGAGACATAACCAATGCAAAAAAAACATCTATTTTCAACTGATATTTTGTTATTTCAATTTCCGCGGGGGCTCGGACATCGACTTTAGGTTTAAGGTTTAGGGTAGGGACGTCCCAAGGATCTTTAGTTAGGAGAAACATATTTACCTCCTGAATTAAGGAGGAAGTTACCTGAGCCGTGGTGCACCGGTTTCCACTAAAAAGCACAGCCACAATGTCAAAATGGGCTATATCGTAAAAATGGATGAAAACAAAAACGTGATTTTGGTCTTAATTTAAGATATATTAGCTGTGTGGTTAGGTTTAAAATGAGAGTTTAACAACATAACATGTAGAAATAGGCGGGGTTAATATGACTTTGTGGCTGTGTTAACTAGTGACGACTCCGTGCCCCGGTTTTTGTCCGCAACGATGGACAGTGAACGGGCAAAAACGGTGAGGGAGGAGCGCCTTTCTCAAATCGAACAGTAATCTGCACCGCTCGGTCATATTGTCAACAAGGCAGCATAGTGCATCGTTCAAAAACATATCTTTAACATAAAATATATGTTTGAATTTTTCAAAATAGTTTTCATTGGAAAGGCAGATATAGCGTTTTTATAAAAAGCAATCACTTTTGCATGTGAAAACACATAATCCTATTCATTACTCCACGTGCTTAATCTAGCCTAGCCCTAAACGATGTCACTCGGGTTTTTTATGTGCCGATTTCGCCGTGAGTTTTGATCGGGGACCTGGATTATGCCTGAGAGATAAAAGACAGCCCTGTTCCAAAACAAATGCAATCACTTTTCACCCAGTGCAAACTACCCACCGGGGTAACCCGGGCCTGATAATCGTATCCCCTCGTCCCCTCCTTGTTGTTTACTTCTAGTAACTTGTCACTGTTGATCTGGCTAGCAAACTAGGCCACCTAATTGACAACACAACTTGCTAACCGACCAGTTAGCCTTGTGCGTTGTAGATACATCAGGTACGTTTCTGTAATACAATACATTAGCAAGCTATTGCATTCGTTATCTTCCCGGTCACAAGCTATGGGTTGCTACTAGTTGTTGTGTGGGTAGCTGGCTAGTTTAGCTTTCTAGCTATCTACCACAGCAACTGTTGCAACCACAACAATGTAATGATAGGTTAGCTGAACACAGTGCCTGAGGTTGTTAGGTTATTGTTGCCAGACCTGAGGGCAGGACCTGTGTTCCGAATTCATGCTTTTGACATGTATGAACAACTGTTACGCGAGTGTTCCTGGTCTGAACCTAAATAATAACTTTCAGAAATGGTTACTCAACAACAAAAGTGACCTGCTATTGTATACCCCTGCATAATGAAGTTCATATAAATTACAATAGATCCATCCATTTCATGTTGCAGATTATTTTGTTTCGTGTGTAGTGTGCAGGGGAGAGATGGGCACCCAGGGCAGCCGGTTACATACCTCCTCCCAGGATCCTGAGGAAGCAGGAGAGATTACATGTGCCAGTGGCAAGCATGGATGTGAATGCAGAAAGAGGAAACGGACTGCACACTGCGACTGCGACAGTGAGCCTGATGAAGAAGACGCCTTATTGGACACACCACGGAGGTGAGAAGTCATACACATCACACTGGAAATACACACAATTTCATAAACCAACAGACACAGCAGGCCAGAGTAAGAGACAAACACACTTATAGAACAGGTGAGGTATTCACATATATTTCATGTCTTTCATATGGCCAGCCTGTGTCTAACCTTGGCCTGCGTTGTTCTGGTTTGTTTTGGAACTGTAACAGGAAGAAGCTGAAAAGCACATCTAAGTACATCTATCAGACCTTGTTCCTGAACGGGGAGAACAGTGACATCCGCATCTGTGCCCTGAGGCAGGAGTGGAACATGCACAAAGTGTACCTGTGCCAGGTTAGTGCATTGTTCTGTGTACACTACACACTTTATTAGGCCGTCATTGTAAATAAGAATTTGTTTTAAACTGACTTGCCTAGTTAAATAAAGGTTAAATAAAAAATGATCTACAATGCCTGTGACTCATCCCCCCACCCCATGATGTTCTTATTTATGTAGTCAGGGTATTTCTCCAGCATGTTCAGCGGCTCCTGGAAGGAGTCCAACATGATGGTCATTCCATTAGAGATCCCAGACCAGAACATCGACACAGAGGGTGAGGACTTCAGTCACTGCCAGGAATAAAACACTACAAATTGCTTTGTTTATGTCACTGAACTCCTTTTTTGCAGTTACTATACACATTTATCTTGATTTTCTCCGTGTGTGTGTAGCTCTGCAGGTAGTGTTTGGATCTCTGTACCGGGATGATGTTCTGATCAAGCCCAGCAGGGTCGTCAGTATCCTAGCAGCAGCTTGTATGCTCCAACTGGTCAGTAGATTATCATCATATCACACTACAGGATCTTTACATGGAATGTTGAGATGATGGTGATATGTGTGAGTTGGAAGTTGAACTTGCTGGAATGCAATTTACTGAACGAGAATAGATGATCAAAGGCCATAATATGCCTGTGTGTCTTTGCAGGATGGTCTGATCCAGCAGTGTGGTGAGACCATGAAGGAGAACGTTGGTGTCAAAACTGTGTGTGTCTACTACTCCTCTGCCAGCATCTACGGCCTTGACTCTGTCATGAAGAAGTAAGCCCCATCATTACATTCCTATTGAGTAATATTAGTTAATCGAATAATACAGTTGTTCTTGTTCTTATCACTCTACATGCATATGCTTGTGTGTCTCCTGCAGGTGTCTGGAATGGCTCCTCAATAACCTCATGACCCATCAGAATGTTGACCTCATGAAGGAGCTGGGGTGTGTATCTTCAATGTTTTCCTATTTTTCCATAGAATTTATACATACTCATAATAGTCTAAGTGTTGTGTGGTTGGTGTCAGTGAGCAGCGTGTGTTTCTGTGCTGTATTTGCAGAGTGGATGTGATCGAACTGCTGATCCAGTCGTCTGACCTATTCGTCATGCAGGTGGAGATGGATGTCTACACCGCTCTGAAAAAGGTACTACTGTAACTGCCTTTGGGACAGTTTCTAAAGGCTGTTTTTGTAGATCGTTGACTTATCTCCCCTTCCCCATCCCTTCTCTCTCATTCATACCCTCTCTTTGTAACTCTCTCCTCAGTGGATGTTCCTGCAGTTCAATCCATCCTGGGACGGTCCCATCAAGCAGCTGCTGGCTGATGCCGACGCCTGGCTTTGCAAACGCAGGACTGGTACGTTCTGTTCCACAGGGCATGTCCACAGCTAGCTACACACCTATCTGAACACAGGGCTGTAGAATATACACACAGACACTGACTGACCAGTCTTTTCTAATGACTCTTATGTGCATGCTGTTGCAGAGATGGGAGAGGAGGAGCCCTTTTTAAAAGCAGAGGACGGCGCCCCCTTTACTCCTGTCTTTAGACAAGTGCGCCTTCAATACATCATCAATGACTTGGCTTCCGCACGCATCCTGGAGAGAGACAACATTCTCCCACCCGGTAAGGGTGATGATTCGGATAGTGATTTATGTTTCACATTCACTTGTGACAGTTTTATTAGTAATTTTTATTTCCTCTGTAAAACTCCTCATACCAGATTGGCTGACCTCCGTGTACAAGAGCCAGTGGTTTGCCATGCTACGGACAGAGCACGACAATGACAATGGGTGAGAACTGGAGCTCCAAACCAGCAACATCACTCCATGACAACATTCATTCTGTGATTTTCAGTGACTGAAAATATATTTTTGCTTGTATAGTAAGGCGTGTGTTGTTGTGTGTTTGTAGCCCACAGGATGCCAACAAGGAGGAGTTTGAGTCAAGTAGTATGCGATGTGGCAGGAAACCAAAGATGGTGATGTGAGTCAGACTATTAGTCTCTGTGTAATAAGGACATCAATCACACTATAAGAACTTCAAACAAAACATCACAAAAGATAATGTTTTAACTTTATATTCTCAGTACTGTTGGCGTTGGACAGGCTTCAACTTTGGCTTTGACCTGCTGGTGACCTACACCAACCGCTTCATAGTGTTCAAGAGGAATACACTGAGCCAGCCATGTGGGGGAGCTGTGAGTATGCAGCCTCGGAGGCATCTAGCATACCGGTTAGTGTTCCAATCTGCTGACACGACCTAGGCTGTGGTCAGCACAACACACATAGCTACAGATTTCAAATGTAGGCATTGCATTGTGTGTGGAGTAGTAATGATATAATTATGTTCTGTATAACTGCCATGTTTTATTTTTTTATTTCACCTTTATTTAACCAGGTAGGCTAGTTGAGAACAAGTTCTCATTTGCAACTGCGACCTGGCCAAGATAAAGCATAGCAATTCAACACATACAACAACACAGAGTTACACATGGAATAAACAAAACATAGTCAATAATACAGTAGAACAAAAGAAAACAAAAGTCTATATACAGTGAGTGCAAATGAGGTAAGATAAGGGAGTTGAGGCAATAAATAGGCCATGGTGGCGAAGTAATTACAATATAGCAATTAAACACTGGAATGGTAGCTGTGCAGAAGATGAATGTGCAAGTGGAGATACTGGGGTGCAAAGGAGCAAGATAAATGCAGTACGGGGATGAGGTATGTAGATAGATGGGCTGTTTACAGATGGGCTATGTGCAGTGATCTGTGAGCTGCTCTGACAGTTGGTGCTTAAAGCTAGTGAGGGAGATATGAGTCTCCAGCTTCAGAGATTTTTGCAGTTTGTTCCATTCATTGGCAGCAGAGAACTGGAAGGAAAGACGACCAAAGGAGGAATTGGCTTTGGGGGTGACCAGTGAGATATACCTGCTGGAGCGCGTGCTACGAGTGGGTGCTGCTTATGGAGACCAGTGAGCTGATATAAGGCGGGGCCTTCCTAGCAGAGACTTGTAGATAACCTTTAGCCAGTGGGTTTGGCGACGAGTATGAAGCGAGGGCCAACCAACGAGAGTGTACAGGTCGCAATGGTGGGTAGTGTATGGGGATTTGGTGACAAAACAGATGGCACTGTGATAGACTGCATCCAGTTTGTTGAGTATTTGATTTACCTGTGTTCTACCAGGCCTGACTAGCCCCTCACATCTTACTCAATGTTTCTCCCTCGCCCTGTTCAGGTTACGCCTGGCTTCCTTTGATAACAGTGGTAAGCTGGTGTGTAGTCGATCCACTGGTTACCAGCTACTCACCCTGGAGAAAGACCAGGTCAGTCCCACAGTATCCGGTCTGGAGTGTGAAGTTACTGCGTAGCAACTCAGCGGTGCATAAAAGCCCTGGTCTGCTTTAGAAAGCTTTTGTAAATTACGATCACCAGAACTGCCGTTTTGGGATCTAAAATTGGTTTATTATGATCAAGTTCAATCCCCACTGTGAATTATTTTAAAGTTAACTGAAAATCAAGATATTTAATTAAATAGTGATCCATTGACTACTACATTTGTTGTGCTGACAAATGTATTGGACTGATCCTTTGCTAGTTACGGCCATTTTCACCATGATCCTTTGCAATTACATTTTTTTGGGGGGGGAGCATTCAGCCCCATTCAGCAATATTGCGCGTTTCGAATACTTCCGGCTTCATTACGCCATCAGGAGTTTTCCATAGGAAAACGTGGAATGACGTCAGCGCTATCACTATCTACTGGTTTTAATGTCTATTGGTCAGTCAGACCACACGTAATCCACATGTTCTGAAACTTTCCTCGCCTCTTGAAATGAACACATCACTATATAAGTATTGCCTGAATCGTACCATATAACTATTGCTGTATGTTCTGTGCTCCCCCTATTTCTTATTCTCTCTTTTTTTATTTTCTTCCTACCAGGAATATGTGGTGATGAACCTGGACAGTCGGCTGTTGTCCTTCCCCCTCTACGTGTGCTGTAACTTCCAGTACACATCTCCTCATATGGACCGCTGTCCTGATTCCCCTGAACCAGAGAGCAGCGCCCGCAGTGTATCCTGATGCCAGCTCCACACCATCAGCCCAGTTCCCTTACCACTCCCCTTTATAATATAGGCTAATCCTATCCTTGCCCCACACCCGCATCTTCCATGGCCCCTCTCTGACATCCTGGCCTCAAGCTGTGGCCCACAGCTTCTACCCCCCAAACACAACCCTGGCATCTGCATGCTCTACAGCTCAGTCTAGTGTGTTTTGGGATACGTTGTTCGTTTAAAAAATATATTTTTAATTCTTCGGCTTTCATTTTATAATATGTTTTTTATAACATTCATAAATTTTTTGTATTATTTATTTAACATTTTTTTAAAGAAAAAGTGAAGAAGAAAAAACTTAACCTGCCAATAAATTGTCCACACCAGTGGGCTGTGGTGCTATCAGCAGCGTGTGCCCTTCTCTTGTCTCTCACAGGAAATGATCTGTTACTATTTCTGTACATCCATTACTATCCTAATTAAGAGTAAGTCGGCCACTATAGTAGTGTCCAAATTAGGTTTGAATTTCAAATACCCACGGCTGAAAATTGTGCTGTTTTTGCTAGTGGAAATACATTTTAAAGTTTGGTACGGATAGCCCTCCTACGTATTTCCATCTTAACAAACTTGCAAAGGGGGAAAGACGTAGGAGGACTATCCGTACCAAACTTTAAATTGTATTTACAGGCACTAGCATTTCATCCCATCCTTAATTGGTTTAGACATGAATCTTCCACCCCCTGGCTGAGTATAAAGATACAAATTGTGTCTCCTATTGTCCTGGAAGAGGTGGTCTTACTGATACAGCCCTTAAACTATGCTTTGGTCCTATTATTGCTCACACCATTTCTATTTGGTGGAAAATTTGAAGAAAACATTTTGGAATCAAAATGACATGCCCATACTACTCTCAAATTTCACAATAATGCCTTGCGATCTGGAGGGCAGCCATTTGCATCCACCATTGGTCCAAATGTGGAATCCATACCCTTGCTGATATTATGGACAGTAATGGTTTGAGAACATTCCACGATTTGAAACATAACATTACCAGGCAACTAATTTCCCATATTTACAACTTAGGTCTTCTATGTTGGCCTATAGAGGCCCTTGGGGAAACCCTGCTACCAAACCATCCAATGATGGGATTTACAAATGATCTGGGCTCCCGAAAGGACTGATCTCTATGAACTCAGCAAAAAAAAGAAACGTCCTCTCACTGTCAACTGCATTTATTTTCAGCAAACTTAACGTGTAAATATTTGAATTAACATAAGATTCAACTGAGACAAACTGAACAAGTTCCACATACATGTAACTATCAGAAATGGAATAATGTGTCCCTGAACAAAGGGGGGGTCAAAATCAAAAGTAACAATCAGTATCTGGTGTGGCCACCAGCTGCATTAAGTACTGCAGTGCATCTCCTCCTCGTGGACTGCACCAGATTTGCCAGTTCTTGCTGTGAGATGTTACCCCACTCTTCCACAAAGGCACCTGCAAGTTCCCAGACATTTCGGGTGGGAATGGCCCTAGCCCTCCGATCCAACAGGTCCCAGACGTGCTCAATGGGATTGAGATCCGGGCTCTTCGCTGGCCATGGCAGAACACTGACAGTCCTGTTTTGCAGGAAATCAAGCACAGAATTAGCAGTATGGCTGGTCGCATTGTCATGCTGGAGGGTCATGTCAGAATGAACCTGCAGGAAGGGTACCACATGAGGGAGGAGGATGTCAACAGCGTTGAGATTGCCTGCAATGACAACAAGCTCAGTCCGATGATGCTGTGACACACCGCCCCAGACCATAACGGACCCTCCACCTCCAAATTGATCCTGCTCCAGAGTACAGGCCTCGGTGTAACGCTCATTCCTTCGGCGATTAACGCAAATCCGACCATCGCCCCTGGTGAGACAAAACCGCGACTCGTCAGTGAAGAGCACTTTTTACCAGTCCTGTCTGGTCCAGCGACGGTGGGTTTGTGCCCATAGGTGACATTGTTGCCGGTGATGTCTGGTGAGGACCTGCATTACAACAAGCTTACAAGCCCTCAGTCCAGCATCTCTCAGCCTATTGCGGACAGTCTGAGCACTGATGGAGGGATTGTGTGTTCCTGGTATAACGGGCAATTGTTGTTGCCATCCTGTCCCGCAGGTGTGATGTCCGGATGTACCGATCCTGTGCAGGTGTTGTTACACGTGATCTGTCACTGCCAGGACGATCAGCTGTCCGTCCTGTAGCGCTGTATTAGGCGTCTCACAGTACGGACATTGCAATTTATTGCCCTGGCCACATCTGCAGTCCTCATGCCTCCTTGTAGCATGCCTACGACGTGTTCTCGCAGATGAGCAGGGACCCTGGGCATCTTTCTATTGGTGTTTTTCAGAGTCAGTAGAAAGGCCTCTTAGTGTCCTAAGTTTTCATAACTGTAACCTTAATTGCCTACCGTATGTAAAATGTTAGTGTCACAGGTGCATGTTCATTAATTGTTTATGGGTCATTGAACAAGCATGGGAAACAGTGTTTAAACCCTTTACAATGAAGATCTGTGAAGTTATTTGGATTTTTATGAACTATCTTTGAAAGACAGGGTCCTGAAGAAAGGATGTTTCTTTTTTGCTGAGTTTATAACTTTAGGAAGCTCATATTCTGAGCGAGCCATTAAAAAAGAATGGTTCACAGATATAAGTGAATCTGAACAACCCTTTATCTGGAACAGAATATGGAAAAATATGACCTTGGCATCCCGTAATCCGAACCATCAATTTATATATTTTAAGATTGTCCGCAGACTATTTTACACCAAAAAAATGTTTTATGATGAAATTGGCCCAAACTGCCAACTGTTCACTGAGTCCCCTAAATCAGGTAGGCACATTCCTTCATATGATGTGGGACTGCCCTGCAGTTAAATGCTTCTGGGACAAAGTTACAAAATGTATTTCGAAGTGCATGAATGTAAATATTCCATGCTTTGCATCTACTATATTACTTAACGATGAATGCCCCTTGAATCTCTCAATCAGAGATGATTACTGGTAGCAGGCAGCACTGCAGCAAAAAAAAAATGTTGGCTCTTAGATGGCTGTCACCTCACTCTCTCCCAATTCTCCAGTGGATACAATTACTATTAGAAGTTATAACATGCCCTTTCCATGAGATAGACTGACAAGGTGAATCTAGGTTAAAACTATGATCCCTTATTGATGCCACTTGTTAAATACACTTCAATCAGTGTAGATGAAGGGTGGGAGACAGGTAAAGAAGGATTTTCAAGCCTTGAGACAATTGAGATATGGATTGTGTATGTGTGCCATTCAGAGGGTGAATGGGAAAGACAACATATACAAGTGCCTTTGAATGAGGTATGGTAGTAGGTGCCAGGTGCATTGGTTTGTGTCAAGAACTGAAACCTAGTGGGTTTTTCCACTCTCAGCAGTTTCCCGTGTGTATCAAGAATGGTCCACCCCTTTTGGGTGGTGCATTGGAGTCAACATGGGCCAGAATGCTTGTGGAACTGAACATTAAATTCTCTGGCAACAGCTCTGGTGGACATTCCTGCAGTCAGCATGCCAATTGTATGCTTCCGCAAAACTTGAGACATCTGTTGCATAGTGTTGTGTAACAAAACCACACATTTTAAAGTGTTCTTTGATTTTCCCCAGGACAAGGTATACCTGTGTAATGATCATGCCGTTTAATCAGCTTCTGTCAGGTGGATGGATTATCTTGGCAAAGTAGAAATGCTCATTAACAGGGATGTAAACAAATTTGTGTACAACATTCGAGAGAAATAAGCTTTCAATGCATATGGAAAATTTCTGGGATCTGAGATTTTTTATTTCAGCTCATGAAACATGGGACCAACACTTTACATGTTGTGTTTGTATGTTTAGTGTACACTACCAGTCAAAAGTTTGGAGACCGACTCATTCAAGGGTTTTTCTTTATTTTTACTATTTTATACATTGTAGAATAACAGTGAAGACATCAAAACTATGAAATAACACACATGGAATAATGTAGTAACCAAAAAAAAGTTAAATCAAAATATATTTTATATTTGAGATTCTTCAAAGTAGCCACCCTTTGCATTGATTACAGCTTTTCCCACTTTGCATTCTCTAAACCATGAGGAAGGCTTTTCCAACAGTCTTGAAGGAGTTCCCACATATGCTGAGCACTTGTTGGCTGCTTTTCCATCACTCTGCGGTCCAACTCATCCCAAACCATCTCAATTGGGTTGAGGTAGGGTGATTGTGGAGGCCAGGTTATCTGATGCAGCACTCCATCACTCTCCTTCTTGGTCAAATAGCCCTTACACCACCTGGAGGTGCGTTGGGTCATTTTCCTGTTGAAAAACACATTATAGTCCCACTAAGTGCAAACCAGATGGGATAGCGTATCACTGCAGAATGCTGTGGTAGCCATGCTGGTGAAGTGTGCCTTGAATTCTAAATAAATCACAACACCATCACACTTCCTCCTCCGTGCTTCACTGTGGGAACCACATGTGTGGAGATCATCCGTTCACCCACTCTACATCTCACAAAGACACAGCGGTTGGAACCAAAAATCTCAAATTTGGACTCATCAGACCAAAGGACAGATTTCCACCCGTCTAATGTCCATTGCTCGTGTTTCTTGGCCCAATCAAGTCTCTTCTTCTCATTGGTGTCATTTAGTGGTTTGTGCAGCAATTCGAACAGTTGATATTGAGATGTGCCTTTTGACTTGACTTTTTTTTTTACATTGTTTGCTTTCAGGCCCACAGGAAGGGGATGGTTGGGGAGGGTTTTCTCTGGTCGCCAGGAGGGTGAATGTAAAAGCATCCTCAGTTGATAAAAATGTTTAGGGGGGGGGGGTAGAAGGGGCAATTTTTTTTTCAAACCATAGGTTTAATCTCAATTTTGGATATAATTGTAATAAACATGCCATAATATATTGTAAAGTGAGTTTGACAAATATATTTATTTTGGCATAGCAGTATTGTAATGATCTACAGTGAAGGCTTACCTTTACACTTGTCTTTTTTTTAACCAGGCAAGTCAGTTAAGAACAAATTCTAATTTACAATGACGGCCTAGGAACAGTGGGTTAACTGCCTTATCCAGGGGCAGAACAGATTTTTACCTTGTCAGCTCGGGGATTCGATCCTCCAACCTTTCAGTTACTGGCCCAATGCTCTAACTACTAGGCTACTCGTCTTTGCAGTCATTCATGATATGCTGTAATAGCCTCACAGATTTACTGTCAATTCATTATTTTTTTGTACCATTGGTGTCTGTGCATCCATTTGTACATTATACAGAGATTATTCCACCATGCTTATCGTTATTAAAACCTGCATTTTCAAAAGCTGGATGTTAATAAGGTGTGTTTGGTGCATTACTATCAAGTTCAACTCTAGTGAAAAAGTTCTGATGAATTGCCAGAAGACACAGCTAGATAAAAGGAAAATTCAGGCTAAAAAGGCAATAAAAATGCAATTCCATCCGTTTTCACCATTTGCTTTCATTTTTATATAAAAACAGATATAGTGACGAGGGAAAGAATCACAGAACATGCATGGTTCCCACAAAACAAACAGCACAGAGATCATGCTAGAGGAGAGAGGAACAGGTCGCAAATATTTAGAGCACTGAGGCAGAATAGACTCCAATCATACAACAGCTAGGCTATCAGGACATGTAATAAATACCTTTACACACAGTTCACAGACACAGGGATTTTTGATGTTAGACAGTTCTGCTGAGTAAGTTCAGCTGGCCTGTCTGGTCTGTAGGTTCAACCAATAAACAGTAAGTGCTACAAAGACACAGAGTCAGTTTGCAGGGGATGTGTAGATTCTTCAGACTCTGAGCTGAGCTATATCCCCCACCCTCTCCGACAGCATGGACCTGATTAACCTTTTACCAGGACCCAAATCTCATTCCTGCAAGCTGTCCCTTTCCCTCACTGAGGTATTGGATCTGCCATTTATAACTCCCTCTTTTTCACTGTGATAATAACGAGCCATCTTTGAGTCTGCTGTTTATACTTCCTCTGTGTTATTTGAGTCAGATGACAGTCACTGTAGTATAGAGTCCAACCTGTCTCATGCATATGAAGTAAGCTGTTCCCTCCTCCTCACTGTGGAATAGAGTCCAGGTTCTCTTTGAGTCTGTGCGTCATGCTGGGGATCAGGTTGATGTGGTCGTCCACACAGCTTCCGACGCAGTTCTCCATCATGGCCCGCACGGCTGGCTCCTTGGCACCAGAGTCAAACAGGTCCCTGGCCTTGTCATTGCAATGCATGGTGCACCTGGTCAGCCGGTCCTGGGCATGAGGGAGACAGAATGCTAATCACAATCAATCACTACAAATTCTATGTATCAAATTCTATGTACACCACATGAAACTCACCTGAAACTTCTCTAGTTCATTGGTCACTAGTCCTTGGGCCTGCGCCAGAGGAGCGTGGCAGCGTTCAATACAATTGTGCACCTGCGACATGGAGTCTGTGGAGCGCTCACAGCACTCTGCACTGCACTTGAACATGAGTCCCTGGATACATTCACAAGAAAGATTTGAACTGTGCATCTGATATAAGCCTAAGTGTTGACAATAAAAGGTGGCAAATGATCTATGCCTGGAGAAAGAGGGTGATTTGTAAAACCAAAGTTTGTAGATAATGCACTGCACAATATACTGGATTGCATTGTATGTATTGGACATAGCTGAAATTGCATTTCCATAACCACTTACTTGCATCTTGCGGATGTGGTCCCGTTCTAAACTTTGAACCATATCCTCTATGGTTTTCTGTACACGAGCTTGATGCGCCTCTGCCATTTCAAACGTTGCTCTCAGTAGCGTGGGTATTCAAACGGAATTCTAACTGTTAGAAGATACGGTTTGGCTACGTTGCAAAGCTAAATAACAGCCACACCAATGACATACAGTATGCTATTGCAAGATTCGCAAGCCTTGTTACATTACTGTTTCAAACTGTAGGTCACCTCCGTGAAACCATGCCTCTTCGTTCTGGTGGCAATTACATCACATCCGCTCTAGCTTTCCGGCATTATCTTGGTAATTTCCGGTTCCAAATAAGGTCGCGATGTGTTAGTTATAGATAGATGTCTTTGACCGAAGTCCCCACTTAGTTTGAAGTCCAAACTTTAAACTTTTACAACACTGCTTATTCTATATATTTTTCTCAACGACTTTGACTAAATTACTAGTAAGATGAGTAAAATAGCATGATGCGTTTTAAAGATCCTCTGTAAACTCGTAGTAAAACTCCTTGAGAATATTTTCCTCTACTGACTTTTGAAATGGTGAGCAGTGCACACTTATCAGTCCTTTCTAATTGTTTGATTTTAGCCAACTAAGTGGGGTGATATAGATGTTTTTAAAATTTCACACATTTTCATTTTTTGCCAATAACCATGAAAGACTGCTCCTCAAAATATCAACTGTGTGCTGCCCTTTGACCACAGACAGAGATATTTAAATACTTGATAGGTCCCTACTACCCATGTCACCACCAGCAGCAGGCTATGCTATCTGTCCTAAATTGACTCAATTCACACAATCGTATTAAAGTGACATGTTTCTGACTACTGATCAGTTGTGAATGTAGCCTATGTTATTTTTGTCATTGATGATTTCTTTACTCTCTACTCAGATGCCATTGCTTGGAAATAATTGAAAGGACATGATGATTTCGAAAACCCGGTAATCAGGGCACTCCTGTTCTTGGGACTCTAGAGTCAGCTTCAAAACTCAGAAATCCACCCAAGACGATAGGTAAACCAATCCCAGTCCAGACTCCACATTTCATTTTCTTTTTCAATGGCATCCAGTGAGGGAGGTTCAAAAACAACCATGAATTTAGTTCCATTGGTCCAGAGAGTATATATATTTCAGAGGACCCATATTTATGACACATTTTTTCACTTGTGAATGTATCATTTCACTCCCCTTGGATTTTGAATGACATTGTAGAGCTGTGGTTGGAGCGGGCATCAGTGGCACTGCAACAGCTTACTTCGTGAGACAGTGGTGAAGTTCGATGTGTTTGAGCCAGGCACTGTGGTGGTGGGGGGGGGGGGGACTGGCCACCCAGAACATCGGGGGCTATGAGTACGAGACAGGGGGGGGCGCAGTTCTCCAACCCTAAACCTGCACATGAAGCACTTCCTTGAAAAACTAGGTGAGACATGTTAGCCTATCAGAAATACACTTGTTTGTTCCTGCTGTACATGTGCACAGATGAACTAATATAACACCCATCTATATTTCTCCCCTGTTTATCTCAGGTCTCTCCCAGAGATGGGATGTCCCATGGAAAGGACCTTACCTTTGAAGAGAGTGACTGGTTTATTGTGAACTTTCTGCACCTGCTTCAGCAGTACAGGTTCAACTTCCTGCTGATGCAAATGTGGGTGTACAGTGTTCCGGACAAGTTCATGAGGTGAGACTTTAGTTTCTGCTACCTGTCTATTTACAGTACAGCAGTCAAAACCTTTAGTATGAAATAAACATGTTATTAATGAGAGAATGCTAATTGTAGGTAGGTGATGTTTTGATTCTTGTTTTTACAGAATCTACCAGCAGTTCACCAGTGTGGAGAAGCTCCTGCATGCAATGGGTGGTGACGGTTTCCTCACACTAGCCAATCAGATGCTGGAGGAGGCCATGTTGGGGGAGGACATTTCTCAGAGCTTCCTCAACGACGTCGTGGCACCTGTGAATTATGGCCAAAGTGTCCGCACCAGTGTTTTTTCAGGGTGCGTTTTTAACAA
This sequence comes from Oncorhynchus clarkii lewisi, assembly GCF_045791955.1. Taxonomy (NCBI): domain Eukaryota; kingdom Metazoa; phylum Chordata; class Actinopteri; order Salmoniformes; family Salmonidae; genus Oncorhynchus; species Oncorhynchus clarkii. The sequence continues at coordinate 26,673,666 of NC_092175.1, read as the reverse complement.
AAGACTTAAGTTCGATAAGTGGTTTTGAGTGCTCTTATGTGGCCATCCAATGAAAACTAGTGACAGGAAGTTCGGCCCTTTTTACTGACTCAGGTTTTTTCAAATTGTTGAGTCAAAAGAACGACTCATTTAGTTCATTTGATTCAGTATTTCCCAGAACACGCAGGACCCCCCTGAAACAATAATGATTCTACAAGCCTTGTTCACCATAGCACGGGTTTATTGGAGCTGTCATTTTGGACTAAGACCTATAAAAGTGTGTTTCTAACAATGTAGGCCTACATTTGTGATTGCTAGGTATACACATACAATATTTCTTGATACCTTTGAAATGAAGTCTATAGATGTGTCAGCAACCGGACTAGATTGTGGATGACTCTTGGCGGAATGCAATTGGGCGGGGCGGCAGGGTAGCCTAGTGGTTAGAGAGTTGGACTAGGAACCGGAAGGTTGCAAGTTCAAACCCCCGAGCTGACAAGGTACTAATCTGTCGTTCTGCCCCTGAACAGGCAGTTAACCCACTGTTCCTAGGCCATTGAAAATAAGAATTTGTTCTTAACTGACTTGCCTGGTTAAATAAAGGTAAAATGTAAAAAAAAAAAAAATTAAATTGCTTGACTGCCGTGAGGGATTAGTACAATATCGTTCGCTGCAGCCCCCCAAACAATGATTTGTTCTCGCGTTCAAGCTTGTTGAGCAGAGAGGCAGGCTCTATGTTTTGGTTCTACAAAGTTGTGTCCATCATAACATTCAATAATAAATTAATTGCAGTCATTCTTGCACCATGCAATCAATTATCAGTGTATTTTTTCTTCTCTATGCTGCATTATACATTTTCCTGTGCACACTGATAGACAGTTTTGGTGGTCGGAGCACGTCTCCGGAGCCGCTGAGTCGGGGGAGCACTTATTAATCCTGCTGTATTCATTGCAGCCAGCAGGACAGACAAACAAACAACTCAAATGAACGATGAGTCAGTAAAAAGAGTAGTTCAGAAATAACTAATTGTTCACAAACTCACATCACTATTGAAAACATAAGGGAACTGAACTAATCTTGCGAAATGTGTGGTGTGATGTCTCCAGAGGTGGTGTCACTAGCAGGGAAAGACCCATTCCCCGGTCTGCTAACTGCTAGCTTGTTTAGCCCCGACCTACTAACTGTTAGCGTGTTAACATCGGTCTGAATTGCCGTGTCCCCAGTCAGCCCAACCACTCACTGGACCCATATGTTCACTTGGCTAAGCATTCCTCTCTCTAATATCAATATGCCTCATCCACTTCTGTCCTGGTTAGTGATTAGTGTCTTAATTCAATGTAGAGCCTCTAGCCCTGCTCAATATGCCTTAACCAACCATGTTGTTCCACCTCATACATATGCGATGACATCACCTGGTTTAAACGTCTGTATAGAGACTATATCTCTCTCATCATTACTCAATGTCTAGGTTTACCTCCAATGTACTCACATCCTACCCTACCTTTGTCTGTACACTATGCCTTGAATCTATGCTATCGTGCCCAGAAACCTGCTCCTTTAACCCTCTGTTCCGAACGTGCTAGATGGCCAGTTTGTATAGTCTTTAGCCGTACCCTTATCCTACTTCTCCTCTGTTCCTCTGGTGATGTAGAGGTTCATCCAGGTCCTGCAGTGCCTAGCTCCACTCCCACTCCCCAGGTGCTCTCATTTGTTGACTTCTGTAACCGAAAAAGCCTTGGTTTCATGCATGTTAACATTAGAAGCCTACTCCCTAAGTTCGTTTTACTCACTGCTTTAGTACACTCTGCCAACCCGGATGTCTTAGCCGTGTTTGAATCCTGGCTTAGGAAAACCACCAAAAACCCAGAAATCTCCATCGCTAACTATAACATTTTCCACCAAGATAGAACTGTCAAAGGGGGCGGTGTTGCAATCTACTGCAAAGATAGCATGCAGAGTTCTGTATTACTATCCAAGTCTGTACCCAAACAATTTGAGCTTCTACTTCTAAAAATTCACCTTTCCAGAAACAAGTCTCTCACTGTTGCCGCTTGCTATAGACCTCCCTCTGCCCCCAGCTGTGCCCTCGATACCATATGTGAATTGATTGCCCCCCATCTATCTTCTGAGCTCGTGCTACTAGGTGACCTAAACTGGGACATGCTTAACACCCCAGCCATCCTACAATCCAAGCTTGATGCCCTCAAACTCACACAAATTATCAATGAACCTACCAGGCACAACTCCAAATCCGTAAACACGGGCACCCTCATAGATGTCATCCTAACTAACTCGCCCTCCTGTAAAGTCCACTGTAAAGTCCATTGAGAATAAGATCACCTCCTCCCAGCTGCCCACTGCACTGAGGCTAGGAAACACTGTCACTATAATTGAGAATTTCATTAAGCATTTCTCTAAGGCTGGCCATGCTTTCCATCTGGCTACCCCTACCCCGGTCAACTGCCCGGCACCCTCCACAGCAACCCGCCAAAGCCCCCACCATTTCTCCTTCACCCAAATCCAGTTAGCTGATGTTCTGAAAGAGCTGCAAAATGTGGACCCCTACAAATCAGACAATCTGGGCCTTCTCTTTCTAAAATGATCTGCCGAAATTGTTGCAACCCCTATTACTAGCCTGTTCAACCTCTCTTTCATCTCGTCTGAGATTCCCAAAGATTGGAAATCTGCCGCGGTCATCCCCCTCTTCAAAGGGGGTGACACTCTAGACCCAAACTGCTACAGACCTACAGTGGGGAAAAACATTATTTAGTCAGCCACCAATTGTGCAAGTTTTGCCACTTAAAAAGATGAGAGAGGCCTGTAATTTTCATCATATGTACACTTCAACTATGACAGACAAAATGAGACAAAAAAAAATTCAGAAAATCACCTTGTAGGATTTTTTATTAATTTTTTTGCAAATTATGGTGGAAAATAAGTATTTGGTCAATAACAAAAGTTTATCTCAATACTTTGTTATATACCCTTTGTTGGCAATGACAGAGGTAAAACATTTTCTGTAAGTCTTCACAAGGTTTTCACACACTGTTGCTGGTATTTTGGCCCATTCCTCCATGCAGATCTCCTCTAGAGCAGTGATGTTTTGGGGCTGTTGCTGGGCAACACAGACTTTCAACTCCCTCCAAAGATTTTCTATGGGGTTTATATCTGGAGACTGGCTAGGCCACTCCAGGACCTTGAAATGCTTCTTACGAAGCCACTCCTTCGTTGCCCGGGCGGTGTGTTTGGGATCATTGTCATGCTGAAAGACCCAGCCACGTTTCATCTTCAATGCCCTTGCTGATGGAAGGAGGTTTTCACTCAAAATCTCACGATACATGGCCCCATTCATTCTTTCCTTTACACGGATCAGTCGTCCTGGTCCCTTTGCAGAAAAACAGCCCCAAAGCATGATGTTTCCACCCCCATGCTTCACAGTAGGTATGGTGTTCTTTGGATGCAACTCAGCATTCTTTGTCCTCCAAACACAATGAGTTTTTACCACTTTTACCACAGCCACTCTTTAGGAGGTGAACTATGTTTGGGAATCTGGCTTCACACATTCCCTGAATGACATAGTGATTGTGGCCACATCTCTCCACAAGGGAAAGCCTGCAGGCTTCACCTCTCCACCTTTGCAGGCTTCTCCCCTCCTATCCCCTCCCAGTACCCTGGGCACCTCCCCCAGACTGGCCTCCTTAACGTGTCCTACCTGGGGACCTGAGATACCTCTACCTTCAGTGTGTCAAGACATTCTCACCACAGACTCCATCATCAACAGTCTGAGCTCCATTGACCCCGTGCACATACCACCAGGCTACTCATGCCCGCCAGTCAATGAGAGCAAGGTGTGGAAGGTATTTTCTCCTCAGCCTCTGTCCCAGGAGCAGCTCCAGGACATGTTCCTATCATCGGAGACAAAGTATCCCGCTCACAGTCCACCCCACGGCGGGACCTCTCCGTTCATCCTTCATGAACGCCTGTACTACCTGAACACTGTGGAGTGAGCAGCCAGCATCATGGAAATAAGCCCCATCTCAGCCAGGAACTTGGCACTGTTGGCACACCAGCATGGGCAGGTTCGACCAGGAGGACCTACACACGTCTGAGGGGAGAGCTATGAAGAGGGAGGGAGGGAGGGAGGGAGGGAGGGATAGCAGAGGCGGAGAAGAGTGAATCATGAGAGATGCCAATAATATAATTCTGATATATTCCACAGTAAAACACTCCTGTCAGGTGAATACTAGTCTGGGGTGTTCTGCCTCATTATGAATCTAACACTGAAGAAATCCATTGACCCGCTGTATTTGATGTATTTTTTTAATTGAAAAAGTCAACTTAAATAATATCAACTGCAACATTAGTGCACAATTTTCAGCAGATGATATTCTTGTACTGTACTGAATAGAATGATCACTGTGACAACAGCATAGGGAACTATGCTATACTACAGGCTAAAAGTAAAATCATTGAAAAGACAAGGCACTTGGGTTTTCAAATATATACAGTAGCTGCTTTAGATTCTGCAACTTTTAGAAATGAGTGTCAAGTACATCTGGAAAATGTACCCTGTGACGAGTGAACCATCTAAACGCATTTCTGTATGTCTTCCTGCTGTGTCTGAAGCGCTCTACCTCTGGTATAGTGTTGAAAAGATTGTAAAGCAAATTGGTTGGTGAAATTTGTGGTTTTGCAATTTAATTGGCCAACAGATAATTGGAAAAGTTTTGGTGGTGTACAATGATGAAAACAACCATGAAGAACAAACACCTGTACTTTTTCTAGTTTAAAATGTTTTCATGTTAGAAATGTAATTAAAGCAATTAGACTGCATATTCACATTGATCACATGATGTCGTTTGATGTCGTTTGAAAATGTACTGTAGTGTATTTAGATATTTCAAAATTGTGCCTTTGAAATTACTAAGCAATGCTCTTTACATCTGAGAATCAGCCTTTCTACTTGCTTTCAGAAAATATTTAGTCTCTGTTTTTGGAATGTTTTTGTCATGTATGCGATGAGCAAATTGTACCATAAAACGAGTCTTCCATGGGGACCAAAGTGAAGTATAAGAACACAAAGTACATTTATTTTACTGTGAGTGACAAGTATCCTTCAGAAAATAATTGTCTTCTATTCTGGGAGGTAAATTACACATTTCTCTGTCATTTGTCTAGAATTAGTTTGAGAATAACCATAGTTGGTTCAGCCTTTCTAATGAACTTTTAGATGTTTTTAGGGTTTCTTTGTGATAATGTGTGATACTGTACAACCATAGTAGATAGTGCACTTTGTTAGAATGCTTTTACAGCAAAGTCCCTAATGTTTAGACATGTAAAAACGATATTTGATGGAAGAGGGAGAGTATTTTGAGACCAGCTGATTTGAATCCCAGAAGTTGGCACAGATCAAATGCAAGCGTTTGTAGACCATTTTGAAATTAGAATTTGTAATTGTGATATGTTTTATGCTCTATTTGACATAGTTTTCTATGGCTTTTCAGCTAAAATAAAATTACTTGAAATCACTGTTTCCTATCATATTAAAGAGCCAACACACTGAAGAGATGAATGTCATCTTTAATTATTCAATACATGCCCTGCCAGGCCCGAAGATGCAAATCGCCTCATGTTCTTCACAAACTGGACATTGAGAGCCCAAACCACATTTTTCTATTTGCAGATGAGGCCATTTGCTCTGTGACATTTGCAGTGCTAGGGAGTAGTTCCACTACATGTAATTCAACTACTAATTTAACTACATTTTGCCATAGCTTGGTGGTAGTTTAACTAAATTCAAAGCTTCGTAGTGTTTGTATTAGTTAACAAAGCCGTGTAGCTTGCTACTACAACTACCCACTAAATCTCAGGCTGTCACAGGTCGCACTAAACTGTTAACATCTGACTGCAGAGTTATGTGTTCATGCAGTCATGTTTCTTAACTTTGTAGTATATTACATTACAGATTAGACATGATCATTTGTCATGAGGTAGTTTTGATGTAGTGAGCTACTTTTTCAAAGTAACTTTAGTTAAACAAACTAGTATATTTTTATTAAGAGTAGCTTTGCTGTAGCTCAACTTCTTCAGTGTGAAGTAATTGGTAGCTTGGTAAACTATATTTTCAAAGTAGCTTTCCCAATACTGGACATTGGTCACTAAAAGCTGGGTCATATTGCTTGATAACACAGATGTGTCACTGTGAAAAAAAGTAGCAATGATACTGCAAGATATGACTGGGGGATTCAAATGTCATACAGATATCATTCACTTTTCCCAAACAAATTAGAATAAAAACGGAATGCTCTGTACCAAAATTGACATCATCAGGTCTGTGTGCACAATGGATGAATTGTCTCACTGAGGTGGTCTGTATCCCGCATCAGAACACAGCCTCAATGATACACAATAAAAATACAAAAATGTTATTCCAGAAAGGAAATTAGATTTTCTTTTGACAACATGGAGAGTGTCCGACCCCCCCCCCCCTTCCAAACACGCACCAGCACCCCAAATAAAGGGGCACCTGACAGAAGAGCCGACAATGGGTGGCATTCACACCCTGAATAATGACACGTCTGTGTTGTGGCCGGGATGTGCCACCCAGCTGCCCCTAGGTAGGGAGGGACAATGGTACCATAGCCGCCTGTCCATGCAAAGCATGTGATGAAAAAGAAAGTATAAATGGGCCAATGACCGACAAAAACACAATACCCAGTTTGGACTGACACTATAGCACCTTCTATAACCAACCAGGGAGCCAAGATGAGAGTCGGAGTGCCCATATTCCTCTTTTTGGCTGCAGCAGGATTCCACACTGGTATGAGAATTGTGTGGTCTATTTTCTCAATGTCATAATGTTTTAAACTTCTCCAATATATTTCTGTTTAAATATCAGTCAGCTGTGGCATTTGATGAAGCCCTGTACTGCTGATACTAGTTGCAATGCTGTTTCATGATGTATTGTGCGATGGTAATGTAAAGAAGGCCCTCAGTCTTTTTTATGTGATTGGCATTCAATTGAATCCTTATGTTTAATTGATAACATGCCAGAGGGAAATGTGAGTTGGCTGGTTATAATAGTAAAGAACAATAAGGCCCGCACACTCTTTATGCTCCCAATTCAGCGCTTTCTTTGGTGGTGGGGGGGGGGTTGGATATCATCACATCTATGTTGTGTTGTCTAATATTATAATCAAATTTGACATTAAATTGCTTCTGACATCCCCAGCTCTGACCGCATCCTTGGAATCGGCAGAAAAAGAAGACACATTTGGTGAGGAAGGTGAGAAAGACCATGATGGATGAAGATGATGATGTTGATGTTTTTGAGCGCAATGCCTCTCTGACAACGCATGAGATAAAATAAGATAAGATAGTACTTTATTAAATTTTATTGCGCCAGCCAATACGTACAGTACATGACCAGTAAATACACCATAAAAGCACAACACACAGACATTAAAAGCAGCACAGTATCAATAGACATAAAAAAAGTGTTTGTGTTAAAAGAAAACTCATGTCACTTTTTCACTTTTTCCAGTGGGGCTGGAGCAGCTAAGCGAACTGCAAAAGAGAGGTACAATGATCAATGTCTCAGAGACACTCATAGAAGAGCTTTTGCTCCACGCACAACTGCAATGACTTTGACTGAAATCTAGTTCAACTGGAGTTTTTTTAATCTACTCTGGGGCACTGATGGCTCATAGTGCTAAAGCTTGCATTAATCAACATCATTTATCTGCCTTTCTCTGTCCTCAGATCAGGAGGAGTTTGAAGCAGCTCAAATGAGTGGTAAGACACACAGTGACACAGGCAACGATTCTGGTTAATAACCTGTCTAGAATTGTCCCAGCAAATAATTTGTAATCATTTTAATTAACACAATGAAAGAACAATACCTTCCATATTGCCATCTAAAGATGATGCACACAGTGAGGATGTACAGTACTTTGGTAAGGGAATCCTAGCCTTCTAAAAACTAATTAGGGGACATTGTATTGTTTTTGCATTTGGCCCATTGATAGTGAAATAATACAATTTCACCTCTTGTTTTCCTTTAACAAATGTATTTTTTCTGTCTATGGTAGAGGCTGTTCAAGATGAAAATACTGGTAATCACTGAAGTCTGCTGTTGACAAGCATACGTATTAATCAACCATACGTTTTTGTAAATGTAGGCCTATTCATAATTTATTGAATGTATTTTGTTTACAGAGGAGGAGAATGACACTCAGGAAGAGGACATGAGTAAGAACAGATGGCACATATGACAACACTCACAGGAAAAGATTGGTTACTGACAGGCACGCGTTTTTTTCCATAGTTTGTTTAGATTACTTATAACTTTACTCGTGTCGTTTTCCAGCAGACAGAGACGGAAACGTTGAGGCAGACCAACATGGTAAGGAAAGGTTGCACGGACAGTGTTTAAAGACACCTGTAGATGGCAATAAAGTGTTAGAAGACCGACATGAGTGTTTGTTAGCGAGACATTCACTTGATGTTTGGTTCTTTAGTTATAACTATAAAAATATATATATTTTAGATTCATTCAGGTACATGTATAAGCCTAAGTTTCCTGTTCTCCAACAGAGTCTGAGTCTGATGAAGATGTAGATGGTGAGTAATTACCTCTGTCTTTTTCAAAATGTCTCATGTAATAACACATGCAGGACTTTTCCTAATACACCCTCACAACCTTGGGTTCTGTTTCCTTACAGGTATGAGGCAAAAGCGAGGTACGCATAGAACCTTCAGAGTCTCATGTTATCTCAAGTTACATTTCATAGAATCTTCTTCTCTGAGTAACACAAAATATCCAAAGAACATTTGAAACTCACATGAAACACAATACCAGCCATTCACTCACTGGTATACAATAATATGTTAACATCTTCTGTCCCTTCCCAGAACACCTTGAAGCCAACGTTGAAGAAGCAGATGAGACTACAAATCTAGGTAGGATATGAATATCTACTTGTTAGTAAATATTTTTGAACAACTGACAATGGTCTTGTTGACTCTGGTAGTAGATACATACACTACGTTATATAATATCCCCCTTTTTTTTCTCTTCACAAATGAGCTCGAGGACATAGCCAAAAACAGTGACAATTTCTTAATTTTACCTGGCTAGTATCCATCTTCCATAAAAATGTGTTTGCTCTAGCTGTTGTTGAAATTGTTGAACATTTACCATTGCTCATAAAATGTAAAGGTTCAGGTTCAGACAGCGTCCCAAGTGGGATGAAATCAAATGCAAAGGAAATGGCTTCATCAGGGCTTTCCCCTCAACATTTCCATCTGATAAAACGGGAATCTTACAATACACAATAAACGCATAACTTCCTTTACCACAGCTATATAACAGCAGCCAGGCACATCCTGGCAGTAAAAAAATGTTTTTATTACACCCATGAGAACAAGTAATGACATCTTTGTTGTTCCAAAAACTATGCTTTGTAGTGAGCATATCAACATAACATGTTGTTTATTAATCGTTTTATAGTTATTAACAAGCTAATTTTATAGACAGACAGCAAAAACACATTTTATGAACTATGCCAGTCGGAGTCCGCATAAAAATATGAATGTTATACACATGTTCAAGGTCAATAGTTATTTTTGAGTTGATGAGGAAAATCACATCATAGAGCTAGACATTATTGAGTTGACCTCATAACCAAAGCACTCCATGGAGAGACTTTGACCCAGACCATGGAGTCACTGATGTTAAACTAGTTGAACAGGACACTGGCAACGTGATTGATTGTTTGAATGCTGGCACCCTTGCTTTTAGTGTATCTAGGACAGACATCTAGGGCACTCCAAGACACCTGTCCCCAAATGCTTATCTGTGCTTGATTTATTCTGTATCATCTGCTGTGTCCTGGGTTATTTCTGGACCCGAAATACAGGCTAGGAAAGGAACGGCGTGAGTCAAGGCAGGCACATTTTTGACAAACTGTAGGACCAAGGTCAATAATCAAGGTCCTTATCTGCATGTTCAGCACTTCATCTTCTTAAGGCTCTGGATCTTGAACCCTGAAAACAAATTAATATTATGTTGTGTAATAATTTACAACTAGTTTCTAGATCACCGGGTTAACCTGAAAAATGCACTTCACTGGGCATAAAAGGGGCCCTTGTGTTATTGAATCAATGTTTTTCACAGTCTAAGCAACTCTGTGCTAGAATGGTTTTGAGACTCCTGCAGGGAGTAGGATACACTGTGTGTGTGTGTGTAATGCTCATAAAAACAAAGGAATCAATTCTCACTTTTTCTGCGTCACAGCTGAGGTAGAGTGAGCCTGCCGGAGGCATCATGTGAGGAGGCAGCACTTGCAAACCTACCCCCATCTTCTATTACAGAACCCGAAAAACATTGTGCAGCGAAAAAGTTAACCGTCAATAAAGAGAAATCTCTCCCCATTCTATTTCACTGCTGTGAGACTCCGTCCTTATGCAATAGGCCATTGAGGTTTATTTAGAATGTAATGGTTTGAAAAGTGAGTCTTTCAAAACATCTTGAATACATAAAATACAAAAACATGATAGCTTTCCATTTTTATTTATTTTTTCCTCCAAATGTATTCTGTCTGTGCATAACAAACCAGTATTTTCTTTGGTGCCTTAAAAAAAAAAAAAAAAACTATTAAGGCAACTATAACTCTAAATGAGTTTAGTAGTGCAGCAGCTCAGTACCGCAACTCTTGGTGGCATCACAGCAGCAATGCATGCCCCCCTCTTTCCAACAGAGCATCTGGGCAAGGTCCACACACACACACACACCACCCAGGTCAAAAACATCCACCAGGTTCAGGGTAGTAACCTGATGTCTCTCACACTAACCTCATCAACCACACATAAAACATAGCTGTGAGAGGGTGGCAAGAGCAACCTGATGTGCTGGCAAGTACACATTCCACAGACCAACAGTACAGGCAAATTACAATTCTGCAGCTAAATTGCGAAACAGACTACAGAAGGCTTGAGCAGAACTAACGCATTACACCATCTAGTTTGATGCAATCAAGTTTAAACAGGAAATCTAAGGACCTCATTTAAGTGTCTCTCCCCACATTTACCAACATTCCATTTATTCAGATTTACCTTGTTTTCAGGTAAAAGGTCTGCCATCACCATCAATAACACCAAAGCAGACCCAGAATAGATACTTATGGTACTAGATATTTTTCTTGCAGCAAAACAATTAGGAAAAGGTTGAGAAATTAAACTTTTTACAATGATCCCATTAAAAAAACAATTGTCTTTATCAACCTGCCAGATTAAAAATAGACTGTACTGTTTGACAATTTATAAACATGTCGTGAAGACATTTTAGCCATTTTCCCAATTAAATAATGATGTCCCAAAAGCCAGGGTGGTGGGAGCTCAACTTTGTAAGGTGAGAGGTCAGGTCGCCTAGTATCACCATCTATGCTCAAAACAAAAGCATTATGGTAACTGGATAGACAAAGGGGTCTAATCCACAACCAGGTGTTGTGTTGTTGACCTACAATGACGAAGGGATGGATTTGCCTGTCAAATGCAGCCTCTACTCAGTCTGGTTTCCTGTTGAGCAGGTTTCAGTTAAATGAGGTTGCCTGACACTGCATAACATTTGTAATTTCTTTAGAATAACTTTCACAAGAACCATATAGTGAAAGTACAGAAAACCTGAGGGATCATTGTAACAAGTTGAGAAAGCGGAGGGGAAGCTGAGAGAATTAGCTCTGAGGGGCGTGCACATCATTTCCTGTACTTATCTACAGACCAAGGGCTCTGTAGAATGGCTGAGTAACAGTCAAACTCAGGTCATTCAGCAAATGGCAAGGGGAAAACTGAAACTCCCCATGCACATAAGGAAAAACAAGGCAACCAGTTCCAAGTACACACAATTATTAAAATTGTTGAGTGACAAGACAAACACATTCTCTTGACAATGGCATTTAAAAGGTAGAGAAAGAACACCAATAAGCTCACTTTCAACCTAAAAATATACTGTTTATTCTAAGTTACTCTGAGCATGTGTTATGTATGACAGGCGAAATAGAAGCGTCACTAAAGGCTAATACTGCGTTGTAATTGTTGTTTTGTCATCCAAACTTGTAAAATAAGATTATAAAAACAGGAACATGGTATATGTACATAATTACACGGTAAAAAAAATTAAGTAGTGGAGTATAGGAAAAAAATTTAAACTTGATTTGATTAGCTATTTTTACAAGATCATGAGCATTGAAAAAGAAATTCTGCCAAGTCAGGAAAAAAAACAAACAAAAATGTTCCCATTGGAAGTGATCTGGCGCATAAACAAACACAATCATAACTTAAGGTTGGAAATTATGCAGCCAAGAACCACAGGCCCATTTCACAACGTCCGGTTTTTTCCTTTTACCACATCTTTTATGCATTTCCCTCCTTCGGTGTGTTGGCATGGGGTTAGCAGGCTACATCCACCTTCCAACCCCTTCTCTCTCTCCCCCCCCCCCCATCACGAGTGGGCACTTGTTCTCTCCTCCCCTGTTATGGGGTGCAGGCAGCCCTAGGCTTCCAGGATGACGTAGGTGAAGAGGGCCATGATGGCAGCGCTGATCAGGCCTGAAATGGGCACAGTAACAAACCAGGCCACAAAGATGTTCCGGAACAGACGCCAGTCCACACCCTTCCTGGAGCGCAGCCAGCCAACCGCTACCACAGAGCCCACCTGGCAACACAGACCTTTGTTAACCAATTAGAATCCATGACCCATTAAGAAGAAATGGTCAACACTCCCCTAACAGTAGCAGACTGGATTCAGTTTTTAATCTTGGTTTGAGTGTTAAAAAAAAGAAAAAAAGAAGTGGAAATTAGAACCAGTTTGAACCACCAAATTCAGACATCCTGTTTACTGCTCCCTGCCTCTCACATTACTAAGGCATACTCCCCTTCATGTCTCTGCATCAGACCACAGTGTCTGAGTCTGAACAGCTTACCTTACAGTGGGTGGTGGAGACAGGCAAGCCAATGTTGGAGGCAACCACAACGGTCAGGGCTGAGGCAAGTTCAATGCTGAAACCACTGAAGGGAAAGAAAACCAGGCTTGAGTCACCAGATGGTTCTGCCCGTGTATGTGTCTAATTTCACAGATAGTATGAAGTCTCATGTCTGTATGGAATGTTATGCTATAAGGGTGCCATTTGAATGTTTGATTTAGTCAGTTCTGTGATGTCTGGCACATACCTGGAGGGAGTGATGGGGGTGAGGTCCTTGCCCATGGTCTGGATAACCCTGCGACCCCACACCCAGAGACCAAGGCAGATGCCAACTCCTCCATACAACAGCAGCCAGATGGGTGTCGGGGCGCTGGAGTTAACTGAACCACTATTGTAAACCAGCCACAGAGCTACCAAAGGACCAATGGCATTGCTGCAGGAGAAAAAAAAAGAGACTGGGTTACTAAAATATTAAATCAGGTACAAAAAGTCCCTCTACATGAACATACAGAGGCAGCAACCCTATTGCTAGTCCAGAAATATAAATATATATATATATATATATATATATATATATATATATATATATATATACACACATACATATATACACACATACATACATACATATACACAGTGCCTTGCGAAAGTATTTGGCCCCCTTGAACTTTGCGACCTTTTGCCACATTTCAGGCTTTAAACATAAAGATATAAAACTGTATTTTTTTTGTGAAGAATCAACAACAAGTGGGACACAATCATGAAGTGGAACGACATTTATTGGATATTTCAAACTTTTTTAACAAATCAAAAACTGAAAAATTGGGCGTGCAAAATTATTCAGCCCCTTTACTTTCAGTGCAGCAAACTCTCCAGAAGTTCAGTGAGGATCTCTGAATGATCCAATGTTGACCTAAATGACTAATGATAAATACAATCCACCTGTGTGTAATCAAGTCTCCGTATAAATGCACCTGCACTGTGATAGTCTCAGGGGTCCGTTAAAAGCGCAGAGAGCATCATGAAGAACAAGGAACACACCAGGCAGGTCCGAGATACTGTTGTGAAGAAGTTTAAAGCCGGATTTGGATACAAAAAGATTTCCCAAGCTTTAAACATCCCAAGGAGCACTGTGCAAGCGATAATATTGAAATGGAAGGAGTATCAGACCACTGGCCGTCCCTCTAAACTTTCAGCTCATACAAGGAGAAGACTGATCAGAGATGCAGCCAAGAGGCCCATGATCACTCTTGATGAACTGCAGAGATCTACAGCTGAGGTGGGAGACTCTGTCCATAGGACAACAATCAGTCGTATATTGCACAAATCTGGCCTTTATGGAAGAGTGGCAAGAAGAAAGCCATTTCTTAAAGATATCCATAAAAAGTGTTGTTTAAAGTTTGCCACAAGCCACCTGGGAGACACACCAAACATGTGGAAGAAGGTGCTCTGGTCAGATGAAACCAAAATTGAACTTTTTGGCAACAATGCAAAACGTTATGTTTGGCGTAAAAGCAACACAGCTCATCACCCTGAACACACCATCCCCACTGTCAAACATGGTGGTGGCAGCATCATGGTTTGGGCCTGCTTTTCTTCAGCAGGGACAGGGAAGATGGTTAAAATTGATGGGAAGATGGATGGAGCCAAATACAGGACCATTCTGGAAGAAAACCTGATGGAGTCTGCAAAAGACCTGAGACTGGGACGGAGATTTGTCTTCCAACAAGACAATGATCCAAAACATAAAGCAAAATCTACAATGGAATGGTTCAAAAATAAACATATCCAGGTGTTAGAATGGCCAAGTCAAAGTCCAGACCTGAATCCAATCGAGAATCTGTGGAAAGAACTGAAAACTGCTGTTCACAAATGCTCTCCAGCCAACCTCACTGAGCTCGAGCTGTTTTGCAAGGAGGAATGGGAAAAAATGTCAGTCTCTCGATGTGCAAAACTGATAGAGGCATACCCCAAGCAACTTACAGCTGTAATCGCAGCAAAAGGTGGCGCTACAAAGTATTAACTTAAGGGGGCTGAATAATTTTGCACGCCCAATTTTTCAGTTTTTGATTTGTTAAAAAAGTTTGAAATATCCAATAAATGTTGTTCCACTTCATGATTGTGTCCCACTTGTTGTTGATTCTTCACAAAAAATACAGTTTTATATCTTTATGTTTGAAGCCTGAAATGTGGCAAAAGGTCGCAAAGTTCAAGGGGGCCGAATACTTTCGCAAGGCACTGTATATATAACTATTCATCCAAGATGGAACATCTCCCTACCTGACGTCGTTGCCTCCATGGGCAAAGGAGCCGAAGCAGGCAGTGAGGATCTGGAGAAACCTGAAGAGTTCAGAGACCTCAGGGCGGTCCCGGTCATGCCTATCCTCCTCCAGAGAGCTGCGGCTGCTGCCAGCATCTTCCTCTCCCATCTCCAGAGTCACCTCTGCTTCCACCAGGCCCTCAGGAGCCCCGTGCTCAGCCACAGCGTTGCAGTAGCTGGTGTAGCTGTCCATGCGTACACGCTTCTTCTTCTCCTCTGTACCTTTGTCCTCGCTGGCGTGGAACTCGCCCTCTTTGGGCCGGAAGTCCCCGTGCATGCCGATGATGGCCATGGTGTAAGAGGTGTAGCTGTTGTTGCGGCGGATGGGTCTGTCGCCAGTCTCGCCCATGCAGTCGCCTACCTTGGCAAGGTGGAGCTTGTGCAGCAGGTCCTTGTAGAGGCCAGAGTCCTTGTGTACAGTGTGGTACTGGCTGTAACCGTTGCTGGGGACGTGGGCTGGGCCGTTGCTGAACTGCACATCATTACTGAACTGCACTTTTTGGACTGAATAAAAATATGTAAAAGTCAGGAACAGTGCAAGCAAGCTCTGTAGTCAGTGAGTCATGGAAAATGAATTACTTAATATTTACAGATTTCTTTTATTTTTATCCAATTTTCTCACTTTACCAAGACAGCCATAACCTCCCCATGACTCACACTTACCATTCTCAGACTCCTTGCCTTCCTTATTGTCACCATCATCAGAATCTCCAATGTCAAAGGTCACCCTGCGCTCCTCTTGGGGAAGCTGGGAGGGGGAGTCTGGGTCAACAGGGGAGGGGGGTGAAGGGGGCTCCTCAGGGACAGGTTTCAGGATGGTACAGGGTACAGGTTCCTCCCTCAGCTCCCTCTTATCCATCAGAGGGCTCTCAGAGGGGCTGGAAGACTTGATTTTTCCTGGAGGGGAACAAGGTGGAATTAGACTGCCTGGGCCAAGTCCAAACACGGTACAGTAAGGGAACATGAGATGGCACTAGGGATGTGCATCTTCCCCTTTCAAGACGATTTGATACATGGGCTCCGATACAGGAACGGTAAATTTTAAACAATAATTTTGGACTGATTTTGTCAAGAGCGAAACCTCTCGCAACATCCACTCAGACCAAATCAAAGTTTGTCACATGCACCGAATACATTTTTCCTTACAGGCCCTAACCAGTGCGATTTTAAGTAAAAAATAAAAATTTGATAAGTAAAGAAATAAAAACAGTAAAAAGACAGTGAAAAATAACAGTAGTGAGGCCATGTACAGGCACTGGTTAGTCAGGCAAATTGAGGTATAATGTACATGTAGGTATGGTTAAAGTGACTATGCATATGAACAGTGTCCGAGCTGGAAAAAACAGGCGCAGTGATTATGGCCATTGTAGTTAATTACCACATTTACGCGCTGAACTAGGTTGAATATTTGTTTAATGAAAACTACAACTCTTCAGCCCAGCGTACGACATAATTCAATAGGAGTCAAGAACTATTTGATTTCTCTGGAGAAACAGCACGTTGGGCTCACAAAAACAAACTAAATGGAATTCAAGTGAGTGAACAGACATTGATTATAAAAAAATGAACATGTTTCCCTCAGCACCATGAAATTATCAATTTCCCCCTGTATATTAAAAAAACAAAACACCATATGCAGAGATTGGATTTACACAAACTACCAAAATTATTGCTGATGGTGAACCTGAACAGTCTAAATTAAATCTATTGTAAGCAGGTATAGCCAGATGAGTAGTCTCCGGTAGCTTACTTCTATTCCAGTAAAACAATTCAACAGCGTATAGATAACAAAAAAAAAAATTGCCACTCAACTAAAGCTCAATATCACACAGGCCATTTTAGTGTTTGAATGCTGAAGGTGACATGCAGATGTGGAATACCAGGAACAGGCTGCCTACCTTGCATTAGTAAGCGTGCGAAGCTGGGCGCAGTCTGACTAGGCTACTGATGGTCCCTAGGGTTGTTCGGCATGCAAAATGATTTGTCGATCAATGACTGTCAACAGTTATATGCTTAGCTCGTCACCGAAGGAGAGGATGCATCAGTTGTCACAAAAGATTAGTTATTTTCAAAAGGTAGGGGGAAAAAAAGTAATATGAGCAACAAAAATGTGAATTGTAACTTGGGTATACATTTTCTGACCGATGCATGCTACATTTGGAACGGTTTGGGGTCCACGGACTGATGCAGTTGTATCTTAAAAGGTTTGAACCGGGGACCAATACATCCCTAAAGAGCACGTATGGTTCTTATACGCCTCAGCATTTAAGGTTCACATTGGAATTGCATAACCAGGGCTAATTTCACTACACCTGCAATAACATCTGCTAAATAGGTGTATATGACCAATAAAATTTGACAATGACGTGTTTATATTTACATTGTGCTACCGACTAAAACCTTCACAGGTAGGCCTATGTAGATAAGGTCTGAGATGTAATGTATCATGCATTACTTTATGGCTTCAGACCAAATCAGATACTCAATGCAAACATATGGCCACTGTGTGGTCATCTGATCATTTGTCTGCTACCTAGCCAGTTAACCTGATTGCATCAGCAAAACTTTCCCAGAGACGCTAGCCGTTTATTTGACTAGAGCCACGGCAGTCGAGTCACCCGCACAGTCTTAACCCTGTGATGCAGTGCTAACATCGCGTCAATGCCTTAAGTCAACCCATGGCTATTCTAGTCAAGGAGGTAAAGGCCCATTAGTGGATCGCTATGATCCAATTAGGCTGCCTCTGTCTGATGGACTAGAACCATCCCAGACAGTTCATTCATGGTCAGCCAGATTGACCTCAGCATCCCATGCATTTCCCCTTTCACAAGATGCACCATTGGCCATTTATAGTTAAGTTAAGATAAAGGGAGGCTATTTAAGAAAGGGTTTTTAACTTAAAATCCTGGCTTTCAGAACATCATGTGACACGATTGACTTGCACTATTAATAGAAGGGTCTACTTTTGACCAGCACAACTATCCGCCTGCATTTTAAGCTCATTATCAATTTAAAGCAGATTAGTATAAAACAGTCTGACCTTGGAACCCAAAAAATGACAACTTCTAAGACAAGTCACCACACAGAATTCATGTGTAAAAGATACAAATATCTGCTGCCCTGAATGAATTTGCTGGATTAAACAATAGGCATGAATGAGAGGCCAGACACGTGCGGTATTAAAAGGAACATTTCAGTTTGTCTACTTAATCTCCAGCACCACCCCAACATGTGTAAATAGCACATGGTTTGTATAAAAAGGACAGAAAGGTAAGCGTTTCCAATGACATCAAGCAATTAGATAATTAGTAGGCAATGCCTACCCATAATTGGTTAAATATCTAACTTTTATTCCACCATATTTTTTTTTAAACTAAAAAAACAAGCCATTTTCACACAGTATATGTTAATGTTGGGGTCACCCTGGAGATGAAAATGTAGTTGAAAAATTGTGAAATTTCCCTTGAATCCCTGACACTTGTTCAGTGCCTAATGCAATGCATCAATCTAACTACACTCAAAACTTATTTACCAAAATAAAACAATTTATAACAAGGGTGCCAAAACAAAAGAAAAACAATATTGAGACTTACGTTCAATCTTCTTCTTGAGACGTGGGCAAACAATGAACCAGACCAACAGGGCGGTAAGCACACCACAGGTCAAAGAGATGAGCAGTGTGCCCCACCATGGGACCTTGTCAAATCCAAGCACTGGAGTAACAGAAGGGGAAACGGAGAGAGGAAAGATAGTTTTGAAAAACAAGTCAGCAGGCACTACCTTCCTAAAGAATAAGAAAACAGTTGGCATTGTGACTAAATAGTCTATCTGGATCCACATCTATAAGTGGTAGAACTACAAAAGCCTGTTCTTATGTTTACATTACAAAATATTTCTAAATTATACGTTGAGTCCAGAGAAAAAAAACTATTTAAACGTAGACGGTGAAATGCTAGAATGATCAATTGGAAGCAAATTCTTCGATTAATTGCACATGGTCATATTTCCAGGGAAAAATTAAGTACTACCTCAAACACATACACCACCACTAGCTACAAGGATGAACCACAGCAAGTAGCAAAATATCCCAGTCAAATATGGTGTGTGTGCCCATAGAACAGTTACGCAATGCCGCATGGACGAGAGCATGTGAATGACAAGGGATGTCGCTGCGACCCAAATGGACCCCGGCCTCCAACTACACATGGACAGTGAGTGATTGCCTTAGAAGGCTAGATGAGAGGACTTGGGGAGGAGAGAAAAAAAATGAGGCCTTCAAATGTACTTTAACAGTGTCCGCTGGAGCATAAAGGGCATCGGGTGCCAAGCCTGCAGTAGTGTGTGTGAGGTTGTCAACGTAGTCTTGTGCATGCTGTTGGCAGGGAGAAGGACCATTACAGATCCCCCTTGGGGAACAGCCGCCAGCGACATGTTGGAGAGTTAGCAACATGGTCAGAGTAAAAAAAAACAAGTGCTGCGTGAAAATGCAAGTTGACCTTGACCACGCGTAATATAAATAAATAACTCTAGACTGGGATTTGAACAACAAACAAAAGGAAATGAAGGCCAAGGCCCAGAGACAACAGTGAGTCTGTGTTGGTTACAGGGCAGAGTGTGCCATGCGCTCTCCTGTGTAGTCTACTGACCCACCCTCACATTCGGTGAGAGAAGACCACAGGCCGTGGCACATTAGCAATGTGTATTTAGTTACGCAACAAACTCACCCCCCTCCAGGAAGAGGGAACGAGATGGGGGTGATATAATTTCTCTTTCACGAACGGCTGAGGCTTCTTTCATTAGACTAGTCTCGAATGGCTGGCTGTGGGACAGCCCAAAACAGGTGCGGCCGGTAGACATTTGTTGGGGGGGGGGGGGGGGGGGGGGGGGGGGGGGGGGCTGGTGCCAAATTAAGAGTGGCCAAAAAGTGGCCCCCAAAGAGGAGAGAATGGGGTCTGTATTATTCAATATGTGCAGAAGAACATTTCCATGTTGATGGCCTTTTGTGAATCACGTCGCCAGAGAATTTATTTATTTATTTTTAAAAGCACCAACCCAGTCATTTTAAAACTGAGCCACACAAAGGGGCGTCCACACCACAGCTTACGCAGTGGGATGAATTAGGGCTCAGGAAGTGGAATTTAACCACGTCTGCGTTCCAAACCCCTCCCTTGTAACCTCTGCATCCCGTGGCCTACTTTACACAATAACATGGTTTGTTGTCATTTTCCAGCAGCGGTTCAGCCCCATCCCTCATGGCAGCAACAGTTAAATAACCATTTATGACTCATTGTATATTTGGGCTGGTGGCTTTGGCCAATTATCCTCTTCATTGTCCCTGTCTGTGTCACTCCTACAAACTAGTTGAATAAACCAAAATGTTGACAGACTGAAAAAAGTAACAATGAAGATACTGTTGAAGGTTTTGCACTCAGCTTTTCCTAACTGCACGAAGATAAAAAGTTGGCTACGCAAACTATTTCAGCGGCACTAACTTACTGTTGCTTGCCTATTAGGGTCTAATTAAGCTACAAGGCCTGAGAGGGTGTGGTATACTGGGCATATACCACAAATCCCCAAGGTGTCGTATTGCTATTATAAACTGGTTAAAAACGGAATTAGAAGAGTAAAAAATAAAAATGCCATACCCCTGATATGGTCTGATACAGCACAACTTTCAGCCAATCAGCATTCAGGGCTCGAACCACCCAGTTTATAATTAGTAATTTGAAGTACCATACACACCACGTGTATTCTGAATCACAGCTCAGTTTAATAAACACCTTCTCTGCTTCTCCACTGTTATCCGCATTTCTATTTGACTGATTTTTGTGTGTCCCCTAAGCAACCAAGCCACCAGCCGTTTGTTTTTCAAAGGGGAACCGAAGCAGAAAATGTACATTCCAGCTAACGCATACTGAAATGCAGGGACATGGGGGGTGTCCACTGGATCACTCTTTTTTTTTTTATGGATGTTGTTTGAAAGTACACAGTTGGTAGTGAAAGACAGGCAGGTTATGCAAGTGAAGAAATACATTAGATTTCTGTAACAAGACCAGTATTTGCTTGGTTCCAAAAACAAATGTAGTCAAAATGTTGACATGGTCATATACATTAATGACTTCGACTTTTCCTCTGTTGGCGAAGCTTTTCAATCTATGGTCCTTCTACAGGGATCATCAACTAGATTCAGACGCACTCTAATTAGCAGACTACAAATTGACCGCAAGAAGCCCAAACAGATAATTTGACAAACACTTCAAAACCTTCCTCAGATTTGTATACGATCACACGTCGCTATTATGCCTAGCTATACTTCGGAACAGATTTCCAAAATCCAAGTCACTTGTAGCGGATGTGGTGGGTTTTTTAAAGTCTTATGTACAACAATACACTTATGTAAAATACACAAATTTTGCACAGAAAACATGGGGCACAAATAAGTTATCCACGGGACGGATCGCAAGTTGGGAAACCTTGCGTTACAGCACAGCTTCTGAATGACTGACTAGAACTTCGCTAAAATGAGGAGTCAGGGTGATTAAAGTCTCTCCTCAAAATGATCCTCTCTTGACCTATTGCCAGAGTTACTCACTTTTCACTAGTTCTAACTGGAGTCTCTGGCACTAGGATTGGCTATATTGTGTATAGGAAAGTCATGTTACATTGTTTGTGCCTTTACACCCCCATGTTAAAGTAAAACCAGAGGAACATGTGGTTCTAAAACAGGAGACCAAATGTACAGTTCTGTTTTGACTCCGCCCCCCTCAATCACCCATTGAATTTAACACGGGCTGTATTAGACTAGCAGACAAGGTCCACTACACTGTTTTACAACTTGGGGTAGAAATGCAGCAAAAAATATATATATATTTTTGGTGTTAACCATTACTTATCCTGCGATTACAGTGGTTCCGCCAAGGACAAAATATTTAATAAGAGCACACAGCTGAAATGTGTTCTGAAATAGTATAACCCACTTAGATACATTGCACCGGAATGATCTGTGCAAAAAATAAAAATGGGGGAAAGAGACTAATCATGGACTCCGGTCTTATTTTGAATTCTTAAATTCAGCCACTGGCATTTTTAAAGTATTCAGACCCCTTGACTTTTTCCACAATGTTACATTACAGCCTTAATCTAAAATGGATTTAATTGTTTTGTTTCACTTCCCATCAAATCGACACAACACCCCATAATGACAAAGCAAAAACAGGTTTAGAAATTGTTGCATAAAAAAAATCTGAAATATCACATTTACATAAGTATTTAGAACCTTTACTCAGTACTTTGTTGAAGCACCTTTGACAGCGATTACAGACTTGAGTCTTTTTGGGTATAACGCTACAAGCTTGGCACCCCTGTATTTTTCTCCCATTCCTCTCTGGAGATCCTCAAGCTCTGTCAGGATGAAAGAGGAGCGTCGCTGCACAGCTATTTTCAGGTCTCGCCAGATGTTCGATGGGGTTCGAGTCTGGCCGGGCCACTCATGGACATTGAGACTTGTCCCGAAGCCACTCCTGCATTGTCTTGGCTGTGTGCTTAGGGTCGTTGTCCTGTTGGAAGGTGAACCTTCGCCCCAGTCGGAGGTCCTGAGCAGGTTGTCATCAAGGCTCTCTCTGTACTTTGCTCCGTTCACCTTTCCCTTGACCCGGACTAGTCTCCCATTCCCTGCTGCTGAAAAACATCCCCACAGCATGATGCTGCCACCAGGCTTCACCATAGGGATGGTGCCAGGCTTCCTCCAGACGTGACGCTTGGCATTCAGGCCAAAGAGTTCAATCTTGGTTTCAACAGACCAGAGAATCTTGTTTCACATGGTCAGTCCTTTAGGCGCCATTTGGCAAACTCTAAGCGGGCTGTCATGTGCCTTTTACCGAGGAGTGGTTTCAATCTGGCCACTTTTTCATAAAGGCCTAATTGGTGGAGTGCTGCAGAGAACCTTCCAGTAGAACAACCATCTCCAGAGGAACCCTGGAGCTCTGTCAGAGTGACCATAGTGTTTTTGGTCACCTCCCTAACAAAACCCACCCCCCCATCTGATCGCTCAGTTTGGCCGGGCGGCCAGCTCTAGGAAGAGTCTTGGTGGTTCCAAACTTATTCCATTTAAGAATGATGGCAGCGATTGTGTTCTTGGAGACCTTCAATGCTGCAGAAATGTTTTGGTATCCTTCCCCAGATCTGTGCCTACACAATCATGTCTCGGAGCTCTACAGACAATACCTTCAACATCATGGCTTGGTTTTTGCTCTGACATGCTCTGTCAACTGTGGGACCTTATATAGACAGCTGTGTGCCTTTCCAAATCATGTCCAATCAACTTAATTTACCACAGGTGGACTCCAATCAAGTTGCAGAAACACATCAAGGACGATCAATGGAAACAGTATGCACCTGAGCTCAATTTCAAGTCATAGCAAAGGGTCTGAATACTTATGTAAATAAGGTATCTTTAAAAAAATGTTTCAATAAATCAGCTAACATTTCAAACAAAAAAATAAAAAAATAAAAACTTTTCGCTTTGTCATTATGAGGGATTGTGTGTAGATTGGTGAGGGGGAAAAACGATTTAAACCCTTTTAGAATAAGGCTGTAACATAACAAAATGTGGAAAAATTGAACGGATCTGAATACTTTCCGAATGCATTGTATAACATGAGGAAGTGACTGACCAGGGGTGGCTAAAGATCAGGATTAGCCTCGTAATAAGCTGGCTCCAGTTACAGGCAGTGGCCAGAGTCTAAAAGTGTGCCAGTACGTGTAAGGATACACGTCCTCCTCAGTGTGTGCGATTACAGTAGGCCAACATGTCAGTATGTAATAGCTGGATCTACTATTAAATCACTCTCTGATCTCTTCTCAGTTGTGTGGGAATTCATTGAACAGCAGGATTCCTGGAATGCAATCGCTGTTTGGAACTTCATGTGAGGTACCCCAGACTAAAATGTCCCCACGTAGGTGTGACTGACATAACAGTAGAGTATGTGACTGATTGCATGTGGTCTCCTCTGAGTGTGCATTTATACACAGTGCATACTCTGGCCTATAGCCTTCATTTAATGGCCCAGGCCAGTTGACTTCTTGAACTGTTCGGTCCTGTAGGTAGAAGAAAACAAAAAGGAGCAAAGGTTGCTCATTTAATAAGAGTTGCAAAACCTAAAAAGTGAACAATATAGCAGACCTAAACATTTGCAGTGCTCTCAATGACACTACTGAGAATCAAAAGACTGCCAATGGCCGAGTTAACTTCCATTTTTCCTCCTCCGTGTGGGAAAGGGACAGACATTGAAGTAAGAGAAACCTATTTCCAGCTCTGTTGTGCAGTGCTCCTCTCTGCAATTTCATTCTGTTATGACCCACACCACACTCAAGAAAAGTGCCAAAACACAACAGGTTAAAATAAACAGGCCTTCTCTGAGAACAGTAAACAGTTTGGAAAAAGTGTGGGGATCCGGTTGGCTGGCTGAGGGAGCAGTTTATTTTAGTCCGTGGCTGCAGGCAGGCATGCAAGGTGAAGGCAGAGTGTGCCAACGATACTCACTTGGAGCTCCAGTGAAGATGATGGAGAACAGGTTGATCATCATGGTGACAGCATAGAAGACAGGCAGGGCCTTCAGACCGTTGGGCACGGGGTCTTTCTGCAAGGAGACAAACAGAACAGTCAGAAACACTATGCTCTCTATTGTAATGTCAGGTTACATTTGATGGCAGAAAAGGGTTGTAGGTAAATTTGATATGAATTGATGGCCCGTGAGATTACATGGAGAGTGACACTTCTTTCCAAAGAACAAGGAATGGCTTTATTCTAATGACCTGGCTTGGGACATCATTTAAGGTCTGGCACATAGCCAACAACAATTTCCAACAGGAAGCTTCATACAATTTGTAAGGACATCTAGATTTAGATAAGTGAATTTTACTCAGCTTACCTTGTGCAAGATGAACATACGTACAAAGTAGAAAAGGACACCTGACATGATGCCAGACAGAAGGGGGGAGAGGAACCAGGAGACAACTGCGGAGATTAGAACAATTAGCATTGCACCATGCTCTCAGAAAGAACACCAGACACTAGCACCGAGCGATTAGGGTTTTAAACGTTAAATGCATTATGAAACTAAAGAGATTTTTAAAGGGAATTCCAGAGCCAAAAGAGTGAACATTCAATTGCTATAACTTAGAAAATATTCCATTATCTCTGTCAGGTCCACATTGGGTAGACAGCAGTAAAAATATTACTATGAAATAACAATATTGCTTGTAATTATTTCATTTTTAACTGGTACTGTTTATATAGCTCCATTCTTGTGTACTTTATTTTATTCCTCGTGTTTGTTACTATTAATTTTTTTTAACTGCATTGTTGAGAAGGTTCATAAGCAAGCATTTCACTGTAAAATGGCACACTAATACATATGTTCATTCCTTAATTAAAGTAATCATCTCAGCTTAGGCTGGAGCAACCAGCAAGACATTGTCATCACTGCTCCACATACGATACAGACTTTAGTCATCCTATTTAGCAAGGCTAGCATGCCTAAGTATGCTGCAGAGCAGTCTGACATTCATTTGACTAGTTTTTCAAAATTTAGAAGGCATACTTTGCGAACTGTCTATCCACCTCTCATCATTGTGTACATTCCTCTCTCATGCGGTCTGTGTGTATCCAACCTAACGTAGCAGGCGCCTCTGAGCCAGAAAGAACAGGTGCACAATGGTCATTGTCGTAAATTATCACGTTTCTGTGCTGAAATAGGTGCAATATTTGCTTAGTGAAAACTACAACTCCCTCAGCCCACTGTCCAACATAGTTCTTGACTTCTTTCGTGAAGGATTTGATTTCTTTAGCGAGAAACGGCACCTTGGGCTCACAAAAAACTAAATAAAAAATGGACTTGGTCAATTATTTAACTGAAACAAAACTACATTTTGGTTAATCGCTCAGCACAACCAGCCACTGGCATTACTTGTACAAACAACATGTCTGACTGGAAAACATGCGACATAACGCAGCCGTCTATTGTACTTAGACAATGACGTCAAAGTAAGCTGTGGATAACGGAAGCTGCGGACTCACCAATCCGGAGGAGTTCCAGCCACCTGACCCCCTGTTGACCTCTGGCCACCAGAGAGAAGCCAATGGTAGCACCCACAATGCAGTGGGTACCTGAGATCGGCAGCTTGAGAAAAGAGGCCACCAACTGCCATACCGCAGAACCTGAGAATCAGCATAAAAGGCCAAATTGACAACTTGAACAGGGAGCGACAAAGCATTGTTTCAACATTACATACAAGTAAAATCATACAAGAAATCCAGATGGCATAAAACCCATGTTCTTACATACAAATGTATTACAATACCCTTTTTGTAACACTCACCAAACATGGCACTGACAGAGCCAGCCATCAGCACGTGCTCAGAGCCGTTGTACATGCCAACATCGATGATGCCCTTGCGGATGGTCTCGCTGACCTTGGCTCCCAGAAGCACAGAGCCAACGGTCTCAAAGATAGTGGCCAGGATGCAGGCCTGCCGCAAGGTGACCACTCCAGAGCCCACTGCCGTGCCAAACGAGTTCGCCACATCATTGGCCCCCACAGAAAAGGCTAGGATGAAGGCGATGATAAAGCCAACTATGAGGAGCCACATGTAGTCTGTCAGTGGTCCACCAGTGACCTGGGCCATTATCCCTAGTGTGGTGGCCGTCAGGGTGAGGGTGGCGAAAGTTGTCGAAACCATTGTGCGTGATTGATTTCTCTAAAGATTGATTTGCTTCACAATATAAGGGAATGTATATGAAAATAGATGTGATGTTCGCAAACAGCAAAATTAAATGAGGTATCAATGTGTGTATACAGTAACTTCTCTTCCAAGACCCTAACCCGTAGGGGTTTGAGGGTTAACTAAACTCACTGGGTGTAGCCTATGAGTTGTCCCTGACTGAACATAAATAAATTATGGTGAAGTAAAGTGTGGGCGTATTGCTATCCTGTAATTTTACTATCTTTGTTAGGGTTTCTTTGGCTCTGGGCTATCATGCAGACTAAACGGTCACCCATTGTTCAACAGTCAATGTAGGTGAATGGCAGAACATCCTGAAAGACAACAGTTGGAGAAAGTCTTAGTTATGTAAACACTTCCAATCGAAAACAAAATTAGTTCTTCCAACTTTAGCACATCAGTGTGCCTCAGAACACATCCATTCATGACTATACAATAGGAGTCAGAGACCTGCTGCTGGTCAATTTATGATAGGCAAATCCTACAACGTAACTAGGGTTCAACTCTCGTGAAAAAAAAGCATAACTTAACTACTCCACGCTTGGTTAACACTTTAGCAAAACTACTCAAAATAGCAGTCTGACCATGTCCTCCCTTTTATAGAAATTAAAAAGGGTGGCCAGGCCATTTAATTGTGGGAATTTCAGTATGAAAACAAAAATATATTTTTTAAACGTCAACCCTTGCTCTGTCAAGCATAAATACAACTACCTAGTTAGCAAACTATGCTACTTTACGACACTGAGCCAACTTCCTTCCCATAATCATGTCTCGCTGTGCAATGACAATGGTTACCGTACAGACTGGCTTGCCTGACAAGATAAGCCAATAAAGGAAGCCATTTTGGGGATGCACTCGTAGGAAGAGAATCACCAAAGCTAACTTTAGCGAGATCACATAACATAAATTGCCAACGTAACGTAGCAGAACATTGATATACGACGATGCAATACACACACACAAGTTTGCTAGATATACATTTAACATGGTTAACAGTCATCCAAAGTTTGCCAGCTACCGAGAAATCTAACGTTAAACGACGCATATCACGTGTCATTCATTCAATCTTGACTTGCACTAGCAACACGACCCATGTCTAACGTTAGCTAGCCATCCACATTGATGTGTCTATGCGCTAGTTCACACATGTAATAGTCAATACGTGCCATATAAGTCATGCTAGCTAGCCATATTAACAAGCCATGCTTCGTAATCGCTATATATTGTTAGCGTCGCTGCGTTAATAATTCTAATGAATGATATTAGCTTTGCTAGCCAAGCTAGTAACGTTACGGCTAACAACTAGTCAGCGCTTGCTATCTGATTTCATAATCATCACGATGTAACGTTAGCCAACGTACTGTCAATGTGATGGAACTATTCCCATAGTAATATAGACATTTTGTTAACGTTAGTTATAGGGATGTTTATCATGTACTAACTAGTAAGTTACCTAGTAATAAGTCTGTCAAAGTACTTAATACGAGCAAACGTTAGTTACAAATTGAAACCGCACTGTTTTACAAACGTAACCAATAACAATTTGTGAATTTGAAAATAATGACAAGTTTAACTTACCACACGTCGCACAAGTAGTCAATGATGAAAAGGAAGACTAACAAATATATAACCAGCGCGCGGGATCATGAAATATACAGTCACTGGAAACGATTAGTTTGAACTTTAACAAATTTAGCTAGCTTTGGAAAGCTAAATAACCATATGAACGTAGCTACTCTTTCCGTTTAGTTATATTCCTATAAATTCAGCGTAAAAACCAGGCGCATCAGCTCTTGATAGTTCCGGTAAAAGCTAGTTTTGATTGAGTCACGAGCCGGTGCTTGTCTTTATGGAGAATCAGAGGGTGGTGCTTTGGTTACACCCTTTATGCCCATACTGGATATACCTGTCAATCATCGAGCTACAACGTATCCTTGTTATTCATTGATGACAATTTTCACTACTTGGTTGTGTGTGGCTCTTCATGGCACATTCCCACACAAAATGTCATGTCATAGATTGTAAAAACTCAAAAACAGGCAAGCAGCACATTTTCCAGTAGCATGTGGTAGGCCAAGTTGAACTAATTTCATCTTGCAGTGAGTGGAGTATCTTTTTCAATGCTGCATCCCAAGAATTGTGTTATTTTTTATTTTATTCTGAGTAAACAATGTATTATTTCCCGTGACTGCGGATTGATAGGCTGATGTTGTTATGAATTCTCAATAAATTGTGTTGTGTTTTTAAAAATTAAATAAACAATTTTCCTCCGGGTTGATCTGTAGTGGAGTCACATACCTTCTTTGTCGTCTTATATTTAAGCTCAGACTAATATTTATTCAAATCTTACAGTATTTGTCATTAAGTGTACAGTATAGCGGGGTGGCTAAACAGAAATGTCCATAATGACCGTTCATTTGATGATAAAAGCACCAAATGTTGCATCAAGGTTAATATGCCCCTTCCATTATGTATTTATTTTTATTCAACCTTTATTATGTGGGCCCAAAACAAGGGAGGGGATGTTCTGATCCGTGGTATACTGGATAAACAAATGTAAACACTGTTTATACAACTTTTTTTATTTTGCGCAAACGTTTAATCACCAATCATGGAAAATGAATTGAAAATATAGGAAGCGTTACTTCATTCATAATGAACGCCAGACATTGGCACTGCACTAGCTAAAGCATGTGGGCATAAATGCAGTTCAACAGCACTTGCTGCAAATATTGTGCATTGCCAAATTTTCTCCTACAGTGGTGTAAAGTACTTCAGTGAAAATACTTTAAAGTAGTACTTAAGTCGTTTTTAGGGTATCTGTACGTTACTATTTATATTTGACTACTTTTACTATTTTTTTGATTGAAACTTTATTTAACTAGGCAAGTAAATTAAGAACAAATTCTTATTTACAATGACGGAACACACCGGCCAAACCCGGACGACGCTGAGCCAATTTTGCGCCGCCCTATGGGACTCCCAATCACGGCCGGTTGTGATACAGCCTGGAATCGTACCAGGGTCTGTAGTGACACCTCTAACACTGAGGTGCAGTGCCTTAGACCTCAATCTAAGGCCCTTTTCAGCACACATTGAAAAGATGAAAGCATATTAACACTATCACATAAACCTGCACAAAGGAGACAACATACAGCAGCTGTTCCAATCACTGACTCAGAACTTGACCTACCAAAGAGCATCACCACATAGACCAGGTACATATAATCAAGAGGCAGCGGCTGCAGGAAGCTGAAGAGAGGGAAGCGGCACACGGGAGCCCCATCCAGGTACTTGTAGTCCAGGTGGCTAAGGCCTCGCTCCTGTGTAATGTCTATAGCCAATATCATGCCTGGGGGACAGAGACAGGGGAAGACACACAGAAGATGAGAACATCAAGAGAGATTGCACAAGACTACACTCACCTGACCGCCAGCAGATGACTTGACTTGCCGACTCACGGCCGGTTGTGATACAGCCTGGATACATTCATGAAGAAAATAATGTACTTTTTACTACATACATTTCCCTGACATGTACTAGTTACATTTGAATGCTTACCAGGACAGGAAAATGGTCCAATTCACACACTTATCAAGAGAACATCGCTGGTCATCCCTACTGCCTTTGTAAATTATGTCTCAGTGTTGGAGTGTGCCCCTGGCTATCCATACATTTTTTTTTTCAAATAGTTGGTGCCATCTGGTTTGCTTAATATAAGGAATTTGAAATTATTCATACTTACATACTTTTGATACTTAGGTATATTTGAGCAATTACATTTACTTTTGATATAAAACCAAATACTTTTAGACTTCTACTCAAGTAGAATTTTCCTGGGTGACTTTCACTTTTATTTAAGTAATTTTCTATTAAGGTATCTTTACTTTTACTCAAGTATGACAAATGAATGCTTTTTTCACGACTGTTCCCCACTGCGTTCCCAGAGAGGGATGTCCAGAAAAATCTGTGCCACCTCTACTGCTTTCCAGTGTAAACATGGTTCTCCTGCCTTCCCAGTCTGACTCTAGTGACATTTTATCAGAACAGTCTGACATTTAGAAAATCTAAACAACTGTTGTGGGAGTTTGCATAATTCTTTATAATTATTAATAAAGGGATAGTTCACCCAAATTACAAAATTACATTGGTTTCCTTACCCTGTAAGCAGTCTATGGACAAGGTATGACGGCAATCCATGCTTGGATTGCTGTCATACTTTAAAGGAGTGTGCATTCACTGTATGTTGCTTGTCGTACAAAACTTATGATGTTTAATGGCAAATTATGTTGAACACCATAAGTGTATGGTTTCTGAAAGTAAAGAATAAAGAGAAATGATTAGTAATTACAACAAAATATCTTGATATAACAATAAAACAACATTACAATAATGCAAAATAATAACTGCCATAAGAATAGTAGAGTATAGCTATAGAATGAACAGGCCTAAGGCTTTAAGCAAGAGGCCAAAAAGGCGTCCATGTTAGAGGTCGACCGATTATGATTTTTCAATGCCGATACCGATTATTGGAGGACCCCAAAAAAAAGCCACTACCGATTAATCGGCCGATTTTTATATATTTGTAATAATTACAATTACAACAACACTGAATGACCACGTTTACTTTAACTTAATATAATACATCAATAAAATCAATTTAGTCTCAAATAAACAATGAAACATGTTCAATTTGGTTTAAACAATGCAAAAACAAAGTGTTGGAGAAGAAAGTAAAAGTGCAATATTTTCCAAGTAAAAAAGCTAACGTTTACGTTCCTTGCTCAGAACATGACAACATATGAAAGCTGGTGGTTCCTTTTAACATGAGTCTTCAATATTCCCGTTAAGAACTTTTAGGTTGTAGTTATTATAGGAATTATAGGTCTATTTCTCTCTATACCATTTGTATTTCATATACCTTTGACTATTGGATGTTCTTATAGGCACTATAGTATTGCCAGCCTAATCTCGGGAGTTGATAGGCTTGAAGTCATAAACAGCACAATGCTTGAAGCACAGCAAAGAGCTGCTGGCAAATGCAGGAAAGTGCTGTTTGAATGAATGCTTACGAGCCTGCTGCTGCCTACCACCGCTCAGTCAGACTGCTCTATCACATATCAAATCATAGACTTAATTATAATATAATAACACACAGGAATACGAGCCTTAGGTCATTAATATGGTCAAATCCGTAAACTATCATTTCGAAAACAAAACGTTTATTCTTTCAGTGAAATACAGAACCGTTCCGTATTTTATCTAACTGGTGGCATCCCTAAGTCTAAATATTGCTGTTACATTTCACAATCGTCAATGTTATGTCATAATTATGTAAAATTCTGGCAAATTAATGATTGTCTTTGTTAGGAAGAAATGGAATTCACACAGTTCGCCATGAGCCAGGCAGCCCAAACTGCTGCATATACTGACTCTGTGACACAATTTCCCTAGTTAAAATAAATTCATGTTAGCAGGCAATATTAACTAAACATGCAGGTTTAAAAATATATACTTGTGTATTGATTTAAAAAAAGGCATTGATGTTTATGGTACACATTGGTGCAACGACAGTGCTTTTTTCGCAAATGCGCTTGTTAAATCATCACCCATTTGGCGAAAAGGCTGTGATTCGATGATAAATTACAGTTTTTTTGGATTGCTTACACACTAAAATTAAAAGTAGTACACTATTATCAAAACCTTACACTCAAGAATCAGAACATCAGCCCATATTTGCACAACTATAAGCACATTGTCAACCTCACACTTGTTGCAAAACTATACACACAGTGAATTGCAAAAGACTAAACACACTTAACATACATTACACACAAAAATCTATCATGAAGTCACGTCCTTGCAATACCAAAGCACTGACTGTCAAATTACCACACCGTCCAACCAATTGGTTCAACACAGTCATCAGGTGTGCAAACACTCGTTTGCTTAATTGTAGACACACCAATCAGGTGTATAAGCACTATAAAAAGCAGCAGGTGAGTTCATCGGTCTTCAAGCACAATGGAAAGAGTCAGAGAAAGAGTAAAACGAGGAGGAGGAGGAGGAGGAGGAGGAGGAGGAGGAGGAAGACGACGAGGAGGAGGAGGAGGAGGAGGAGGAGGAAGACGACGAGGAGGAGGAGGAGGAGGACGGCGACGACGACGAGGAGAATGAGGAGGACGAGGAGGAGAACGAGGAGGAAGAGGAAGACAAGAAGGTGCTCATAGAGGACCGAATCTGACAAATGAGATCCGCGCAACACTGGTTGACCACGTTTTCAACCACGGCCTGACGCTGAGGGAGGCTGGACTGCGAGTACAGCCAAATCTAAGCCGATATACAGTGGCAAGTGTGATGAGAACATTTCGACTGGAAAATAGGTATTGTAAAAATATCATCATATCAAAAACATCTGCACGGTTTCAGTAACTGCTTACAGTACTATATTCTATGCACTATCAGCACTTCTGTTACCTTTTCCTGTGAAACTACTGTACTATTGTATACTGTTTTTTTCTACATAGGATTGAGGGTCAGGGACGACAAGGGGGAAGGCCTCCTATGTTCACAGAACAGCAAGAGAGGGAGATAGTAAACATGGTTTTGGCCAACAATGCTATAACACTCAAGCAGCTCCAAGCTAACATTGTCAATAACCACGCCATTTTCAACGATATCATCAGGTCTCAACATCAACACTGGCACGCATCCTTACAGTAAAAAAAACATATTCAAATGAAGCAAATTTATCGAGTGCCTTTTGAGCGCAATTCCGAAAGGGTGAAACGACTGCGGCATGATTATGCAGTGGTTTGTATTCACTTTAGCAGTGTGATCTTGCATACTGTCTCACAATCTTTTACTGTACTGTAATATGTATACTAGATCTACACTGAACTACACAATTTTGCCTGACACCGTTTTTCAGAGAGTTTTACGAATGGATGGAGAGGAGATCCAGCATGAGTTCATTTACGTAGATGAGGCTGGGTTCAACCTGACGAGTACACGAATGAGGGGAAGAAACATAATTGGCCACAGGGCTATAGTCAATGTCCCAGGGCAACGTGCAGCCATTACCCAAAATGGGGTCCTCCACCACCATGCCCATATGGGCCCTTACAACACAGTACTCATACTTACATTCTTGGACCAATTGCACAACATAACAGCAGCAAATCAAATCGATCATATGCAATACATTGTTGTCTGGGACAATGTGTCTTTCCACCGCTCTGCTCTGGTTCAGAACTGGTTTCAGCAACATCCACATTTCATCGTCCTATATCTTCCACCATACTCTACATTCCTCAACCCTATAGAATATTTTTTTCTCGGCATGGCGGTGGAAGGTATATGATCTCCGTTCCAGGCTGAGGTACCCCTCATCCAAGCCATGGAGGAGGGCTGTGACCATATGGAGGTAGCAGCAATGCAAGGATGGATTCGTCATTCAAGACTTTTCTTTCCAAGGTGTCTTGCTAATGACAACATTGCCTGCGATGTTGATGAAATTCTCTGGCCAGATCCAGCTAGGCGAAGAGACAATGTCTAGTTATTTTTTTATTTATTTTTTTGAACTTACAATATGTAAAGTGACGTCTGGTTACAGTATTATGAATCTTTATGTCAACATTTTGGGCGTGTTGAGAAATAAATGAGTTTCTTCAGTCTGCAACATTGGTCTTATGTAGTGTTTGGTGAATTTACATTATATTTGTACTTTGTTGATAGTAGCCTACTCTAATCATAGGGAAGTAGAAGTGCTAAAAGTGTTTTAGGATTATCACAGCAGAGTGTAACTCGTGTCAACAGAGTATAGTAATGTGAAACGTGTGTGTTTCATATGGTAACAAAGTGTGGTTTTTAAAAAGAAGTGTATAGTTTTTACAAGAGTGTTTAATTTTGCAAAGGATCTGTAGTGTTTTGCTACTTGGGTGTGTGGTTGTGCTAATTGTGTGTAGTGTTTTGAAAACACGGGCCCTGTTTTGAAAATCGTGCTTAAGCAATCCAAAAAAACTGTAACAGGCACTGTATCAATTATATGCAACGCAGGACAAGCTGGATAAGCTAGTAATGTCAACTATGTGTAGTTAACTAGTGATTATGTTAAGATTGATTGTTTTTTATAAGATCAGTTTAATGATAGCTAATAACTTACCATGGCTCCTTGCTGCACTCGCGTAACAGGTAGTCAGCCTACCATGCAGTGTCCTCGTGGAGTGCAATGTAATCGGCCATAATCGGTGTCCAAAAATGGCCATTACCGATTGCTATGAAAACTTGAAATCGGCCCTAATTAATCTGCCATTCCAATTAATCGGTTGACCTATAGTCCATATGCTTCCCAGCCGAAACAGTTCGGGAGAGTTTGTGCATATATTATGACGTTTTTGTTAGTTTTGGACTTCGTTAAGGGTTTTGTCAGCTGTTCGTGCAAACATTTTTTTTCTCAAGGCCAGCCAAAGTTCAGGAGCCGAAATCTATGCCCCTTTGTTGGTGATTGGTCAACAATAGGGATTCTTCAATAAAGTCTGTCGTCATTCAACGAGAGACGACTCGTTTTCATACACATTTTTTTAATTGAGAAATACAGCACCAAACATCTTAGCTGTAAAATTGAGCGACTAATATCGCCTCTGCAAAAACGTAAAAATTAATGACTGATTTCTTGAGTTATCTTAGACTAATTGTGACTATTTTGAGGACGTTTGAGACTGGCTACAGTGTCTCAAAATGGACCAACAGTACGATTGCCAATTCTTCAAAGCTATATTAGCATACAAGTTACACAGAACTAGAGGAGGAATGTTCATTAGCACATGGACAGAAAATAACACCATAAAGGTTATGAAAAAGACCTTGAGTGTCTGCAGTTATAACAAATAACATTATATACATTTTCTCTATACAGACACTGTTACGTACACCTCTAGGAAGAGGGAACGGAACACCCTGCTACAACTCAACTCCCTGTGGAGTGAAAGAGGTATGGGACTGTAGGTGCGAGTAAGGATGACAAAGGCAGAGAATGTATTCCTTCACACGGTAAATTTGGGGAAAAGGGCCTGGACGGAACCAAAGCAAAGAAAGTAAATGTCAAAGCCCCCTCTCCTACCTTACCTGCCTACCCATTACTTACCTAACCTACCCTCTCCTACCTTACCTGCCTACCCACTACTTACCTAACCTACCCTCTCCTACCTTACCTGCCTACCCACTACTTACCTAACCTACCCTCTCCTACCTTACCTGCCTACCCACAACTTCCCTAACCTACCCTCTCCTACCTTACCTGCCTACCCACTACTTACCTAACCTACCCTCTCCTACCTTACCTGCCTAGTGTGCATAGACGGCAAACTACTACGAGTTATGTATGCCTGCAGGCCTCTTGCCTATGCACTCCCTAGGTGCCTTCCCCTTCCCCCCTGGGAACAAATGAAAAAGAATAATACAAACGTAAGTAATCAATTTCAAGAATCAAAACCACTGCATCCTATTGGCACACGCATACCTCAGAAGTAGCGGCTACACAATACTTAACAAAAAAACTCTGAGCAACAACTAACACATAATTTACCCATCAGCTCTCTCTCGCTCAGCAGAACAATGGCAGGGTTTTTGTAAACATTGTGTAACAACCCTGGGTTTATAAGCACAGATATCTCAAGCATGCTTTTGGGGCACAGTCGATAGCGCGCTGGACTTATGGCCAGATGGTCAAGGGTTTGAGACCTGCTCCCTGAAGTATAATCTAAAATAAGGACGCGCGACAACGAGGTTCTAGCTCCAGAATGTTTATTAACCTAACCCTCGCATGTCCTACATAGGTACGGATACCCCCAAGGGACATCCTACTACATCTTCCCCTCTCCCATGAACAAGAACTCAACATGAATAACCACTGAAGCATAACTGAAATGCAATTTGGAAACCAGTATTATTTGCTGGGTATGGTCCCCAACAGTATGTTTTCTCTTCACGTAACATAGTCTATCAGCCACTCTGGTGGCTTCAAATCCCTTTTTGGGCGCGCTTCTGGCTCTGTGAGCATTCTCTCTCCTTCACCCTCTTTTTGTGCATTTTCTGTGGCCTCAGTCTGTGTGGCTGGTAGATCTGGAAGAGCTCTGAGGTGTGTTTTGTTCCTTCGTACCTCTTCTGAGCCTGTGTCCACCACATAGGAGCGTGGGGCATCCGCTTTCCTCAGCACTATTGCTGGTGTCTTTGAGTTTGTAATCCACTCCTTAGCACGGTGTCTCCGATTAAAGTCTCCAGTTTGCGTTTGTTTCAGACGTTTGTCCCTCTCAGCAAAGGCCTTCCAGGTAGGCCATCGGGGTTTAAGCTGAGCCGGCGAGACAGGCAATGGGGAAGGCAGCCTCCTGCCCATCAGGAGCTCGGCAGGCGCCGGCCCATGATGCAGTGGTGTAACTCTGTAAGCTAACAGAGCCCTGTATGGATCCTTGTTCTTTTTCAGCAGTCCCTTGACTGTTTTCACAGCTCTCTCTGCCTCACCATTACTCTGTGCATGGTAGGGGCTACTGGTCACATGTATGAAGTCATATTCTGCGGCAAAAGCAGAAAAGGAGCTCGCAGAGAACTGGGGAGCGTTATCTGTAACCAGGACCTCAGCGACCCCTTGTCTGGAAATAATAGACTTTAATCCATTGATAACACCAGCTGATGTGGTTATGGGTGTCTTTGCTATTTCAATGTATCTTGAGCAGTAATCTACCACTAGCAGATAAGTGTCATTTTTCCAATAGAACATATCCGCCCCTACCTTTTGCCATGGCCGTTTTGGCAGCTCCGTTGCCATCATTGGCTCCGGATGACAAGGTTGACATTTTGTACAGACCTCACACTGGGTCACTAGCTTGGCAATCTGAGTACTCAGACCAAGCCACCACACTGACTGTTGAGCCCTCAGTCTGCATTTGGTTATCCCCATGTGTCCATCATGCACTCTGTCTAGCATTTCTGGTTGTAGAGTCTCTGGGATAACTATCCGTTGTCCTTTCATGAGAAGGTCTCCATTACAGTGGAAGTCACTTTGGTGCACCCAATAGGGCTTCAGCAGTTGAGGCAGTTCCTCCTGCCTGGGCCATCCCTTTTTGCACTGCTGCACTATCTGTTGGCAGATGTGGTCTCGTTGTTGCTCCTCTGCAATCTGCTGCAGTTTGGTCTGAGATGCAGGTAGACTGTCCCTTATTGCATTAATGGACACCTGTACCTCACCCTCTAGACATTGCTCCTCCTCTGATAATGGACATTTAATTGGGGCCCTGGAGAGTGCATCTGCTGTGATCAGTGCCTTCCCTGGCACATACACCATCTTGTAGGTGAACCTCAGTAATCTGAGGCGGAAGCACAGAACTCTGGGAGGCAAGTCCTCCAGTGCTTTTGTCCCTAACAGAGCCAACAGTGGTTTGTGGTCAGTCTCTGCTGTAAACTGCAGGCCAATAAGGTATTGGCTGAGCCTTTCACATGCCCATGTGATAGCCAACGCCTCCTTCTCCACTTGAGCATATCTTTGCTCTGCGTCGGATAAGCTTCGGGAGATGTATGCTATTGTCGCCACTCCATGTTATCCTGCATCTGTGTGAGGACCGCCCCTAGCCCAAAGGATGATGCATCTGCTGATACTTTTGTCTTAGCGTGGGGACGGTACTGGGCCAGCACTCTCTGTGAGGCCAGATCTCCTTTGATTTTGTCAAACGCTACCTGTTGCATGTGACCCCATGACCAGTCATTCTCTTTGGCTAGTAAGTCTCTCAGAGGTTTGGTTGTATCTGAGAACTGTGGGAGGAACTTACCCACATATGTGGCCATGCCTAAGAAGGTCCTGACTTCAGCCACATTCTGGGGTCTGGGCATATCTGTGATGGCGCTGATCTTCTCTGGGTCCGGCTCTATTCCAGCTGCACTGATTTTGTGTCCCAAGAACAAGACCTCTGATTGTGCAAAAGTGCATTTTTCATTGGGTGTCAGGCCAGTCTCCTGGAGTCGCTGTGAGCCTTACATCATGTTCTGCTCTGTCCCTTCTGCACATGAGCACATCGTTCGCGTGGACTATGACGCCACTCAGCCCATCCAACAGCTGGGACATGTGTCTTTGGAAATGCTCAGGACCGGAAGCGATTCCAAATGGCAAAACATTAAAACAGGAATGGCCAAACGGTGTTATAAACGTTGTGAGTGCCCTACTCTCTGATGACAGCGGTATCTGCCAGAAACCTGAGTGGGCATCCAGCTTTATGAAGACTTGTGAGCCATCCAACTGAGCCAGTGACTGCTCCACTGATGGTAAGATGTGTCTCTCTCTGCAGAGTGCCTCATTCAATTGAGTTATGTCCACACAGATCCTTATTTCCCCATTGGCTTTTAGGACCACCACCATCCCTGCACACCAGTCTGTGGGACTCTCTATTGGTAAGGGCATAGGGGACAGCATCCTCTTTCAGGCGGATTTTGTAGTCATCTTCTATCCTTCCTAGACCAGAAAACCCTTTTGGGAATTTCATTTTGAAAACCTCACCTGGGTCCTCCAGTTCGCTCACTCTCTCAATGAGTTGCAATGCTTCAATTGCTGGCAGACCAAGCAACGGTCTGGCTAGAGAGTCAATGACGAAGACAGGCTGGATGGCACTTTTGTCTTTACTCTCCAGTTGAATCACCAAGTGCCCTACCACTGGTAAAATCTTATTACTGGGCCCGTACAGTTTTTTGTTTGTAGAGAGCAAAGGGCCATCTCTGCTATAGCTATACAGCCTAGTTGGGATAGCTGTCACTGCTGCCCCAGTGTCTAGTTTAAATGACACAACCTCCCCATTGAGTTTAATGTCTGAATGCCAGCCAGTATTGTTTCCCTTTACTTCTCGCAGAAAGATGCTGTCCTGCTGTACCTCCTCTGAAGCCCCATGCATTTTCTTTAATCGACAGACAGCTGAAAAGTGTCCTCTCCTGTGACATTTCCTGCATTCCGCATCCTTTGCTGGGCAATCTTTCCATCTGTGGAAAGGGGATTTCCCACATTTGAGACAAACACTTTAATTAGCTACTGGTGCTGTCTGTGATTGTTTTCTCCACGTCTGTCTCTGTTCTGTGTTCCCCTCTGTTTTTTTTTTAGCTCTGTATGAAAATGCATGTATTTCCCCACTCTCTTCGTTCTGCAAGGAGCTGCTGTCGCGCAGTATCGTCTGCTGTCTTTTTACTGTCTCACTCTGCCTAACCTGGTTTACAGCTTTGGACAAGGTAAACTGGGAATCCAACTGTAACATTTCAGAAAGTGATACATTTCTTATTCCGACTACAATCCGATCTCGGATCAGCTTTTCCCTGAGCGCGCCAAACTGACAATGTTCTGCTAGTTTGTGAACAGCTGTGATAAAACTGTTGGTGGTTTCACCCTGCTCCTGTTTGCGCATATTAAACCTAGCTCTCTCAAAAATAATGTTGTGTCTTCCTACAAAATGTGTTTCAAAACAGTCTTTAACGGCACTGTAGTTAAGTTTCTCTTCCTCGGTCAACGTTGAAGCATTTAATATATCCTCGGCTTCATCACCCATAGAGTAGATCAGTGTATTAACTTGAAATGCCTAATTTTTCACGTTTAAGCCTGATGCTACCCTGTACCTTTCAAAGCGCCTGATCCATTTCGGCCAATTTTGAATGTCCATACAAACAAAATTCTCAGGGGGACTAATGCGAAATCCGTCAGCACTAGCCACTGTCCTGTCCGTGTTTGCGCCAGATCCCGTTGAACTTGGAGTCGCAAACCCTGAAATCCCGCCAGCTTCTTCCTCTTGCAACATGTTGCTTAGCAGTAACTTAGTCCTTGCTCGTTAGCTAGCAAAATAATGATATGCTCTGTTTTATCTCCAACACTGTGCCCTCCCTGCTTTGAAACAGCCTGAATGTATGATTTACTTGGTACTTCCTTCACGTTTATGTGAATTTTAAAACCACTTCTGACACCATGTAGTTTGATCTAAAATAAGGACGCGCGACAACGAGGTTCTAGCTCCAGACTGTTTATTAACCTAACCCTCGCATGTCCTACATA
The DNA here is from genome assembly GCF_045791955.1 of Oncorhynchus clarkii lewisi. Classification (NCBI taxonomy): domain Eukaryota; kingdom Metazoa; phylum Chordata; class Actinopteri; order Salmoniformes; family Salmonidae; genus Oncorhynchus; species Oncorhynchus clarkii. The sequence goes on along the minus strand of NC_092175.1, from coordinate 26,632,537 downwards.
CGGATACCCCCAAGGGACATCCTACTACACTCCCTGCCCGTTTCATTACATTGGTGTCAGAAGTGGGATCGGACCTTGCGTCCATTACAGTGCGTGTGCTTGGCCAGTGAGCGTGTTCCGATAAGACGTTGAGTCGCAAGCTAGTAGGAGGACAAGCTCTTTGAAAGGAGGGAGTAATGTAACGACCCTGGGTTTATAAGCACAGATATTGACTCTGCTGCTCGAGCATGCGTTTGGGGCACAGTCGATAGCGCGCTAGACTTTGGGCTAGAATGTTGAGGGTTCAAGGCCTGCTCACTGCCTGTTTCATTGCAATACTTTGTCCATAGACTGCTTACAGGGTAAGGAAACCAATATGTCCTTTTGGAATTTGGGTGAACTATCCTGTTTACATCTAAATCTTTTCATTATACACAAATCTATCTGTGCCACATTTGGTGCTTTTGTTAAAAACTGAACAATTATTATGCTTAACCACCTAAGTAGTTTCAAAGTAGTCAGCTACTTTCCTTTGTAGTGTGGTTTAGCTACTTTAATTTCAAGGATAGCTGTTCATCCCTTTTCACTAAGTATGAAAGTATGATATAAGAACCTAACACTGAGGTATACAATTAACGGAAACCTATACGTATTCTCTTTTGAATGTCAGGAGAGGAGAGGCGAATCTTCAGTATGGACAAAGCCCTGTACATCATTGCATAAGAGCAGTAGCGTGATATCTACTGCTCCACCTGGCGGACAATGGCTGTTGTTTCAATTTGATCTATCGTTGACTGCAAATATAATTGCTGTCCATATTACATTTCGCTTTCATTTACCGTATTTGTTTAATGATTCAACTGTATTATTTTTTTCGTTTAGCATTATTTCTGATTACCTTGCTAATGCAACTGTGCATTTGCATAGACTCCTTTTCACCTTTATCGTGGTCCTTCAAGGCAGAATGACGTCAGGATCACAACTTAACTTGCTAGTTGCTAATCAGAATATTGACACCAACTACTGCCAATGAAAATTGGACCCCAACGACGAATGACCAATAATAATTGTGTTATCCAAATAAGGAGGGTCCTCTCGAGGGGCGTGGAAGGTAGGGATCAGGTCGACTGACTGCGATGTGCAAGTAAAACGTGAAATTGGTGAGCTAGTAATTTAACCGAATTGCGCACAATTAAAAGTAATAGTGGTTTATACAACTATTCAAAAAACTGTACGTAATCTGCCCGCTATGCAAAGGTAATCGGTTCCATGGTAGATAGTGCTTGGCTCGTGTAGCTTACGTCCTAAGTTTACTAAGAGCATGGGACCTTGATACTTTGTTAGGCCTGTAAAGGAACAACCTAGCTGTATAACCAGCTAACGTTGGCACAAGCTGCATATTTGGCAGTGTGGTTTGCTTCTTATAGTTATGTAAATTATTCGTAGTTTGGCGTCAATATTGACAGTGTCAAAACGTGACATTGTTGGTAACGAGTGTTCCAATTCAACCACTTGCTTTAATTAGCGGCCACTTCTAGTTGTTTAACTTGCACAACCTGCAGCATGTTTCAGTCTATACAACGGCGGCCTATAGCGTTATGTGAAATCAGTGTATGTGCTGTTAGGTTTCAAAGCAGTAATGCACTGGGACAGGGAATTGGCAAGGGCAAATCCGTAACCACCTCATGGATGGGACGACGCATTGGCCTGTTGTTGTCATGGCTCCAGAGATCGGGGATGGGCACGAGTGAAAAAGCGAGATCTGACAAGAAGAAGCAAGGCCTGCTGTCAATTTTTGCCAACCATTGTAGCTTTGTGACCGGCCAGAGGCTTCGACGCGCTCATCAGATTGGAGAGCTCTACTCAAACCTGTACTCGGAGCGTACCAGGTGGACTCTGGTAGGAAGCATATGGCGTCGACTCCAGAGCAAGCACGCCTCCACGGGGAAGCTTATGGCTGCACTGGCTGGTGTATTTATGTGGGAGGACGAGAAGGTTCGAGATGACGAACTACACAGGTACATGCTGTTACTTAAAATTAAGCAGTAAGGCCAAAGGGGGTGTGGTATATGGACAATATATCACTGCAAGGGCAGCTCTTAAAGGCGACGCAACGCGGAGTGCCTGGATACAGACCTTAGCCGTGGTATATCGCCAATATACCACAAACCCCCGATGTGCCTTATTGCTATTATAAACTTGTTACCAACGTAAAAATACATGTTTTGTCATACTCCTGCGGCAGTCTGGCAACTAACATTCAAGGCTCGAACCACCCAGTTTATCATGTGAACATTGTGTCCATATTGTACTGTCAACGTATAATAAACAGCGTAGGGGCAGTGTGAGTGGCGTCAATATGCGTGTATGTGTGAACATATGTAGTTTACAGTACCTTGAAAGTATTCATACCCTTTTGATTCATTCCACATTTTGTTACAACCGGAATTCAAAATGGATTAAATACAATTGTTTTCTCACCCATCTACACACAATACTCCATAATGACAAAGTGAAAACATGTAGAATATTAAATACAGATCTAATTTACATAAGTATTCACACCCTTGAGTCAATACTTTGTATAAGCACCTTTGGCACCGATTACAGCATGTCTTTCTGAGTAAGGCTCTAAGTGCTTTCCACATCTGGATTGTGCAACATTTGGCTGTTTTTTTATTTTCAAAATTCTAAAAGCACTGTCAAATTTGTTGTTGATCATTGCTAGACAACCATTTTCAGGTGTTGCTATAGATTTTCAAGTAGATTTAAGTCAAATCTGTAAATGAGACGCTCAGGAACATTCACTCTCTTCTTGGTAAGCAACTGCAGTGGATTTGGCTTGTTTTAGGTTATTATCCTGCTGAAAGGTGACTTCATCTCCCAGTGTCTGGTGGAAAGCAGACTGAGCAAGGTTTTCCTCTAGGATTATGCCTGTTCTTAGCTCCATTCTGCATTAAAAAAAATATATATCCTGAAAAACTCCCCACACCTTTAACAATTACAAGCATGCCCATAACATGATGCAGCCACGACAATGCTTGAAAATATGGAGAGTGGTACTCAGTAATGTGTTATATTGGTTTTGCCCCGAACACACCACTTTGTATTCAGGACAAAAAGTAAATTGCTTTGCCACATTTTTTTTTTCAGTATTACTTTAGTGCCTTTATTGCAACAGAATGCATGTTTTGGAGTCTTTTTATTGAGTACCAGCTATCTTTTCACTGTGTCAATGAGGTTAGTATTGTGGAGTAACCACAATGTTGAGCCATCTTCAGTTTTCTCCTATCACAGCCATTAAACGCTTAACTGTTTTAAAGTTACTATTGGCCTCATGGTGAAATCTCTGAGCAGTTTCCTTCCTATCCGGCAACTGAATGAGAAAGGATATATATGGTTACCAACGTAAAACTTGTTTTTATATATATATATATATATATATATTATATATATATATATATATACACACACACACAGTGGGGAGAACAAGTATTTGATACACTGCCGATTTTGCAGGTTTTCCTACTTACAAAGCTCTGGGTCTGTCATTTTTATCATAGGTACACTTCAACTGTGAGAGATGGAATCTAAAACAAAAATCCAGAAAATCACATTTGTATGATTTTTAAGTAATTAATTTTCATTTTATTTATTGCATGACATGAGTATTTGATCACCTACCAACCAGTAAGAATTCCGGCTCTCACAGACCTGTTCGTTTTTCTTTAAGAAGCCTTCCTGTTCTCCACTCATTACCTGTATTAACTGCACCTGTTTGAACCTGTTACCTGTATAAAAGACACCTGTCCACACACTCAAACAAACAGACTCCAACCTCTCCACAATGGCCAAGACCAGGGAGCTGTGTAAGGACATCAGGGTTAAATTGTAGACCTGCACAAGGCTGGGATGGGCTACATAACAATAGGCAAGCAGCTTGGTGAGAAGGCAACAACTGTTGGCGCAATTATTAGAAAATGGAAGAAGTTCAAGATGACGGTCAATCACCCTCGGTCTGGGGCTCCATGCAAGATCTCACCTCGTGGGGCATCAATGATCATGAGGAAGGTGAGGGATCAGCCCAGAACTACACTGCAGGACCTGGTCAATGACCTGAAGAGAGCTGGGACCACAGTCTCAAAGAAAACCGTTAGTAACACACTACGCCGTCATGGATTAAAATTCTGCAGCGCAAGCAAGGTCCCCCTGCTCAAGCCAGCGCATGTCCAGGCCTGTCTGAAGTTTGCCAATGACCATCTGGATGATCCAGAGGAGGAATGGGAGAAGGTCTGATGAGACAAAAATAGCTTTTTGGTCTAAACTCCACTCGCCGTGTTTGGAGGAAGAAGGATGAGTACAACCCCAAGAACACCATCCCAACCGTGAAGCATGGAGGTGGAAACATCATTCTTTGGGGATGCTTTTCTGCAAAGGGGACAGGACGACTGCACCGTATTGAGGGTAGGATGGATGGGGCTGTGTATCGCGAGATCTTGGCCAACAACCTCCTTCCCTCAGTAAGAGCATTGAAGATGGGTCGTGGCTGGGTCTTCCAGCATGACAACGACCCGAAACACACAGCCAGGGCAACTAAGGAGTGGCTCCATAAGAAGCATCTCAAGGTCCTGGAGTGGCCTAGAATGTGGTTTTCTGGATTTTTGTTTAAGATTCCGTCTCTCACAGTTGAAGTGTACCTATGATTAAAAAATTACAGACCTCTACATGCTTTGTAAGTAGGAAACACTGCCGATTTTGCAGGTTATCAAATACTTGTTCTCCCCACTGTATATATAATTATTTTTTACCCATCTATCAATAGGTGCCCTTCTTTGCAAGGCATAGGAAATCCTCCCTGATCTTGTGGTTGAATCTGTATTTGAAATTTGACCTTATAGATAATTGTGTCTGTGGGGTACAGAGATGAGGCAGTCATTCAAAAATCATGTTAAACACTTATTACACACAGTCCATGCAGCTTATTGTGACTTGTTAAGCAAATGTTTACTCCTAAACGTATTTAGTGTTGCCATAACAAAGGGGTTGATTAATTGATGGAGTATTGTGTGTAGGCCATTGACAATATTTTTTTTTAATTAATACATTTTTTAAAATCAGGCTTTTCCAACAATTTGGAAAAAGTAAAGGGGTGTGAATACTTTCTGAAATGTGTGTGGTATAGTATGTATGGGTAGATTCCAGTGCAAGCGTCAGTGCAAATAAAAAAGGGGGTCAATTCAAAAAGTCAAGGAAGCAATTTGTTTACTGACAGTTTTATGGTTTGGGGGTAGAAGCTGTTCAGGAGCCTTTTGGTCCCAGACTTGGTGCTTGGGCACCGCTTGACATGCGGTAGCAAAGATAAGTCTATAGCTGTGTTGTTAATGAGTATATACTACATACTATTAGTTCATTTTAGTATACTGTAAACAAATGTTATCCTTTCAGTTGAGCATACTAGCGCTTCGGCTGTCTACCGGAAGTTGATGCTGTTGCTATGCAACTTCTTGCTAGCTTGTTAGCGTAACAAATTACTAGCTAGACATTTTACGATTTGGGGTGTGTTCGTAAATTCAATCTAGAGTGCCAGGGTGCGCTCTGGGCGTTCGTAATTGCAGACCGTTTGTCAGATTTTCCGTTCATAAATTCAGAGTGTTTCGCTCTCGGAGCGCGTCACTGGACGCTCTGGCCGAGGAGTTGAGCCAAGCGTTCTGCAGTCAAGCACCCAAGCTAACAGCTTAGTTGGCTAGCTTGCTAGCTAATTCCTGACACAAATGAGAGAAGGCCTCAATCTGATCATTTTAATTGCCCTAGCAGAGCTGGTTAGGCTGTTTTCATGTTATCCAGAGCATTTGTGATTGTAACTGTGCTGCTGGCAACAATTTAATTCCACTTTTTTTGCAGACATTTACTGACACCGGCCGTATATTCAATGGGGTTTTTAGCTTTTGTAAATTCATCAGGTATTCTGCGCTCTGGCTCTCTCGGAAATCGGAGTAGATAGCCAGAATTAACAATGTCCATTGTGGACGCACAACGACTATACATTGCTCAACATTTCCTTAACATTTGTCATAAAGCAATGAGTTTGTATACGCTCTCGTCGGACTTCGGCTGCATATTTTCCACTATTTTCTTAAAATCTAAAAACGTTGTGAAGCGACACCCATTTTCTGAATTGCATTACTTGCCCTAAAGGCAAGGAAATATTGTCCACTGCTTGTATACTTTAGCTAATTTAGTACAACATCTGGGAACTTTTGGCATACTAACTATGACCAATAAGCATACTACATACTAAATTCACGTCACAAATAGTAAGGTTAGTGCGGTTAAGTATGAGTATTCGAACACAGCTTATGACTTGGGTGGCTGGAGTGTTTGACACATTTTAGGGCCTTCCTCTGTCACCGCCTGATATAGACATCCTGGATGTCAGGGAGCTTGACCCTGTGATTTACTAGTCCGTACGCATTACCCTCTGTAGCGCCTGACGGTCGACTGCTAAGCAATTGCAATACCAATCTGGGATGCAGCCAGTCAAGCTGCTCACAGTGGTGCAGCTGTTGGACTTTTTGAGGATCTGAGGGTCCATGTCAAATCTTTTTAGCCTGCTGAGGGAGTAGAGCTGTTGTCGTGCCCTCTTCACGACTGTGTTGGTGTGTTTTGGAACATGATAGATCCTTATTGATGTGGACCCCGAGAAACCTTAAGCTCTTGACCCGCTCCACTACAGGCCCGTCAATGTGAATGGGGGGCATGCTCGGCCCTCCTATTCGCCACAATCTTTGTCTTTTTTGACGTTGAGGGAGAGGTTTTTGTCTTTGCACCACACTGCCAGGCCTCTGACCTCCCTATAGGATTTCTCATCATTGGTGATCAAGCCTACCAGCTAGGCTTGGGCAGTATGCCTTATATGCTGTATATCGGGGTATTTGGAAATAGCCACAAGATGTTTTTTCAGTACCGTTAAACTTTTTAATAAAGAATAAAAAAAAGTTTTCAATAAATGTATTTTCTAAGTTTATACTAAGGTTGAAGGGTGGGAACCTGGTTACTGAGATTTACTGCCCCAAACCACTCCCTGTTCCCCAGATAAATAACTGTGAGAAACCGGTCAATTTTAATTCATTATTTATATGAACATTATGGTGTGAAATGGAACTGTTAAATTTTATGCAATAATATAATTCTGGCTTCTCTACGGCCTCTGCATGATGAAGGGTGGGCACAGACCGCCCATCCCAGTATGGAGCTCAGTTCACATTGCATGTAGACCTATCTCATGTTAACTTTTTTTATTGTGACTGGTAGGCCAACATTTGCCACAGCATAGCCTATATTACAGTAATATAAAGACTGAATGCGCTTCTAATTTACACATCTCCACCTGGCTTTCGGAGGTCACCTTGTTTTTAAAAAAATTGTAAAGTATTTTTTTTATAAAACAGCCTATTATAAGAATATCGTTGCTTTAAATAAGTGCACGCGCAAGCACTCTCCCGCAATCTTCCTATCGCTCCATCAACTCCATTGAAATTGCATCCAAAATAGCTAATCTTGTTCTAGATTGAGATATAGACGCATGCATGCATACAGTACCAGTCAAAATTTTGTACACACCTACTCATTCCAGGTTATTCTTTATTTTTACTATTTTCTACATTGTAGTATAATAGTGAATACATCAAAACTATGAAATAACACATGGAATCATGTAGTAACCAAAAAAGTGTTAAACAAATCAAAATATATTTTATATTTGAGCTTCTTGAAAGTAGCCACCCTTTGCCTTGATGACAGCTTGCACACTTTTGGCATTTTCTCAACCAGTTTCCTGAGGTAGTCACCTGGAAACATTTTTTTTTTTTGATTTAACACTTTTGGTTACTAAATGATTCCATTTGTGTTATTTCTTGTTTTGATGTCTTCACTACTATTCTACAATGTAGACAATAGTACAAATTAAGAAAAACCCTTGAAAGGCACATGGGTGCAGTTTTCTTATTGTCCTCGTTCCGCTGTGAAAGGACCACTCCGGTGTCCGAGGTGTCCACCTCCATCACAAAGGGAAGAGTTGGATCAGGCTGAACGAGGATGGGTCCAGAGGTGAAACGTTCCTTGAGCGCCATGAATGCCCTGTCCAGCAAAAACGAGTCTGGAACTTGCAAATTTATGAAAGATAAACTAAAATATCACATTCACCTAAGAATTCAGACCCTTTACTCAGTACTTTGTTGAAGTGCCTTTGGCAGCGATTACAGCCTTGAGTATTCTTGAATATGATGCTACAAACTTGGCACACCTGTATTTGGGGAGTTTCTCCCATTCCCCTCTGCAGATCCCCTCGGGCTCTGTCAGGTTGGATGGGGAGTGTCGCTGCACAGCTATTTTCTGGTCTACAGAGATGTTCGATCGGGTTCAAGTCCAGGCTCTGGCTGGACCACTCAAGGACATTGAGACTTGTCCCAAAGTCGCTCCTGCGTTGTCTTGGCTGTGTGCTTAGGGTCGTTGTCCTGTTGGAAGGTGACCCTTTGCCCCAGTCTGAAGTCCTGAGCGCTCTGGAGCAGGTTTTCATCAAGGATCTCTCTGTACTTTACTCCGTTGATCTTTCCCTCAAGCCTGACTAGTCTCCCAGTCCCTACCGCTGAACGACATCCCCACAGCATGATGCTGCCACCACCATGCTTCACCATAGGGATGGTGCCTGTTGCCTCCAGACGTAATGTTTGGCATTCAGGACAAATAGTTCAATCTTGGTTTCATCAGACCAGAGAATCTTGTTGTCATGATCTAAGTCCTTTTAGATTTAAACAATTGTTGGAAAAGTTACTTGTCATGCACAAAGTAGATGTCCTAACCGACTTTCCAAAACTATAGTTTGTTAACAAGAAATTTGTGGAGTGGTTTAAAAATGTGTTTTAATGACTCCAACCTAAGCATGTAAACTTCTGACTTCAACTGTAGTTTAGGCTTACATTTGGCGTATGATTCCTACCTTTTTGAGTAGCATACCCATTTCCTTTCTTCCTGTGCCAATTACATTTGCCTAAACCTACTGTCAAGTTACCAGGTTGTTAGCTAGCTAGGTAACATGACCGAACTGTCTTATCAAACCAATAATTAGCGAACCCGGGATTAGTACAACAGCCTGCGACATGTTTGTAAAATTATATCAAATGTGCACGAATCCCATTTTAAAATAGGTATCTCCAGTAATATGGGTCACATTTTTACAAACCATATAGGCTCGAAACAAGCCGTTTTCTTTGCTGTGAAGCTGCAAGCAGGCCTGTCGCCAAGCAGTGCTCCATTTTACCCCTCTGACACTGAGGCTGCATGACAGTGAACTTCAAACTCAGACTGGTCTGTGCTCTTGGTTAAAACAGGCTATTTGAAATCATACAATGTATCAACTTTGCTCGCTGCTCCAATGTACAAATCTAACGGACTCATCAGGGTCTGCATCCCTGCTCTCCATCACTGCTAAATGTATATATTTTGTTTTAACTGACTGAGGATGCGCATGAAGAGCAGAAGGAGAGAAGCATGTGAGGGAGGGCTGGTAGAGGGTTATGTTGGCTGATTACAGCTGCTACACGTGATGTGAGCATGGAAGTGAATATGATTGGACCTGTGCATACCAGAGACTAGTGGCTGTTGCTTCAATTCAACTGAATTTATAAAAATTTTGTAGCAGTTTTTTTTAGATCGCTAGGGCTGGAAAAAGTCAGTATCATATGAAATGGTGCTACGGTATTCCAAAATGTTGGTATCATGACATTTTGGTACTGTGATATTACCGTGTTAAGATCTCTATCACTGCACACTTCCCCAGATGTGGACTAGAGCTCCAAGCTTTGGAGAAGGTGAAGAATCTGAGTGCATCTTCAGAAAAGGAGAAGGCTGCAGGGCAGGTGGAGACCGGCTGGGAGGTTGTCATGGAGAAGAATAACTTCAAAGTGTGGAGGCGGCCCATCGAGGGAAGCCACTTGTGGGAATACAGAGGTCAGCCTGCATTGTCACTTATAGCTTTGTTGTGCTTCTACACCTGCATTGCTTGCTGTTTGGGGTTTTAGGCTGGGTTTCTGTAGTGACATCAACTGATGTAAGAAGGGCTTTATAAATAAATGTCATTGATTGTTGACACTTAGAATGAGTATTCAGACCCCTTCACTTTTTACACATTTTGTTACAGCCTTAATCTAAAATGAGGAAATGTTTTATTTAATCCAATCTACACACAATACAACATAATGACAGGTTTTTAGATATTTTTGCTAATAAATAAAAAACTTTACAAAAGTATTCAGACCCTTTGCTATGAGACTCCAAATTGAGCTCTGGGGCATCCTGTTTCCATTGATTGGACATGATTTGGAAAGGTACACACCTGTCAATATAAGGTCCCACAGTTGACAGTACATGTCAGAGAAAAAACCAAGCCATGAGGTTGAAGGAATTGTCCGTAGAGCTCCGAGACAGGATTGTGTCGATGCACAAATTTGGAGAAGGGTACCAGAAAGTATCTGCAACATTGAAGGTCTGGTGGCCCCCATTCTTAAATGGAAGAAGTTTGTTCCCGCCAAGACTCTTCATAAAGCTGGCCACCCACGCCAAACTGAGCAATCAGGGTGTCACACCTGCTCCCCCTCTCTGGTGCTCGAAGCTGCCAGGCTCCCCAGCATTACACACTCCTGCCACCATCAGTACTCCTGCCTTTCCCCGTCTTGCGCGTCAGCGTGTTATTGGAATCACCTGGACTCAATCATCTGATTATTACTTCCCCTATATTTATCAGTTCCCCATCTCTGTTCCCTGCTGCTGCAGTGATTGAAGAATGTCCTTGTTTTGCCTGTGTGCTGACGCTGTGCCTGTCTTGTTTCATGTCTGTTCCTAATTAAATGTTGACTCCCCGTACCTGCTTCTGATCTCTGGCGTCAGTCCTTACACAGGGGAGAAGGGCCTTGGTCAGGGAGGTGACCAAGAACCCAAAGGTCACTGTCAAAGCGCCAGAGTTCCTCTGTGGAGATGGGAGACCTTCCAGAAGGACAACATCTCTGCAGCACTCCACCAATCAGGCCTTTAGGATAGAGTGGGCAGAAGGAAGCCACTCCTCAGTAAAAGACACGACAGCCCGCTTGGAGTTTGTCAAAAGGCACCTAGAAACTCTTAGACCATGAGAATCAAGGTTCTCTGGTCTGATGAAACCAAGAATGAACTCTTTGGCCTTAATGCCAAGTGTCACGTCTGGCGGGAACCTGGCACCATCCCTACAGTGAAGCATGGTGGAGGCAGCATGTTGTGGGGATGTCTTTCAGCTGCAGGGACTGGGAGACTAGTCAGGATTGAGGCAAAGTACAGAGATCCTTGATGATAACCTGCTCCAGAGCACTCAAGATGAAGGTTCACCTTCCAACAGAACAACGACCCTAAGCAAACAGCCTAGACAACACAGGAGTGGCTTCGGTACAAGTCTCAATGTCCTTGAGTGGCCCAGCCAGAGCCGGACTTGAACCCGATCGAACATCTCTGGAGAGACCTGAAAATACCTGTGCAGCGTCACTCCCCATCCAACCTGACCGAGCTTGAGAGGATCTGCAGAGAGAATGGGAGAAACCCAAATACAGGTGAGCCAAGCTTGTAGCGTCATACCAAAGAAGACTCGAGGCTGTAATCGCTGCCAACGGTGTTTCAACAAAGTACTGAGTAAAGGGTCTGAATACTTGGGTAAATAAGATATTTTTATATATATATATGTTCGCAAAAAATTCTAAACTTATTTTTGCTTTGTCATTATAGGCTAGTGTGTGTAGATATAATACATTTTAGAATAAGGCTTTAACTTAACAAAATGTGAAGTCAAGGGGTCTGAATACTTTCCGAATGCCCGGTACCTTTTCTATCTGGCATGTCATAATTTCATCAACCTTTTTGATGTACATTTGCACTCTTTTCCCTCTTCTTATTGCCATGATCATCATCTACATGTCTGAGTGTCATTATTAACACTCAACACTCTTTTCCCTCTTCTTATTGCCATGATCATCATCTACATGTCTGAGTGTCATTATTAACACTCAACACCCTTTTCCCTCTTCTTATTGCCATGATCATCATCTACATGTCTGAGTGTCATTATTAACACTCAACACCCTTTTCCCTCTAATCTTTTCACAGTTTTGGGTTCTTACAACGATGTCACCCCCAGACAGTTCTTCAATGTTCAGGTACTAAGCATGTTTATTTTATGCGAACTGTCTTGACTTGGTATAATAGTTTAATTTTTAATGTTTAAAAAATGTGTGCAAGAGAACTTGTACCTTCACTAACCAAGTTTCCATCGCAACTTTTTATGCGAGTGTAGTATATGTCGTATTTAAAAAAATGTAATGACGCGCCTGATGAAAACAGAACATTTGTCGGTAAACTTTCCAAATGTCGACAATACAAAGTACGCTAGACAAGGTGGGATACTTTGGATGTCGGTAAAATTAATATTATGCGAGAAATGCTTTTATGCGCCAATATTGATATAATAACCATCATATCGAAGTGAACTTGGTGACATGTATTGTGGTCCTCTCACTACAACTTGTCAAAAGAATGTGGTTTAGTAGGGTACAGATTAAATAAGTTATGAACTTCACAGGGTGGTGAAAGTTCAAGGTTATGAGCTTGATGCTTCTTTCCAATAAATATGAATGGTCTTATTCTGGTGACAGGATCATTGATGCTTGGCTGCCATTTGACAAATAGAAATAATATCGCTCTTTTGTCCATAATAATCTCACTGTATCTGCAAGCTGTTGGCTAGAGTGCATATGCCAATAACAGAGTGGGCGAACTCTCTATATAACGCAAAAAAAAATGTGTGAGCAAACCATCAGTGTTAAAGGCAATGGAAACTAATTTAATTTGTATTATTCATGGAAATGTAAGTGAAAAAGGTATTTTATGTGCGCTATGTCACACACAGCGTTTTATCCCCAACAAGTCAATTTAGCGGAAAAGCATCTCTGTGGGGGAAATGTTTATATTGTTGTGTGGATTTTAGAATATTCACATGAGTCTGTCGCCAATTGGATGGAAACCATGAACCTGTTAATGAACCTGCTAATGAACCTGTTAAGAAATGATTCAGTAGAAAATGTTCAAGTGGCTTGTGTGTACATTCAGCACCTGAAGTCCTGTATGTTCAAACACTCCCTTTGTATGTCTGTGTGCTTATTGCCGTACGCGTCTGTCTACCCAAATGCCCTTGTTGGAGTGTAAGGTTTGTGTGGAGATATGTAGCTCTACGTGTTGTATGTGTGTGCTAAATTTAAGCCTCTGTTCCTCTCGTCTCACGCACTGCCCTTTGCCACAGTTGGACACTGAGTACAGGAAAAAGTGGGATGCTCTAGTTCTTAAGCTGGAGGTGGTGGACAGGGACGTCAACACAGGCTCAGAGGTTGTACACTGGGCCACGCATTTCCCTGTAAGTTCCCCCTGCCAACTCACACACTAGAAATGCAGAACTCGTGCTTATCAAAGTCATGCACTTGCTATATGCTTTAATTTCCTCAGTGGTTTCTCTGTTACATTGTAACATTTCTAGACTGAGTTCTGCATGTTTTTGCCTTGTTCATGTGTTCTCGATTTGATTATTACAGATATGCAAGCATACAGTGTTGTATTTTATGGAAGAAAACAATGTTTCCCTGAAATAAGGGCTGTGTCATAGTCCACAGATGACAACAATAAGTTTTCCTACATTTTTGGATTTTTGATTTGTTGTATTATCTTCCCACAGTATCCCATGTACTCACGAGACTATGTTTATGTGCGTCGCTATGATGTTGATGTGGAGAATAATCTGATGGTCCTGATCTCCAGGTGAGTGACTTCATGTCAAGTAGTTATATTGAAATGAACGCTGTTAAAAGCGATACAAATATTTAAGTTAATCGTATGGTTTTCTGTTGGTAACTAAGATTAATCACATTTGTGATTGTTCAAATATGACCCTAATTAAAGATGTTTCCATTTTAAACCATATTGGGTTGTAGGTCTAATATATTTTGATTATAAGGGAGGAAAACTCCAGTAACATCAGCCAGGTTAATGTAAAATGGCATTCAGCTAGCTATTAAATGTAGCCTAGGCTTCTTCTCATCTGTTCTTCAAAATGAACTAGTCAAGCTTCTACCTACTAGCGAATGGGGATAATTTGCTTAAATCTTTTGACCTGAGAACTATAACAAAAACAATAGCTAAATGGAAGTTCTGTTCTGATTTTAAAATCTGTGTGAAATTGAGTAGAATCTAGAGTCATTCAGCGATGGCATTCTACATTTTTTCATTTGGTTAGCTTGGAAAACATACAGAAATTTAAACCATAAACACATTCCCAAGCGTTTCTTTAGATAACAAGAAAAAAACATTTGCACAGAAGTAGCGAGCTAGTTAAAGGGATAGTTCAGGATTTTGGCAATTAATCCATTTTTCTACTTCCCCAGAGTCCGATTAACTCATTTTTATCTTTGCATCCAGTATGAAGGTAGTGAGGTAGTTTGTGAGCCAATGCTAACTAGCGTTAGCGCAGTGACAGTCTGTGGCATCTACTAGCATACTAGCAGTTACTATAGACTTCTAGTCATTGTGCTAATGCTAGTTAGCAATTGCACAAACATTAGTTAGCAACTTCCTTTGAACTGCAAGCAGAGACATTAAAATGGTATCCATGAGTTCATCGGCGTCTGGGGAAGAATAGAAAGGGCTTCATTGACAAAATCCTGAACTATCCCTTTATACCATATAAAGACTTCACACCATGGGGAAGCCATAGGAAAGGGAATCTGGTTGATATCCCTTTAAATGGAGCGAAGGCAGGCTATGGAACAGAGAGCTTTCAGGAAAAGCAGCACTTCCGGGTTGGATTTTCCTCAGGTTTTCACCTGCAATATCAGTTCTGTTATTTTCACAGACAATATTTTGACAGTTTTGGAAACTTTAGTGTTTTCTATCATAATCTGACAATTATATGCATATTCTAGATTCTGGGCCTGAGAAATGGTCAGTTTCAATTGGGTACGTTTTTCATTTAAACATCAAAATACTGCCCCCTACACTCAACAGGTTACAGGCTTGTAAGTAAGCATTTCACATTAAGGTCGGTCGGTACCTGTTGTATTCGGTGCATGTGACAAAGCAAATTTGATTTGAAATGCAGGAAATTATTTTGGGTTGAACTGAACAGTATAAAACAATCAGAATGGAGAAAGACCCATTGAACTCACTTTGATGGTATGTTGCCACCATAGGGTCACAAAATACTCCTAAAGCAAATGTAGAACTTTTAATTTTTCAAAAACAAAATACTGTCAAATTTGAAAAATACCATGATATATTTTGGCCATATTGCCCAGCGCTACTTTTTGTATAAATTAAATGTTTTATGCTTGGAATACTATTTATTTATCTTCCATTTTAGAGCGGTTCAACATCCTGGAGTCCCGGAAACTCAGGACTACGTCAGAGTCCACTTATACCAGTCCAAGATGGTCATCCGACCTCACAAGACCTTTGATGAGGTGAAAAGAGTTTATCATAAAACATAGATAATGTCATAATTGGGCAATATTTAGTTAAATGTGTGTGCATGTTGAATTACAGTATCTGACCTTATGTCGTCCTGTCCCACAGAATGGCTTTGACTACCTTCTGACCTACAGCGACGACCCTCAGACCGCCTTTCCCCGCTACTGTGTGAGCTGGATGGTGTCTAGTGGTGAGCTCTCTTTTCTTTTCATGGAGCTTAATGATTATCCCCAGGTGTAAACTGGATGTAGTCATTGTTGGAATATCAACAATAAAAATATATATTTATCTGAATAGACATAAAATTGCTTCACTGAAGGGCAGTAGGGCATAAAAGTAAGTCAAATCCTGATCATTCCATCAAATGCAGCCACTGACTATGCACAATTATTGAGACCTAACTCAATGGGCCAGGGATCATTTTATTTTTAGCTTGAGGTAGCTGGGGTACAGTAATTGGCGGATTCAACATGCCCAACAAGCTGAATCTGCTGGTATTGTAGCTCAGTGCTTTGTTTCTTGGTCTGATTTACTTTTATCTGGATGGAAAGTCACCTTGGGGCCTATTCAATCAAACCCTTTTTTCTTTAAAAAAAGATATATAAATAGGTCATTATGGTCTACAGTCTCTTATCAGATGATGGTGGTTTTCCATATGGTATGTTATCCTCAGTCCTGGTTATCAACTGTCGCCCTCCTCCCTCATAGGTATGCCTGACTTTCTGGAGAAACTACATACTGCAGCCCTTAGGGCTAAGAATCTGGAGGTAGGGATCTACGACTATGCCAGTGTCATAAAGTCCAATGACACCAAGCACCAGCCCAGCCAGGACCGCCTTGGGGACAACACTCGCCCTGGGCAAATCTACGCATAAGGGACCATGTCTTTTTAGCAGTGGTGGGGAGTTTGATTTAACCTGCACCTGCTCACATACAACAACCCTCCAAACTCACAAGCTTTTGGACACAAGGGTGGATGGGATATAATGAAACTGGAATATACTTTTGTTGAAGATATTTAGTACTTGTTCCACAGACTGGATATTGAAAACAGAATTGTAATGAACAGCATGGACTGTACCAACAAGCAGTTGAGCCCTTCGGAGAAAGGACTCCGCTTTTGCTGCCAGGAGGATTTTCACTGGGACTTCCTGCCTTTGCTACACTTGTACTAGACAGCCAACATCCTCATGCCTCATTTTGCTAACTAGCTGCTTCACCAACTAGTGAGACAGCTAAAAAAAAATACTACCCCTATAGAGATGTTGCCAAAGCATTTTCTCCCTCCATCCACCATGTCAACTAGTTTCTTCCAGCCACTTTGTTTGGATCCCTCATCTGGTCACATCAGCACTTAAATATCTCACTGTAAAGGCTTCGCTACATAAATACATACCTATAGTTATTTCATACAACAGAGAAGGAAGAACATCAATAATTAAACCCGCTGTGATATCAGGAACATGAGGAACACGCTTTGGAGCTGAATGCCCTGGCATATTGACTTCCACAGACAAGTGGATTTAAGGGCTCTTGTGGTCTTTCACATTTTGGGATTGATGTTTTGCTCTCTGCAGAACTGAGGTTCTAACCTTTTTTTTGTCTGTCACGCCTTGTCTGTGTTTTAAACTGCCAGGTCACGACACTTCTAGCAGCCTTCTGAAGATTACCAGTGTCTTCCTGTCCACAAGGTGTCTTATGGTAACTGCAAAAGTCCTCAGTAACTATGGTACAAATGCTTGATGTTTTTTTTTATTTCACTTGCATTGCAGTTCCCGTCCATGTTAAAATGCCCTTATCAAAAAAAGATGTATATATAAAAAAAATGTCATAAAAAAAGCGTGTGTTTTCTTGTGCCACCAAACTATCTGTATTTCAATTGAATGGATATGACTGAAATACTGTTTCTTACTGAGAACTAAGTTCAAAGTTATGGAACAGACATGATTAAAACCGACTGCTCGCTAGATTGCGCTACCGAGGAATATGTTTGTTTGCTAAACTCTTACTGTACCTTAACAGTGAAAGTAGTGCATCAATTGTTCTATTACTGATGAGCTTTGGAAGGCAAGGGTTTAGTAAAATCATGCGTGTATGTGTAATCTTTATTGCATTTTATATTTCTTTACATTCTTGATATGTAAATGGTTCTGCAAACTACTTAGACCTAATCTTATTAACTGTTTGACTCACTGGAGTAAGGGGCATGTGTGAATTCTCTGCTCAGCCTGACAATCTGGTACAATTGAAGGAGCACCTTTTTCTGTATGTCATTTTTTTCCCCTGTTACTGATATTGGTATAAACAGAATTTTCCAGGCAAAGATTCATTCATTTATGGTACTATACATGCATGACTACAGTTCCATGAAAACGGATTGTTGGTAGGTCACAAATACTGAGATAGGAATGTAAAAATTAATTGAAGTTGCATTGAAAAGATACCATAGTTCAATACATTCAAATGCATTCAAATGCCAAGGGGCACTTTTGTAATTCCTTGGGTCCCACATATCAAATCATTTCTGGATAACAACTGTACCTTACTATAATAGATTATTTTAAAATGGGCAAAAAAAACACTCAATTTAGCTAGGACTATCTGGGAGTGGTCTAGCTGCTATTGGCAGACACATGCATAACAAGAGTTCCTAACCAATTTACCGCATGGTGATCTCACTAAGGAAAGCTGACACTCGCGCTCATGCAAACTTGATTAGAAGGCCCCGTGTAGATTGTATTTTCAACCAGCAACTATCAGGAAATAACTCATGTTTTTCCATTTGCTAGTTTCATCAGCTGCTGTACTGTATGCTATAAAACACACTTGACTCCACTGGGCCTTTAAGATAACTTACTCCCATGAAGTCTGAAATAACAAAAGATCGTTTACCTACTCTTATCTTTGTGATGAACACACAGGTGAAGAAATTGTTTTACTGTCCGCAGTATGATTGTCAGCATATGGTGTGTTTTGATATATTGTACATGTGAGAGGAAATGAATTACCTCTAGTTGAGCTTTTGTTTAGTGATGGTCAGAGCTATGTGTATGCAGAGCATAAAACTTCTATATTGAACTACTGTATGCAATGTTTGAGAATGTAAATCTGGCGATTGTAACGCTTTGGTGTGCTATCCCTTTCTAGACTACAATTGTGTGTCCAATATACTGTTTATATATATTTTTTCAACGTGCAGTTTAACACCTTGGATATGATTTCCAGAAGTTGATTCCTTTAGAAATTGTGTAAAATATATTGATTGAAAAGAATTGGGAAAATATATGGAACCTGGCAAGAATTTAGTTGTCATTGTATGAGTCCATGTTGAAATGGAGCAACTAATATGATTCAATAAACCAATTTGAAGTATACTGTATGTTGCCTTAATCTTTGGTTACACTATAACTAGTGAAAAAGTATTTTATCTAGTCATTATCTAGTTCACCTGCTTTAGCAAGTGTATTGCCAATGTCTTCATCCAATACCACCTGAGCATCCTGTTTTGGGCCTGCATAACAGGAATTTGACCCAGGAGTCATTCCTGTCATTCCTGTAAGTAAGGTTTTTACTCTTTCAATACCAAGCTGCTCCTTCCTGGATGTGTTATTTTGGTTTTGTACAATGGCTTCAACGCCCCCTGAAAAACAACTGATGGGTTATGAACCAGGACATTAAATGTACTGTTTGATCCACTAGTCACTCAGATTTCTCAGATCTCACAGGCAAAAACATTACTAGTAGTAATGTGGTATATTGTTAATTTCATTACCAAAATAGCACAAAAGAGACCCAATGTTCACCTGCCACTTTTTAAGGTAACCGTGGTAATGCAGCTCAGGTCATGTTTGTGCCTGTGAGATTGACCCAGCTTGTGAACAAAATAATGTAAATAGCCAAGAAACCCAAGGACAAAGTCTCACTTCAGTAGAATTTTGTGTCATTTAAATTTGACCTTTTTATGCCTGTGTGCACGTCAAGAGCTGAGTGAAAGATTCATTTTTAGAAGCGTTGCGCACAGACATTAATTTGTCAAATTCTAATGAATTTCCTCATCCCTATAGGCTGTCTCGTCATTGTTGGTAATCAGGCTACACGTCCACCACTGTTGTGTCGTCTGCAAACTTGATTGAATTGGAGGTTTGCGTGGCCACGCAGTCATGGGTGAACAGGGAGGACAGGAGGGGGCTGAGCACGCACCCATGTGGGGCCCCTGTGTTCAGTATTGTGGAGGTGCTGTTTCCTACCTTCACCACCTGGTGGTGGCCAATCAGGAAGTCAAGGACCAAGTTGCACAGGGTGGGGTTCAGACCAAGGGCCCCAAGCTTAATGATGATCTTGGAGGGTACCAAACAAACCAGCAGCCTCACTGCCTGGAAGCTTGGACACTGACAGACGATCACCCTAACTGGCAGCACCTGATGTGCTTATCAAGCAGGCTAAGCACTTGGACAAGGTTGCTGCTGCCCCCTGGGGGAATGGAGTGTGGACGTGTAACCTGGTCAGTGTGGCTGTCTATGTCCAAACACTAACCTTGCCCCATTTAACAGATGACCCAATATCTAAATCTTATCAGGATACTTATCTGGCAAAATGAACGATCGTTATGGAAATCTCCCACTATTGTCCTCTCTTATGAAATCACAGTATATCACATATAAAGTATATCATATGGAAACAGGTGGCTGAAGCAGGTACAGTATGTTGAACGGTACAAATGCCACATCATGCCAGCCACAGTAGATTTGCAGTGTGATGATGTATGGCATCCGTGATCTACTGAAAAGAGCACAGCTTGCTATTCAAACAGAAACATATGTTCAGATCACGTTTGCTTACAAGGTCATATTTCCCAGACAAAGAAAACAAGGTTTGGTTTTTATGGCATGGTGGTTTAGTGGGTGAGTAAAACATTCCCTGTCTGACAGTACTGTCCTCAGTACTGTTTTTGGAGGGGAAAACCAACATCCTAAAAGTCTGAAGAACATGATCAAATCAAATTTTATTGGTCACATACACATATTTAATAGATGTTATTGCGGGTGTAGCATAATGCTTGTGTTCCTAGCTCCAACAGTGCAGTAGTATCTAACAATTCACAACAATATATACATCTAAAAGTAAAATAATGGAATTAAGAAATCTATAAATATTAGGATGAGCAATGCCGGAATGGCATTGACAAAAATTCAGTACAATAGAATACAGTATATACATATGAAATGAGTAAAGCAGTATGTGAACATTATTAAAGTGACAAGTGATTCCATGTCTATGTACATAGGACAGCAGCCTCTAAGGTGCAGGGTTGAGTAACCAGGTGGTGGCCAGCTAGTGGTGGCTATTTAACAGTCTGATGGCCTTAAGATATAAGCTGTTTTTCAGTCTGTCGGTCCCAGCTTTGATGCACCTGTACTGACCTCACTTTCTGGATGATAGCGGGGTGAACAGGCCGTGTCTCGGGTGGTTGATTTTCTTGATTATCTTTTTGGCCTTGCTGTGATATCGGGTGCTGTAGGTGTCCTGGAGGGCAGGCAGTGTGCCCCCGGTGATGTGTTGGGCATACCGCACCACCGTCTGGAGAGCCCTGCGGTTGCGGGCGATGCAGTTGCCGTACCAGGTGGCGATACAGCCCGACAGGATGCTTTCAATTGTGCCTCTGTAAAAGTTTGTGAGGTTCTTAGGGGCCAAGTCAAATTTATTCAGCCCCCTGAGGTTGAAGAGGCGCTGATGCGCCTTCTTCACTACACTGTCTGTGTGGGTGGACCATTTCATTTCATATAGTCAATGAACAACATTCTTACATAGGTATTCCTCTTGTCCAGGGCAGTGCGATTGAGAATACATTCTGTGGATCTATTGGGTCGGTATGCAAATTGAAGTGGGTCTAGGGTGTCAGTTAAGGTGGAAGTGATATGATCCTTAACTAGCCTTTCAAAGCACTTCATGATGACAGAAGTGAGTGCTACGGGGCGATAGTAATTTAGTTCAGTTACCTTCGCTTTCTTGGGTACAGGAACAATGGTGGACATCTTGAAGCAAGTGGAGACAGCAGACTGGAATAGGGAGAGATTGAATCTGTCCGTAAACACTCTAGACAGCTGGTCTGCGCATACTCTGAGGACACTGCTAGGGATGTCGTGGCACTGTCTCATCCTCAAAGCAACAAAGAAGATGTTTAGCTTGTCCAGGAGCAAGACGTCGGTGTCTGTGACGTGGCTGATTTTCTCTTTGTAATCCGTGATTGTCTGTGGACCCCGTCTCATTTCTGAGCCATTGAATTGCGACTCCACTTTGTCTCTGTACTGACGTTTTGTCTGAGTGATTGCCTTACAGAGGGAATAACTACACTGTTTGTATTCAACCATATTCCCAGTCAACTTGCAGTGGTTAAATACGGTGGTTCATTTTGCGCAAATGCTACCATCTATCCACATATGTACACACATGTATCCTTTAGATTAGAACTTCTTTGAACATTTAACGTCAGAGGCTGACAATACTATTCAAACATATCTGGGTCAATGTATTTGATTTAGTGAATGTGATCTAGAGAATGTAATTGCACCACCCAGAGACTGTAATAAATGCCATCCATTGTGAATTCAGGATCAAAAGAAAGTGTAAAATACATATTTGAAGGTAGCCTATATGCCCATTATCTCTGGGTGGGATTGAAAACTTGATGGTGAAAGCAACATTGTGCCTGATTTCATGTGGTCAATTAATGTCTCAGCAGTATGATTTTTAGAGCCAATATGTCCACAGTCTTAATTGAGTACTTAGATTCTGTAACATCTGACATCTACTGGTGGCGATTAAGTGCCTCAGTCAAATGCGGGGAGCACTTACACTAATTGATTGTGGCCATAAATCTGTCACGTTGCAGCCAGCTTGTGGGAAACCACAAAACTGCTTCATGCACAATCATTTTTCTCCCGCTCCTTTTGTCTTTACTCTCATCGAATCCCGGCCTATACAACAACAATGAAGTTGTCAAATACATTTAAAAGATTTACAGTCTTTTAGAAACATTTATTTGGACGCCCAGAACCACTGTACTAGTCAGAAGATGAAGTGAAAAAATTGGCCTTGGAATCATCAAATCATCAAAAATGTACTGAGATCTTACCAAAAGGAGAATGGGCAGTTCTGACCTTTGACCTAACACTAGACTGGAGCATCAACGGAGCCCAATTACAATTCTTCTTCTCTTTAAAGTTTGCACTCGTTTCCCCTCAAGGACTCAAAAACATCCAATGGGTGTGAGAAACATGAAACTCTGACTCGACACCAGTCCGTCCAATCCTTTTAAATCGATGAGGAGGGGTGAACGAGTGCACACCTCAGGGAAAAGGGGTGAGAATCAGAATTGGGCAAAGCTCTGTGATAACTATAGATAAATACAGTGCCTTCAGAAACTATTCAGACCCCTGGACCTTTCCACATTTTGTAACGTTACAGCCTTAGTTTAAAATTGAATAAAACATTTTTTTTAAATCCTCAGCAATCTACACACAATACCCCATAATGACAAAGCGAAAACAGATTTTTGAAATGTTTGCAAATTTATTCAAAAGAAAAAAACAGAAATACCTTATTTACATCATTATTCAGACCCTTTGCTATGAGACTCGAACTTGAGCTCAGGTGCATCCTGTTTCCATTGATCCTCCTTGAGATGTTTCTACAACTTGATTGGAGTAAACCTGTGGTAAATTCAATTGATTGGATACTATTTGAAAAGGCACACACCTGTCTATATAAGGTCCCACAGTTGACAGTGCATGTCAGAGCAATCGGAGGAGAAGGGCCTTGGTCAGGGAGGTGACCAAGAGCCTGATGATCACTCTGACAGAGCTCCAGAGTTCCTCTGTGGAGATGAGAAATCCTTCCAGAAGGTCAACCATCTCTGCAGCACTCCACCAATCAGGCCTTTATGGTAGAGTGGCCAGACGGAAAGCCACTCCTCAGGAAAAGGCAGATGACAGCCCGCGTAGAGTTTGTCAAAAGGCACCTAAAGGACTTTCGTAGCATGAGAAACAAGATTCTCTGGTCTGATAACCAAGATTTAATTATTTGACCTGAATGCCAAGCGTCACTTCTGGAGGAAACCTGGCCCCATCCCTACGGTGAAGCCTGGTGGCAGCATCATGCTGTGGGGATGTTTTTCAGCGGCAGGGACTGGGAGACTAGTCAGGATCGAGGGAAAGATGAACGGAGCAAAGTCCAGAGAGATCATTGATGAAAACCTGCTGCAGAGCGCTCCGGACCACAGACGGGGGTGAAGGTTCACCTTCCAACAGGACAACGACCCTAAGCACACAGCCAAGACAATGCAGGAGTGGCTTCGGGACAAGTCCAGCCAGAGCCCGGACTTGAACCCGATCGAACATCTCTGGAAAGACCTGAAAATAGCTGTGCAGCAACACTCCACATCCAACCTGACAAAGCTTTAGAGGATTTGCAGAGAAGAATGGGAGAAACTCCCCAAATACAGGTGTGTCAAGCTTGTAGCGTCATATCCAAGAAGACTTGATGCTGTAATTGCTGCCAAAGGTGCTTCAATAAAGAATTGAGTAAAGGGTCTGGATTCTTATGTAAATGTAATATTTCATTTTATTATTTTATATAAATTATGAAAAAATTGTAAAACACGTTGTTGCTTTGTCATTATGGGCTATTGTGTGTAGATTGATGAGGGGAAAAATGTAATGTAATCAATTTTAGAATAAAGCTGTAACGTAACAAAATGTGGAAAAAGTCAATGGGTCTGAATACTTTCCGAAGTCACTACATGTAGGGATCTTTTACATCCAATTAAGGATGCAGTGTGGAGAGTGCTCGCAAGCCTCCAAAGTGCTTGGCACCACCATGGACAGGAGAAGTACTGCATGGTTAGATCAAGCACAATGGGGTCCTGGGCAGAGATATACAGCCATTGGAGGTTATGTTGGACCAGGATCATTCTGGTCGATTTAGGTGGGATGGTAGAGCTCAATTATCTTAACTACACAATTAGAATCCTGTAAAAAAAAAAAAGAATCCCCCCAAAAAATCATGGAGAATATGGTAATCAGCTCTAAAATCATGAAATGAAGACTGTGCCACCAGAATATGCTATTTCTTGATCCTTTGGTCTTCCAACTCCATTTGTGATTTAAGGATAACACCAAAGCTCTACGGCATTGATAGCCCAGGAGGAGAAGTGGTGGGTGTCCACTGGCATCAGGGAGGGTTGCAGACCTGGGGAGGGATGGACCCAAATGACACCGCCTTACATACTATTGAGACACAAGGGCAGTGTTCGTTATATAGTGCGGCTATCTGCAAAATTACAAAAAAGAATTAGTCATAGGTCACACTCTCACTGCGGTGAAAAGCGGGCACCGCCCTTCCTGCGCATAAACTGCGACAAAACTCCGCCCTCCCATCCTTCGCACCCCACCCCATCAGATAACTTCGTACAAAAAAAAACATAAAACACATACAATTACACAGTTCAAATGGTGAAAGATTAGAACATTTACATAATATGAATAAAAACAGGCCAACAAGAAGAGTTTGTTAATGAAATTACTACTGTGTTACGGGGAATCAATGAAAATAGAGTTTGGAAGAAAGATGGTCATCTTGTTAAAGAACATCAATATCTCCTAAAGAGGACCAGCTCTTAGGTCTTCCAGCTAATGGACAAAGAATAGTCTAAACATCCAAGGACAGATGGAACAGCTCGGGAACAGCTCGGAACAGCAGATACAGCCATATCATCAGTAGAAATTTGCTAACTCATCAGACCTGAGACTCAACTGCTTTTGAAATTATGGTCCAAACCTGGTTATTTGTCACCAGGACTCAAAGTCAACGGTCAGTCACTAAGAAATAATGACCTCCACAGATGGATAACGAATGATTTCTCTGAAAGACCTGTGAGGACAGTCCCATCAGTGGGTTTGGAAATCTTGTTACTTCCATCCTTTCCATTTCCCCTTATTGAAATTGGAAGAGTTTCAGTGATAATGAAGTTAAGCTCTGACAACTGAACCACTTTGTGTGATGAAATGAGAAAAGATATGTGTGCATGGGAGAGTGACTGACAACTAGTGTATAGAGCGATGAGCAATGGGGTTTGGTTAACAGACTAGTCGTGAAAATATAGGGAAAGATTGTCTATGGAATGTTGACGTGTGCAGGGAAAACGTCCCTACAAAAACAGAGGTGTCCTTGCAGGTATTTGATGATGTTTCAGATGGACAAAGGTGGACAAAGGTGGCGGGATGGTATCATGGTCGATGAGATGTGGTTATATTATGGTTATTATCCATGGACATTTGATTTATACATGCTATCTTACCTTAATTTGGTGGATTTTTGTTGTTTTAATAATGTCAATGTATCTGTGTCCTAAACTAAGGTCTTTCAAACTAAGCTGAAACCTCACCATTTATAGAGTACACTGTATATGAGATAGGAGAAAGTTTAATTTGTCTCCCTCCGTTCATAGGACTTGCATGAACTATCATCTTTGTCCTCTTCCATTGAAGGCATGACAGAAATCTCAAATAGCTGTCAACCCAGGGGTACTGTGGACCACGATTCAGGAAGTCAAGGAAGGAAGGATATCAAGAAAATTCTGCAAATATAAAACTAAAACATTCTGAATTTCAATAAACCTCACCCGTTATACTTCACCCATCCATTATAGCTCAGCCGTCTTTGAAGCATTCCGACTGCTGTCACTGGAAAGTCACTGCCTCCAAACTGGTCTGTCCATGAATCCTCTCGCCCCATAGCCGATGGTGGGACGCCCAGCTTGGTGGGGTAGTTGAGGGTCGTGAGGAAGAGCGGGTGCTCCTCTGAGCTGGGTGTCTCGCCTCTAGTACCACCAAGCTCAACTGGAGACAGACTGTCTTGACTACATCTCCTCCAACACCCCCCTAAGCCCGCACCTCCGGCCCCTCCTTCAAGTTAGGAGGGGTTAGGGATTTTCTCCTGGGATAGGTGGACTGGCGAGAAGGACTCGGGCAGGGTGGGATTGGATGTGGTATGAGGGGGGGGGCATGTTTCCGCATTTCATAAATATTAATACAGAGTCCGCCCCTCTCCGAAGGGGCAGATTCTTTAATTTCGTTTGAGGGGGAAGTGCTTTATTCACTTAATGGCTTTTATTAGTGCCCGGTCTTCAACTCTTTCATTAGCTAAAGTGCTGCTATAATTTAAAGGGGGAATGGGGTGGGGGAGGGGCGTTGTCCTGAGAAACGTCGCTCCTGCCGCTCCAGCCAGCCACTGCTGTCTAAACCTCTGCAGAAAGTGGCCATTCTGTCTCAAAAAAGATTGGAGACTCCAACATCGAATACACTGTAGATAAAGTAATATTCAAGCCATTGGAGTGGTTGCAGGAAGTGTTGAGGGCAAATGCCAGGTTTCCCTTTATGTGGCAGATTTGTCCTTCACCTGAACATTAGTCAAATTGAAAATAATACTTTCTTGCAAATACACCCTAATTCCACACAAACATTGATCAAGCAGGTGTTATTGGTTAGATCTGTTATCATTGGATGTGTTCAGTCCCCTGTTATAAAAATTCAGTTAAAGCAATATATTGATTGCTTTCATTTTAGAAATGCTACTGTGGAGTGAACACATTGTTATAAAAAAAAAAAAAACGCTAAACAATAATCAAACATGTGGAAACATTTCAATTTAAAAAGTAAATATTTTGTGTGAGCAATAAGGGTGTGTGTCATAATGTATGTATGCCTTGATAATAATGGTGTTCAGTTATGACTTTACTCTGGCCAAATTTTTTAAAAGGCAGTGATCAATTCAAAATTCACAATTACCGGTTGCTGAGCAGGCTATACCATGCCCATACCACCCTACATCATAGACAGATATGGTATGCTTATAGGTTCAGATAAAATGCTAGAACGTGACATGTAGCCTAAATTAGGTTATAAAAAGCTATTTTGAAATCAAATTTGATCAGATGTGTCCTGACCTGTGAAACGTTCTGTGATTATTAACACATGGCAGCACTTTATTGAGTGTCCTGAGCAAATTTCCCACCTGACCCTATCATGCTATCCATCTAACCCCCCCCTCCCCAAAAATGCTAACGTGGCGACTTCTGACACAAAATGGCTGATCCATCTCATACAGCTGGGTTGCTACACATCGGCATTAAATAATCCATACACACCAAAGCGCTTCAAGATCTGATACAATGCTATTCACTACTGTGGGTTATCGGTGTTTCTGAACAGCTGGGGTAGAATGTCCCCAGACTGCGTCTGAGTGAATGAACTGATTAACCTTAGAGACTGTCCGTGCTGGAGAGGGGGTTGGATGCCAGCCTGACTGACTGTATTATCAATGTTATATAAATCAGTGCCCGACAGGACTTTAAAGCCGTTGTATTGGGTAAGAGGTATGGCTTGACTTCCAGAGGAGATGGAGATAGAATACACCCACTGTGTTTTAGGATGTATTTCATAAGAACTGTCTCTCCAGTGAAAGTATAGACAGAGCAGGAGCAGGACACACCCATGTCACTTGGACAGGATTTGGATGTATTTCATATGAAGGAAAATGTGAATGTTAGGAAGTTATGTTAATTCAGATTTGTTCAACATGAATAACATTGCATCTTTCCAGGCATAAACCCAATGACCTTTATAATGATCTAAAATAAAAGACGATGACTCCATATTAAAAAGGTCAGTCATTTTTCTGGTGTTTATTTGATATTATTTTTTGATTCAAGGCCTCTTCGATGGATGTTTTGAATCACATACGGGCGTAAATGAGGGAGGGAAATGTAACATTGACATTCATATCATTTTTATTTTCACTTTGAAAATTCCAACATAAAATTGAGAACAACGAAGACAGATGTTCTCGGTTCATGATGCAGAGAGTCAGGAGACTTTTACTTTTTCACCAGCTGGATTACATCCTCATCTTCCATGACATGGTCTTTTCCCACCTTCTGGGGGTTGTGTTTCACTGAAGCACCCCATACCAGAGCACTGAAAGGACAGGAAGACCGAGTGTTAGAAAAATGCCAGGCAGGTGCAACATTGTGTCATATGTGTCTGTGTGCTGTGCTCTCCCTTGTAGGGTAATTCAACCGTTATCATTGGACACCTAGTGGCAGCTAAGTGCATTTGATGATTTTTAAATGTTTTAAGGACATTATTTATTACAGATTGTTGCTTTAATCGGTTAAATACTGGGGTGGGTATACCTCAGTCTTTTCCAAAACATCAACAAGAAGCACAAAAGCCATTAGCTAATAGTATAGTACTCACTATTTTAATTCTTTGAGGAGGCTTTTATGAATCTTCAGACAGAAGTCCTCCACTGCAGTATGTTCAGTAGGTAGAACGACTGGAGATGTGTAGTCAGGAAGCTGGCCTTTGGGTTTGGTGTATCTGGGGGACAACACATTCAAATAATGTATTAATTTAGACACAAACCACACATTTATCCAAGCAGTGTAATATGGATTCCAATAACCCTATATGTCTCTTCTAGGGGCTGTTAGGTGCCTCCTTACATGCGCACTAGGTGCAGGTAGTCCCACATCTTCTCCAGTAGGTCATCAAAGTTCCAGCGGGAATGGGCAGAGATGGGCACGCAGTGGGGTACCTTGTAGATGATGTCCAGCTCTTCAATGGAGATCTGGTCGATTTTGTTGAGCACATAAATACAGGGGATGTACACTCTGGTGGGATTAAACAGAGCATGTATGTCAGCAGGTCTGTAGGGGAACGTTGACCATACTTTGGAATGGGGTATAGAAGTCTTTTTGGCTAAGGGGTATAGGTCAGACCCAATTCTAGATGAATGGAGGATTATGTCAGAAAAACATTAATTCCTGCTTAATCAGGAAGATTACATCCCTGAGTTTGTAGAAGTGCTCAGCTGCTTACCGGTTTCCCTCCACCACGTCGATGAGGTCATCGGCAGTGGAGTCGCTGCGCAGGGTGATGTCAGCGTTGTGGATCTTGTACTCGGCCAGGATGCTCTTCACTGCGTCACCATCCAGCTCACTCTGTGGACACTGGAGAGAAGGAGAGAGACAGGAATAACACCAGAGTAAGCCAGCTGTAAAAAGAGACAGAGACACAGAGAGAAATGGGGACAGATTGAGCTGGACGTGAAACCTTTGTGTTAAACACACGTACTGTGACGGTGAAGTTGATACCTCCTTTGTCCTTCTTCTTGAAGCCGATGTTGGGCGGCTGCTTGTTGAGGCGGATTCCGAAGCCCTCCAGCTCGTGTTCAATCAGCTTCTTGTGGCCCAGAGGCTTCAGGACATCCAACACTATGAGGATCAGGTTGCAGGTCCGAGCCACTGGGAAGAGAAAGACCACAGTTACAAACTACCTTCAAGGTATGTGAGTGCTCTAAACTATCACATGTAGTTTGTGTATGGTTCTGATGCTTCACTGATGGCTCTCACCTGCGATGACCTGTCGTCCTCTGCCCTTGCCATCTTTGGCCCCCTCGATGATACCTGGAAGATCCAGGAGCTTGGAGACACAAAAGTAGAATACGCATCCTAATAGTAAAACATCTTAAATAGAAAAATAAACACAATTGTTACAGATTGGCCTCTGTTGGCCTTAAGGTGCCGTGTGAAAGGTACAAGATGCATGTAAAGTACCTGTATTTTGGCACCCTTGTAGCGGATCACTCCTGGTACTGTGGTGAGGGTGGTAAACTCATAGGCCGCCACTTCTGAGTACACCCCTGCCAGGTTACTTAGTAAAGTAGACTTGCCCACTGAGGGGAAGCCTACAAACCCGATACGGGCGTCACCTGTTTTTGCCACATCAAAGCCTATACAACAGAGTGACACATTAGTATTCATTACAATGTGTCATGAGCTTGTAAATCTCAACTTGCTACATCTCCACTGCACTGTTGTGTAGCAAAGGGACACATTCTAAAAGTGAACGATGATCAGGAGTCAGGACTCACCTTCCCCTGTGCCTCCTCCACTGCCTCCCTTTGGTGTGATAAGTTCTCTCCTCATCTTGGCCAGGCGAGCTTTGAGCAGCCCCAAGTGGTTAGATGTGGCTTTGTTCTTCTGAGTCCGAGCCATCTACCCAACACAGAGAGGATGCTTTAATCCATTCATATTCTACACAATACAACAATCGGAACTAGAATATTAGCTAGGCCTACTTGTTCAGAGCCAAGTTGTGTGATGGCTGGATTTCGACTGATCACTAATAAAGAAAACATATTGTCATCATGACACCAACACTACCATTACACTTGTTTATACTGAGCTGCACTGAGGTCAGAACGTAATCATGGTTGCATTAAGACACCGTGGAGCTGGCGCGATACATGGGTCGAAAAACGTACCTCAATGCAGGGATGGGATATGCCACTGTAGTGCAAATTTTACCTTTATCCACAATGCTCCATTTAGAAGATTTAAAAAGAAAAGTAAATACATTTTTTGTCCATTAAAATAACATCAAATTGATCAGAAATACAGTGTAGACATTGTTAATGTTGTAAATGACTATTGTTTCAGGAAACGGCTGATTTTTTAAATGGAATATCTACATAGGCGTACAGAGGCCCATTATCAGCAACCATCACTCCTGTGTTCCAATGGCACGTTGTGTTAGCTAATCCAAGTTTATCATTTTAAAAGGCTAATTGATCATTAGAAAACCCTTTTGCAATTATGTTAGCACAGCTGAAAACTCTTGTTCTGATTAAAGAAGCAATAAAACGGGCCTTCTTTAGACTAGTTGAGTATCTGGAGCATCAGCATTTGTGGGTTCGATTACAGGCTCAAAATGGCCAGAAACAAAGAACTTCCATGCGAGACAATTGCCAAGAAGCTGAAGATCTCATACCACACTGTGTACTACTCGCTCCACAGAACAGCACAAACTGGATTTAACCAGAATAGAAAGAGGAGTGGGAGGTCCCGGTGCACAACTGAGCAAGAGGACAAGTACATTAGAGTGTCTAGTTTGAGAAACAGACACCTCACAAGTCCTCAACTGGCAGCTTCATTAAAGAGTACCCGCAAAACACCAGTCTCAATGTCAAAAGGGAAGAGACGACTCTGGGATGCTACCAGTCTGCTGTTCCCACATGCTTCAAGAGGGCCACCATTGTTCCTGTTCCCAAGAAAGCTAAGGTAACTGAGCTAAACGACTACCGCCCCGTAGCACTCACATCCGTCATCATGAAGTGCTTTGAGAGACTAGTCAAGGACCATATCACCTCCACCCTACCTGACACCCTAGACCCACTCCAATTTGCTTACCGCCCAAATAGGTCCACAGACGATGCAATCTCAACCACACTGCACACTGCCCTAACCCATCTGGACAAGAGGAATACCTATGTGA
The DNA here is from genome assembly GCF_045791955.1 of Oncorhynchus clarkii lewisi. Lineage (NCBI taxonomy): Eukaryota > Metazoa > Chordata > Actinopteri > Salmoniformes > Salmonidae > Oncorhynchus > Oncorhynchus clarkii. The sequence continues at coordinate 26,600,585 of NC_092175.1, read as the reverse complement.
AAATGCTGTTCATCGACTACAGCTCGGCATTCAACACCATAGTACCCTCCAAACTCGTCATCAAGCTCGAGACCCTGGGTCTCGACCCCGCCCTGTGCAACTGGGTACTGGACTTCCTGACGGGCCGCCCCCAGGTGGTGAGGGTAGGCAACAACATCTCCTCCCCGCTGATCCTCAACACTGGGGCCCCACAAGGGTGCGTTCTGAGCCCTCTCCTGTACTCCCTGTTCACCCACGACTGCGTGGCCATGCACGCCTCGAACTCAATCATCAAGTTTGCGGACGACACAACAGTGGTAGGCTTGATTACCAACAACGACGAGACGGCCTACAGGGAGGAGGTGAGGGCCCTCGGAGTGTGGTGTCAGGAAAATAACCTCACACTCAACGTCAACAAAACTAAGGAGATGATTGTGGACTTCAGGAAACAGCAGAGGGAACACCCCCCTATCCACATCGATGGAACAGTAGTGGAGAGGGTAGCAAGTTTTAAGTTCCTCGGCATACACATCACAGACAAACTGAATTGGTCCACTCACACAGACAGCATCGTGAAGAAGGCGCAGCAGCGCCTCTTCAACCTCAGGAGGCTGAAGAAATTTGGCTTGTCACCAAAAGCACTCACAAACTTCTACAGATGCACAATCGAGAGCATCCTGGCGGGCTGTATCACCGCCTGGTATGGCAACTGCACCGCCCTCAACCGTAAGGCTCTCCAGAGGGTAGTGAGGTCTGCACAACGCATCACCGGGGGCAAACTACCTGCCCTCCAGGACACCTACACCACTCGATGTCACAGGAAGGCCATAAAGATCATCAAGGACATCAACCACCCGAGCCACTGCCTGTTCACCCCGCTATCATCCAGAAGGCGAGGTCAGTACAGGTGCATCAAAGCTGGGACCGAGAGACTGAAAAACAGCTTCTATCTCAAGGCCATCAGACTGTTAAACAGCCACCACTAACACTGAGTGGCTGCTGCCAACACACTGACACTGACTCAACTCCAGCCACTTTAATAATGGGAATTGATGGGAAATGATGCAAATATATCACTAGCCACTTTAAACAATGCTACCTTATATAATGTTACTTACCCTACATTATTCATCTCATATGCATATGTATATACTGTACTCTATATCATCGACTGTATCCTTATGTAATACATGTATCACTAGCCACTTTAAACTATGCCACTTTGTTTACATACTCATCTCATTTGTACATACTGTACTCGATACCATCTACTGTATCTTGCCTATGCTGCTCTGTACCATCACTCATTCATATATCCTTATGTACATATTCTTTATCCCCTTACACTGTGTACAAGACAGTAGTTTTGGAATTGTTAGTTAGATTACTTGTTATTACTGCATTGTCGGAACTAGAAGCACAAGCATTTCGCTACACTCGCATTAACATCTGCTAACCATGTGTATGTGACAAATAAAATTTGATTTGATTTGATGGTAGTATACAGTGCCTTGCGAAAGTATTCGGCCCCCTTGAACTTTGCGACCTTTTGCCACATTTCAGGCTTCAAACATAAAGATATAAAACTGTATTTTTTTGTGAAGAATCAACAACAAGTGGGACACAATCATGAAGTGGAACGACATTTATTGGATATTTCAAACTTTTTTAACAAATCAAAAACTGAAAAATTGGGCGTGCAAAATTATTCAGCCCCCTTAAGTTAATACTTTGTAGCGCCACCTTTTGCTGCGATTACAGCTGTAAGTCGCTTGGGGTATGTCTCTATCAGTTTTGCACACCGAGACTGAATTTTTTTCCCATTCCTCCTTGCAAAACAGCTAGAGCTCAGTGAGGTTGGATGGAGAGCATTTGTGAACAGCAGTTTTCAGTTCTTTCCACAGATTCTCGATTGGATTCAGGTCTGGACTTTGACTTGGCCATTCTAACACCTGGATATGTTTATTTTTGAACCATTCCATTGTAGATTTTGCTTTATGTTTTGGATCATTGTCTTGTTGGAAGACAAATCTCCGTCCCAGTCTCAGGTCTTTTGCAGACTCCATCAGGTTTTCTTCCAGAATGGTCCTGTATTTGGCTCCATCCATCTTCCCATCAATTTTAACCATCTTCCCTGTCCCTGCTGAAGAAAAGCAGGCCCAAACCATGATGCTGCCACCACCATGTTTGACAGTGGGGATGGTGTGTTCAGCTGTGTTGCTTTTATGCCAAACGTAACGTTTTGCATTGTTGCCAAAAAGTTCAATTTTGGTTTCATCTGACCAGAGCACTTTCTTCCACATGTTTGGTGTGTCTCCCAGGTGGCTTGTGGCAAACTTTAAACGACACTTTTTATGGATATCTTTAAGAAATGGCTTTCTTCTTGCCACTCTTCCATAAAGGCCAGATTTGTGCAATATACGACTGACTGATTGTTGTCCTATGGACAGAGTCTCCCACCTCAGCTGTAGATCTCTGCAGTTCATCCAGAGTAATCATCGGCCTCTTGGCTGCATCTCTGATCAGTCTTCTCCTTGTATGAGCTGAAAGTTTAGAGGGACGGCCAGGTCTTGGTAGATTTGCAGTGGTCTGATACTCCTTCCATTTCAATATTATCGCTTGCACAGTGCTCCTTGGGATGTTTAAAGCTTGGGAAATCTTTTTGTATCCAAATCCGGCTTTAAACTTCTTCACAACAGTATCTCGGACCTGCCTGGTGTGTTCCTTGTTCTTCATGATGCTCTCTGCGCTTTTAATGGACTTCTGAGACTATCACAGTGCAGGTGCATTTATACGGAGACTTGATTACACACAGGTGGATTGTATTTATCATCATTAGTCATTTAGGTCACCATTGGATCATTCAGAGATCCTCACTGAACTTCTGGAGAGAGTTTGCTGCACTGAAAGTAAAGGGGCTGAATAATTTTGCACGCCCAATTTTTCAGTTTTTGATTTGTTAAAAAAGTTTGAAATATCCAATAAATGTCGTTCCACTTCATGATTGTGTCTAACTTGTTGTTGATTCTTCACAAAAAAATACAGTTTTATATCTTTATGTTTGAAGCCTGAAATGTGGCAAAAGGTCGCAAAGTTCAAGGGGGCCGAATACTTTCGCAAGGCACTGTATATACAGTTGAAGTCGGAAGTTTACATACACCTTAGCCAAATACATTTAAACTCAGTTTTTCAACTCAATTCCTGACATTTAATCTTAGTTAAAATTCCCTGTCTTAGGTCAGTTAGGATCACCACTTTATTTTAAGAATGTGAAATGTCAGAATAATAGTAGAGTTATTTTATTTCTGCTTTTATTTCTTTCATCACATTCCCAGTGGTCAGAAGTTTACACACTCAATTAGTATTTGGTAGCATTGCCTTTAAATTGTTTATCTTGGGTCAAACGTTTCAGGTAGCCTTCCACAAGCTTCCCACAATAAGTTGGGTGAATTTTGGCCCATTTCTCCTGACAGAGCTGGTGTAACTGAGTCAGGTTTGTAGGCCTCCTTGCTCGCACATGCTTTTTCAGTTCTGCCCTCAAATTTTCTAAATGATTGAGGTCAGGGCTTTGTGATGGCCACTCCAATAGCTGGACCTTGTTCTCCTTAAGCCATTTTGCCACAACTTTGGAAGTATGCTTGGGGTCATTGTACATTTGGAAGACCCATTTGCGACCAAGCTTTAACTTCCCGACTGATGTCTTGAGATGTTGCTTCAATATATCCACATAATTTTTCATCCTCATGATGCCATCAATTTTGTGAAGTGCACCAGTCCCTCCTTCAGCAAAGCACCCCCACAACATGATGCTGCCACCCCTATGCTTCACAGTTGGGATGGTGTTCTTCGGCTTGCAACCCTTTTCCTCCAAACATAACAATGGTCATTATGGCCAAAAAGTTATATTTTTGTTTCATCAGACCAGAGGACATTTCTACAAAAAAACGTAGTCTTGCTTTTTTTTAATAGTGGTTTTGGAGCAGTGGCTTCTTCCTTGCTAAGCGGCCTTTCAGGTTATGTCGATATAGGACTTGTTTTTACTGTTGATATAGATACTTTAGTACCGGTTTCCTTCAGCATCTTCACAAGGTCCTTTGCTGTTGTTTTGGGATTTATTTGCACTTTTTGCACCAACGTACGTTCATCTCTAGGAGACAGAACGTGTCTCCTTCCTGAGCAGCATGACGGCTACGTGGTCCCACGGTGTTTATACTTGCGTACTATTGTTTGTACAGATCAACATGGTACCTTCAGGCATATGGAAATTGCTCCCAAGGATGAACCAGACTACAATTGTCTACATGTCTACAAATTTTTTTCTGAGGTCTTGGCAGATTTCTTTTGATTTCCCCATGATGTCAAGCAAAGAGGCACTGAGTTTGAAGGTAGGCCTTGAAATACATCCATAGGTACACCTCCAATTGACTCAAATTCAGAAGCTTCTAAAGCAATTTTCCAAGCTGTTTAAAAGGCACAGCCAACTTAGTGTATGTAAACTTCTGACCCACTGGAATTGTGATACAGTTAATTATAAGTTAAATGATCTGTCTGTAAACAACCGTTGGAAAATTTTCTTGTGTCATGCACAAAGTAGATGTCCTAACCGACTTGCCAAAACCATAGTTTGTTAACAAGAAAGTTGTGGAGCGGTTGAAAAACAAGTGTTATAATGACTCCAACCTAAGTGTATGTAAAAAAAAAATCACTGCTCAAAAAAATAAAGGGAACACTTAAACAACACAAAGTCAATCACACTTCTGTGAATCAAACTGTCCACTTAGGAAGCAACACTGAATGACAATAAATGTCACATGCTGTTGTGCAAATGGAATAGACAACAGTTGGAAATTATAGGCAATTAGCAAGACACCACCAATAAAGGAGTGGTTCTGCAGGTGGTGACCACAGACCACTTCTCAGTTCCTATGCTTCCTGGCTGATGTTTTGGTCACTTATCAAACAAATGTTATTGCATATTTTCCATGTGGAACCTGGCTATGCTTAGGGTAGTTAAAGGCTAACCAATTATAAGGGAAAGGGAATTTAGGGAGAAGAACTGAGATGTTTGGCTGGTTTCTTTTTTGTTGTGCCCCGCAAATGCACAGGTACAAATAATATATGTAGTCTTCAAGACAAAATTGCACTTGCCCGTTCGGGCACCCACAATGCACATTCCACCAAATAGTTTTACAGTATTTCATTTATCTGACTTTAACTTAGATGCATTCTCCAGCCCTTTATATTTAGCCTCACAATGAAGTGTTTAACCATTTTCTTTGTTTATCTGACATAAATAATTGCATTCATGAGATGTATTGCCAAATTATACTGAACAAAAATAAAATGGCAACATTTAAAGTGTTTGTCCCATGTTTAATGAGCTGAAATAAAAGATCCCAGAAATGTTCCATTTGCAGAAAAAGCTTATTTCTCTCAAATTTTGTGCACAAATTTGTTTACATCCCTGTTAGTGGGCATTTCTCCTTTGCCACGATAATCCATCCACCTGTATGGCATATCAAGAAGTTGATTAAATAGCCCACTCTAAAATGTGAAGTTGTGTCACACAACCCACAGATGTCAGAAATTGAGGGAGCATGCAATTGGCATAATGACTGCAGGAATGTCCACCAGAGCTTTTGCCAGAGAATTTCATGTTAATTTCTTTACTATAACCCACCTCCAACTTCATTTTAGAGAACTCGTTAGTAAATCCAACTGGACTTACAACTGCAGACCACGTGGAACTACGCCAGCCCAGGAAGTCAACATCCGGCTGTTTCACCTGCTGGATTGTCTGAGACCAGCCACCTGGACAGCTTATGAAACTATGGGTTTGCACAACAAAATAATTTCTGCACAAGCTGTTAGAAACCGTCTCAGGGAAGCTCATCTGCGTGCTCATCGTCCTCACCATGTTCTTGACCTGACTGCAGTTCAGCAACGTAACCAACTTCAGTGTGCAAATGATCACCTCCTATAGCCACTGGCACGCTGGAGAAGTGTGCTCTTCACGGATTAATCCCAGTTTCAACTGTACGGGGCAGATGGTGTCTCGTGTGGACGAGCGGTTTGCTAATGTCAACGTTGTGAACAGAGTGCCACATGGTTGCAGTGGGGTTATGGTATGGGCATGCATAGGCCACGGACAACAAACACAATTGCATTTTATCGATGGCAATTTGAATGCACAGAGATAGTGTGACGAGATCCTGAGGTCTATTGTCGTGCCATTCATCCACCGCCATCACCTCATGTTTCAGCATGATAATGCTGGGCAGCAGGGGAGCCCAGTGGTTAGAGCGTTGGGCTAGTAACCGAAAGGTTGCAAGTTCAAATCCCAGAGCTGACAAGGTACAAATCTGTCGTTCTGCCCCTGAACAAGGCCCTGTTCCTAGGCCGTCATTGAAAATAAGAATTTGTTCTTAACTGACTTGCCTAGTTAAAAAAATGCATGGCCCCATTTTGCAAGGATCTGTACACAGTGTGCCACATGGTTGCAGTGGGGTTATGGTATGGGCATGCATAGGCTACGGACAACAAACACAATTGCATTTTATCGATGGCAAAAAAATTCCCAGTTCTTCCATGGCCGGCATACTTACCAGACATGTCACGCATTGAGCAAGTTTGGGATGCTCTGCACAACAGCGTGTTCCAGTTCCGGCCAATATCCACAAACTTTGCACAGCCATTGAAGTTGAGTGGGACAACATTCCACAGGCCACAATCAACAGCCTGATCAGCTCTATGTGAAGGAGATGTGTCGCGCTGCATGAGGCAAATTGTAATGAATAGGGAGAAAAAGGTGTAGATTCACACGCAGGGGGCGGCAGGTGTTTATTTCGCCTTCGCAGAAGGTAGGAATCGTGGTCACAGGCAGGCAATGGTCAAAAACAGGCAGGTGAATCAAAACTAGGACTGAAGGCTATAACTGGTTCTCACAAACGAGCTAGGAAAAGGCTTAGTAGAGTCAAAAAGAACAAAAGGCATAAACAGAATGAACTGAACTAAATAAGGAGCTGATGAGACCAGGTGAGTAACTAACACAGGTGAAATCAATGATCAAAAATGAAAGACAGGGCTATGTTCAAGGACACAACGAAACAGAACACAAGGTTGACTAAGAAAATAAATACAGAACCTTACACAACCACAGGGCTCTCCAAAGAGTGGTGCAATCAGTCCATCGCATCACTGGGGGCACACTGCTTGACCCCCAGAACATCTACACAACCCGGTGTCACAGGAAGAACAAAAAGATCATCAAAGACCTCAGCCACCCGAGCCACGGCCTGTTCACCCCGCTACCATCTAGAAGGCGGAGACAGTGCAGGTGCATCAAAAATGGGACAGAGAGACTGATAAACAGCTTCTATCTCCAGCCCATCAGACTGTTAAACAGTCACCATTAGCCGGCATCCGCCCAGTACCCTGCCCTGAACCTTAATCACTGATACTAGCCAGATACCACTAGGAGCGGCCTTAGACCGCTGCGCCACTCGAGTGCTAAAAACATGCCTTTTCTATTCATATACTGTTTATATATATATATACAGTGGGGCAAAAAAGTATTTAGTCAGCCACCAATTGTGCAAGTTCTCCCACTTAAAAAGATGAGAGAGGCCTGTAATTTTCATCATAGGTACACTTCAACTATGACAGACAAAATTAATTATGGCGGAAAATAAGTATTTGGTCACCTACAAACAAGCAAGATTTCTGGCTCTGGATTTCTGGCTCTCACAGACCTATAACTTCTTCTTTAAGAGGCTCCTCTCTCCTCCACTTGTTACCTGTATTAATGGCACCTGTTCAAACAGTCACACTCCAAACTCCACTATGGCCAAGACCAAAGAGCTGTCAAAGAACACCAGAAACAAAATTGTAGACCTGCACCAGGCTGGGAAGACTGAATCTGCAATAGGTAAGCAGCTTGGTTTGAAGAAATCAACTGTGGGAGCAATTATTAGGAAATGGAAGACATACAAGACCACTGATAATCTCCCTCGATCTTGGGCTCCAACGCAAGATCTCACCCCGTGGGGTCAAAATGATCACAAGAACTGTGAGCAAAAATCCCAGAACCACACGGGGGGACCTAGTGAATGACCTGCAGAGAACTGGGACCAAAGTAACAAAGCCTAACATCAGTAACGCACTACGCCACCAGGGACTCAAATCCTGCAGTGCCAGACGTGTCCCCCTGCTTAAGCCAGTACATGTCCAGGCCCGTCTGAAGTTGGCTAGAGAGCATTTGGATGATCCAGAAGAAGATTGGGAGAATGTCATATGGTCAGATGAAACCAAAATATAACTTTTTGGTAAACTCAACTCGTCGTGTTTGGAAGACAAAGAATGCTGAGTTGCATCCAAAGAACACCATACCTACTGTGAAGCATGGGGGTGGAAACATCATGCTTTGGGGCTGTTTTTCTGCAGAGGGACCAGGACGACTGATCCGTGTAAAGGAAAGAATGAATGGGGCCATGTATCGTGAGATTTTGAGTGAAAACCTCCTTCCATCAGCAAGGGCATTTTTGATTTATTTTACCTTTATTTAACCAGGTAGGCTAGTTGAGAACAAGTTCTCATTTACAACTGCGACCTGGTCAAGATAAAGCATAGCAGTGTGAACAGACAACACAGAGTTACACATGGAGTAAACAATTAACAAGTCAATAACACAGCAGAAAAAAAAAGAAAAAAAAGAGTATATACATTGTGTGCAAAAGGCATGAGGAGGTAGGCGAATAATTACAATTTAGCAGATTAACACTGGAGTGATAAATGATCAGATGGTCATGTACAGGTAGAGATACTGGTGTACAAAAGAGCAGAAAAGTAAATAGATATAAACAGTATGGGGATGAGGTAGGTAAATTGGGTATACTATTTACCGATAGACTATGTACAGCTGCAGCGAGCGGTTAGCTGCTCAGATAGCAGATGTTTGAAGTTGGCGAGGGAGATAAAAGTCTCCAACTTCAGAGATTTTTGCAATTCGTTCTAGTCACAGGCAGCAGAGAACTGGAACGAAAGGCGGCCAAATGAGGTGTTGGCTTTAGGGATGATCAGTGAGATACACCTGCTGGAGCGCGTGCTACGGGTGGGTGTTGCCATCGTGACCAGTGAACTGAGATAAGGTGGAGCTTTACCTAGCATGGACTTGTAGATGACCTGGAGCCAGTGGGTGTGGCGACGAATATGTAGCGAGGGCCAGCCGACTAGAGCATACAGGTCGCAGTGGTGGGTGGTACAAGGTGCTTTAGTAACAAAACGGATGGCATTGTGAAACTGCATCCAGTTTGCTGAGTAGAGTATTGGAAGCTATTTTGTAGATGACATCGCCGAAGTCGAGGATCGGTAGGATAGTCAGTTTTACTTGGGTAAGTTTGGCGGCGTGAGTGAAGGAGGCTTTGCTGCGGAATATAAAGCCGACTAGATTTGATTTTAGATTGGAGATGTTTGATATGAGTCTGGAAGGAGAGTTTACAGTCTAGCCAGACACCTAGGTACTTATAGATGTCCACATATTCTAGGTCGGAACCATCCAGGGTGGTGATGCTAGTCGGGCATGCGGGTGCAGGCAGCGAACGGTTGAAAAGCATGCATTTGGTTTTACTAGCGTTTAAGAGCAGTTGGAGGCCACGGAAGGAGTGTTGTATGGCATTGAAGCTTGTTTGGAGGTTAGATAGCACAGTGTCCAAGGAAGGGCCAGAAGTATACAGAATGGTGTCGTCTGCGTAGAGGTGGATCAGGGAATCGCCCGCAGCAAGAGCAACATCATTGATATATACAGAGAAAAGAGTCGGCCCGAGAATTGAACCCTGTGGCACCCCCATAGAGACTGCCAGAGGACCGGACAACATGCCCTCCGATTTGACACACTGAACTCTGTCTGCAAAGTAGTTGGTGAACCAGGCAAGGCAGTCATTAGAAAAACCGAGGCTACTGAGTCTGCCGATAAGAATATCTTGATTGACAGAGTCGAAAGCCTTGGCCAGGTTGATGAAGACGGCTGCACAGTACTGTCTTTTATCGATGGCGGTTATGATATCGTTTAGTACCTTGAAGATGAAACGTGGCTGGGTCTTTCAGCATGACAATGATCCCAAACACACCGCCCGGACAATGAAGGAGTGGCTTCATAAGAAGGATTTCAAGGTCCTGGAGTGTCCTAGCCAGTCTCCAGATCTCAACCCCATAGAAAATCTTTGGAGGGAGTTGAAAATCCGTGTTGCCCAGCAACAGCCCCAAAACATCACTGCTCTAGAGGAGATCTGCATGGAGGAATGGGCCAAAATACCAGCAACAATGTGTGAAAACCTTGTGAAGACTTACAGGAAATGTTTGACCTCTGTCATTGCCAACAAAGGGTACATAACAAAGTATTGAGATAAACTTTTGTTATTGACCAAATACATATTTTCCACAATAATTTGCAAAAAAATTAATTAAAAATCCTACAATGTGATTTTCTGGATTTTTTCCCCTCATTTTGTCTGTCATAGTTGAAGTGCCCCTATGATGAAAATTACAGGCTCTCATCTTTTTAAGTGGGAGAACGTGCACAATTGGTGGCTGACTAAATATTTTTTTTGCCCCCCTTTCCTCGAGAACAGACTGAATTATTCAGGGTATTCCACAAGGTGTCGGAAACAGGGATGTTGGTCCATGCTGACGCAATGGCATCACGCAGTTGCTGCAGATTGGACGGCGGTACATTCATGCTGCGATCAGCCGGTTCCATCTCATCTCAAAGATGCTCTATTGGGTTGAGGTCTGGGGACTGTGCAGGCCACTCAAGTAAACAAAACTTACTGTCATGTTCCAGGCAATGTTTTTCAACTTCTCAATTGTCCAGTGTTGGTGATCACGTGCCCACTGGAGCCGCTAATTTGTGTTTTTAGCTGATAGGAGTGGAACCCGGTGTGGTCATCTGCTGCAATAGCCCATCCGTGACAAGGATCAACGAGTTGTGCGTTCCAAGATGCTGTTCTGTACACCACTATTGTACTAAGCTGTTATTTGTCTGTTTGTGGCCGCCTGTTCGCTTGCATGATTTTTGCCATTCTCCTTCGACCTCTCTCATCAACCTCTCTCATCCATTTCTGAGATACTGGATCTGGCGAGCTTGGCACTGACGATCATACCATACTCAAAGTCGCTTAGGTCACTAGTTTTGCTGATTCTGCCTGCTTCACATAACAAGCCACATGATCCATTTTCGTGATGTTTTTATATATATATTTTTTTAACCTTTATTTAACTAGGAAAGTCAGTGAAGGACAAATTCTTATTTTCAATGACAGCCTAAGAACAGTGGGTTAACTGCCTTGTTCAGGGGCAGAACGACAGTTTTTTACCTTGTCAGCTTGGGGATTCGATCTTGCAACCTTTCGGTTACTAGTCTAATGCTCTAACCACTAGGCTACCTGCCACTCCACAATGGGGTGGTGTACGTAATAAACTGGCCGGTATACAAAACATTCCAAACACCTTTATTTCCATGACAGACTGACCAGGAGAAAGCTATGATCCCTTATTGATGTCACCTGTGAAATCCACTTCAATCAGTGCAGATGAAGGGGAGGAGACAGGTTAAAGAAGGATTTTCAAGCATTGAGACGTGTATGTGTGCCATTTAGAGGGTGAATGGTCAAGACACAAGATTAAAGTGGCTTTGAACGGGGTATGGTAGTACTGTAGGTGCCAGGCACACCGGTTTGAGTGTATCAAGAACTGCAACGCTGCTGGGTTTTTACGCTCAACAGTTTCATGTGTGTATCAAGAATGGTCCACCACCCAAAGGACATCCAGCCAACTTGACACAACCATGGGAAGCATTGGAGTCAACATGGGCCCGCATCCCTGTGGAAAGCTTTTGACACCTTGCAGTGACCATGCCATCACGAATTGAGTCTGTTCTGAGAACAAAAGGGGTGTTGCTAATGTTTTGTACACTCAGTGTATATCTATTTATGTTCCGGACTCTGACATTGCTCATTCTTGGATTATGTGCGTATCACTGCACTGTTGGAGCTAGAAACACAAGCATTTTTGCTGCACCAGCAACATCTTCAAATCTGTGTACGTGACCAATAAACGTTGAATAGATTGAAAGAAATTTGCAGTACAGTGGCATGTCCTATCCCTGCATTGAGGTACATTTTCCAACCCATATCTTGACCACACAAATAATGTAACCATGATTGCGTTCCGACCCCAGTGCAGATTGTCATGTAAAAATCTTCCCAGCATGAAATAGTTCTCAATCGTTCTGATTGTGACATCATGCTGTAAAATGTCTCCCAGGGTGAACATTTGCACGCGCATCTTGCACGCGCATCTCTTTATGTGGATGGCTGAGCTTGTTTCTCTCACATCGTAAAACTGTTCTGTGGGCACGCGCATTTGCTTCACACATCTGCCAATCAATGGTGGCCAGGAGTATTGACTCTGACCAATCAGAAGCTTGTGAAGTGTGAGGTCAGCATATAAATGCCCAGACTCGCGTCAAAGTGCTGAGGGTTGATATGAGGAGAGACTTTTTTTTAATCAATTTTTACATTTAATTTTTTTTAAATTTTATTATTTTTATAAATATATATATTTATACACTGCTCAAAAAATAAAGGGAACACTAAAATAACACATCCTAGATCTGAATGAATGAAATATTATTTTTAAATACTTTTTTCTTTGCATAGTTTAATGTGCTGACAACAAAATCACACAAAAATGATCAATGGAAATCAAATGTATCAACTCCACGTATCTGTATGACCTCCCTACAACGCCTGGGCATGCTCCTGATGAGGTGGCGGATGGTCTCCTGAGGGATCTCCTCCCAGACCTGGACTAAAGCATCCGCCAACTCCTGGACAGTCTGTGGTGCAAGGGAGACATGATGTCCCAGATGTGCTCAATTGGATTCAGGTCTGAAGAACGGGCGGGCCAGTCCATAGCATCAATGCCTTCCTCTTGCAGGAACTGCTGACACACTCTAGCCACATGAGGTCTAGCATTGTCTTACATTAGGAGGAACCCAGGGCCAACCGCACAAGCATATGGTCTCACAAGGGGTCTGAGGATCTCAACTCGGTACCTAATGGCAGTCAAGCTACCTCTGGCGAGCACATGGAGGGCTGTGCGGCCCCCCAAAGAAATGCCACCCCACACCATGACTAACCCACCGCCAAACCGGTCATGCTGGAGGATGTTGTAGGCAGCAGAACGTTCTCCACTGCGTCTCCAGACTGTCACGTCTGTCACATGTGCTCAGTGTGAACCTGCTTTCATCTGTGAAGAGCACAGGGTGCCAGTGGCGAACTTGCCAATCTTGGTGTTCTCTGGCAAATGCCAAACGTCCTGCACGGTGTTGGGCTGTAAGCACAACCGCCACCTGTGGACGTCGGGCCCTCATACCACCCTCATGGAGTTTGTTTCTGACCGTTTGAGCAGACACATGCACATTTGTGGCCTGCTGGAGGTCATTTTGCAGGGCTCTGGCAGTGCACCTCCTTGCACAAAGTCGGAGGTAGCGGTCCTGCTCCTGGGTTGTTGCCCTCCACGTCTCCTGATGTACTGGCCTTTCTCCTGGTAGCGCCTCCATGCTCTGGACACTACACTGACAGACACAGCAAACCTTCTTGCCACAGCTCGCATTGATGTGCCATCCTGGATGAGCAGCACTACCTGAGCCCCTTGTGTGGGTTGTAGACTCTATCTCATGCTACCACTAGAGTGAAAGCACCGCCAGCATTCAAAAGTGATCAAAACATCAGCCAGGAAGCATAGGAACTGAGAAGTGGTCTGTGGTCACCACCTGCAGAACCACTCCTTTATTGGGGGTGTCTTGCTAATTGCCTATAATTTCCACCTGTTGTCTATTCCATTTGCACAACAGCATGTGAAATGTATTGTCAATCAGTGTTGCTTCCTAAGTGGACAGTTTGATTTCACAGAAGTGTGATTGACTTGGAGTTACATTGTGTTGTTTAAGTGTTCCCTTTATTTTTTTGAGCAGTGTATATATTTGTTTAATAGATTGCAAAGACTTTGGAGCTACGGTTTCGATTGACAGTGCTTGTTTGTTAGTTAGCTATACATACAAGTTAAAACGGCACACCTCTGAGTACAAGCCATCTTGACCAGTTTACAGCTAATTATGCTATCTAAATCAGAGAGAAACATCTGCACCAGTTTAGCCATCCACACAGACGTGTGTGAAATTATTTCACACTGTGAACATTTTTACAACAACGTTACAATCAGAACGATTGGGAACAATTTCAGGCTGGGAAGATTTTTACATGACACAGGTCAGTGTAAACAAGTAACCAAAGATTTTTTATAACTAACCAAAGACAGACTGTCATTTCCAGAACAAGCAAGGTGGGCAGAGCCAAGAGATAGCGAGATCCTATTGGCACGTTCTAGCATGTGAGTCATTCCAATTAAAAATTTTTAATAATAAATAGGATTGACACACACTGTCTCCGATAAGATTAGCATTCCTGAAACATTTTGTTTTGATTGCGCTAAAATTTGCCATAATAGGTTACATATAATCTTCAATAAATATAGTACCCAGCATCTGATTTGGGCCATAATTCTTCCTACCAATTAGTAAGACATGAGGAATCCAATAAAATGATAAAAAGGTCACCAAACACATATAGATGTTTTCTAATAATTGTATTGAAAAACATGACTACAATGCAAAGGTTTATAATTGTATTATTTTATTAGGGTTGTGACAAGATTTGCCACTATCCCATTTCTCCATCAAAGTTTTGGTTTTGTAGGAAAAGTCTTCACATGAGAATTGCACCATACAGATAGCCCTCTCAGAGAGCTGCTATTTGTTGGACTTTTCAAAGAGAGTTGGGTTGACCACCACATTTATTTTCATCGGGAGCAAAAGATAATAGTTTTCTACACAAAGTTGCAAAGAAAATGTTGTGATCCCTTAAATAAACACAAGACAAGAAAAATTGATAGAAGGGTGTGGCAACAGTAGCAGGAAAAGCGGCATCTAGCGGGTAAAACATGGTACTTTAACATGAATTCATGGTAAATAATGCAAAACGACTTCAATGGCTAATTTATCTAAACAGGGGGGACTAAAGATCCTCAGATTCACATGAAATACATTACAAAGCAAGAAGAAGCAATACTCCAAGCCGCATCTCCATACCAGTTGTTAGACATAGAAAACCGATTCTGTATACATACTGGTTGATGGGATGTTATTGGCGGGTGGGGGTTCTGGAGCTGGCCTTTGACCATTTTATTGGATTCCTCATGTCTTACTCAATGGTAGGAATAAGTTTGGATTGAATCGGATGTTGGGTACTATATTTGTGGAATATTATGTGAATCCTTATAAATTAAAAGGGCCAATTTGGGTGAAATCAATTTTCTTAATTTCTCAGATCAAATTAAATGAACAAAATGACGTTTCACAAAGCTAATCTTATGTTTCTAACTTAAGAAACAATTTCAGAACAATCTGAGATGGTGGGTGTCATGGCTTGCTGAAATGACATGGAATGACCCATATATTTGCACGTGTGCAATAACTCAATTTGCCCTTGCAGTCCAAAAATAAACAAAAAATGAAAACTATGGCAAAGGGTAAAGTCTACAAAAACTTTGTCCATAACAGTTTACGGGTTTGGGAACAGGAAACTGTATTGAGATCAAATGTTTCATCGATGAGAAAATGAGCAGAATTTCGGTCAAAATCTATCTTCTCCCACTGACGGCCACAGCTGGACTTCCTCTCGTCACCATATTTGGTGGTGAGTGGAAACGCCAACCAAATGCTTCGGATTTACACATCCGGTGAAACATCTGGCTCACTGTTCCATCTGTGGCGTAAAGGTAAGGTTGGTATCTTCAGACAACTAGTTACCCTGCCAATAATAACACATAGCCAGCCAAAGTTAACTACTGTAGCCAACTAAAAGCATAGACTAACGTAGAGTTGAGAATTCTTAGCAAAATAACATCCAGCTATGCGCAGACTCGGTGTCTGCCATCATATTATGTTATATAATATATATATATTTTTTGGGGGGGGCGGGGGGGAATCCATTGTAACGTTACATCCTCAATTGGCCAAGTTAACTTTAGCCAACTATAGTTGCTCGCTCCCTTAACGTTAGTCAAGTGGCCAAGCTAAAACGTGAATCACAACTAACGTCAGCTAGCATTCGCTACCGTTAGCTAACTTACCTCGGCCTCAATTTCTGCTATTTTGGCGAGTAAACTCATCTTGTAGCTGGTCCTTAGGTGATATCACATAACGATTAAACACGTTTAATAGTTAAATTGTTGAGTTTTTATCACGCAAGCATACAATGGCAAACTAGCAAAAGCTAACACTCATGTGTTCAACCTGCGGCTCTCGCTAGGAGGAAGAGGCAGCCGGCAAACCGATAACTCAAAAAACGGCGACGCCGTTGGCGCTACCTACCGGAATTAAGTTGTTTGCAGGTTTATGTAAGTTTGCTGACTTTACATATTCCATGTAACAGCAATGACATACACTTTGCAGAAATTATGTAACACATTTCAGATTTGGATTTGACAAATCAAACGAATGTATCTGACACTGCATAACTAATCACATTAAAAGGCTACTGCATGCTCTCTCTCAATTCAATTTCAATTCAAGGGGCTTTATTGGCATGGGACACATATGTTTACATTGCCAAAGCAAGTGAAATAGATAATAAACAATACAAAATGTACAGTAAACATTACTTACAAAAGTTCCAAAATAATAAAGACATTTCAACTGTCATCTGTTTATATACAGTGTTGTAATGGTGTGCAAATAGTTAATGTACAAAAGGGAAAATAAATAAACATAAATATAGGTTGTATTTACAATGGTTTTTGTTCTTCACTGGTTGCCTTTTTCTTGTGGCAACAGGTCTCTCTCTCACCCCAGTCAAATGGATTAGTATTAGTAATGCACACACATCTGGTAAATATGCTTTGTTTTATTGTTTCATATTTTGTTTGCATACAGTACATAATCTCTCAAAAGTTTCTATGTTGCTAAAATTTCTGGATTGACTGCCAATGTTTGAAAGCTCTAAAACCAGCAACAGTACATTCAACACTGTAGATGGGATTGAGCTTTTGGTTGGTTGGACAATGTCATTGCAGGAAGTTGACTAGATAAATTCCCATCGGATGAATATGGCACACTCATCTAACTTCTGAAAACCTTGCAGAGGGAGGGTGCATATTGCCAAAATGTGTATAACTGGTGGAAGGTTCCCTTTATGACTGGCTAGTGGCCAAGCTATTGCTGTTTTAAACAAAGGGACAAAGCTTTGTTGAAATCTAATTCTATAATCTTGAGCACCTACAATATTTGCACAATTATATGTGTCAGAGAGAGTTTTTTTTTGCAGTTAGGTTTTGACATTTTAGTGACCAGGCCCAGCCCTCTAATACAGTAAGATGCTATACCATCTTTTATACATTCCTTTTGAACTAACAATGTGTATTCCCAGGTATCTTAACCTTGGTCCTGGATGGTTTAATGGAAGATATGTTGAATATGCTGCATTTCACCTCAACCAAGGAATGTTTTACATCATATATTCTGTTCATATCTCTCCGTCATTATTTGTGTTGAAGACGTATGCTGTAAGAGGTGTGCGGAGGTGTGCTTATCCTCATGAAAATATAAAAATATGAATTTACTTTCAAAAGTGGCTACAGTTCTTGTGAATTATTGGTTTGCATTGCATACAACTATTGTTGCTCAGTTGAGGCAAAAACCAGCATAAATACTAAGTGCTTCCAGGACAAGGGTTGAGATATGTTGAGGAAAGAGCAAACTGTGTTTGTGATAATTGAAAGTATTCATTTCAGTAGCCTATCAGTTTTAAATTGAGGTCCCTTTGTGGTACATAGCATGAGGGCTTTGACTTGAGTCCTCTTCACTAATAATACAAATTAATTAATTGACAATTGACCATAAGTCCATGCCCAAACATCTACATTTTTCTTATTTTAATGAGCAACACAGATTTATATCATACGTCAGTCAGCATTGAAGTGCAATGATTAAAAAGTAAGTGCAAGTACAGATTTAGATGCATTCATTTTGATAAGAGGATTCAATTGTTTGCAGTGTGGCCCCAAAAATAGTCATTCTACAGGGGCATTCTGCAAAAGAAAAAACGCCATAGTTTGATGCTGTTTCTAACCTAAAATATATATTTCAAGCTCTATATGGTACCTCTGAGTGACAGTATGTGGGTGCATTCTTGTGCTGCCCTCTGCCTTCATTTCAGTCATGTCCATGAAATATCACTTTTTCCTCAATAAAAAGTATTACTGTAATGCTTGCTGATTGATAGGTCCCATGATTTCTCAGCTTGCTTTAAGGAACACGGTAACTGAGTCAAGCCAGCAAAAGCACAAAGTCCGTGAGAAGAAGCACTATTTTAGTGCATTATCTTCACACCCGGCCGGTAACCTTACTGTCCTAAAACTGGCTACCTCTGCATAGAGATGGAGTATAGTTCTGATCACAGCCCCCCATCGATAGGCCTAATAATTTTTACTGAGGAAAGCATCATTTTCTATGGTCATGTCACCAGAGCAAGGATAACATCTTTTGAGGTAATAAAAAATAAACAGCATCCTTTTAAAATCCATTGTCCCAGTAGCTCGGATTCTGTCATCAGAATTTGGATAATACTTATTGAAACCATAAGGCTTTACAATAAATGCAACTTGGCCATATGATGGCAAAAGTCTTCTCTGTAGGTGTTCCCCTTGGACTCTAGCTGCTCTCGGAGGAGGTCGGTGGTGCAGTGGAGGATGACCTCCGTCTGGACACAGACTGCGATCGCTCAGGGCTGTGTTTGTTGTACGGCTGGAGCTGCACCTCCAAGAAGTCCCTGTGCTGCTGGCTGATGACCTGGCTGATGAGTCCTGGCAGGGCTTGCAGGTTCCCCAGCAAAGTCTCCAGCTTGGTCTCCAGCAGGGCGATCCTCTTCTCCATGTCCTCCCCTCTCTCGTTCAGGTCTGAGATCAGGTCATACATGATGTTCTGAGTCTGGAGGAGGAGAGACACTCAGTCATAGTAAGAGGGTGAGACCCTTCCAGAGCATGGGGTGTTTTAGGCTAGAAGTTGCAGGCAATTGTAAAATTATTTGTTTATTTACCTTATTTTGTATATTTGAATAACCTTTATTTACACAGGCAAGTCAGTAAATAAGAACAAATTCTTATTTACAATGGCAATCTGTCCAGAGCCATTTGAGGGGCAAATCCTAATTTTGTCACATTTTCACTTAGTCATGGATGTCAAAAGGCTATGTGAAAGTTTGACTGAAATGGAAGTTATGAGTTGCCCCTTAGTTGAAAAGAACCAGCATGAAATGTATACTTCTTAAAAGGAACAGCTTGTGAATAATTTGATTATCAGTTGCATCATTCTAAGTATCTAATCATGCCACTGTTTCCCACTACAACACTAAACTGTTCCCTGGAGATGTAGATTTTTTTCAGATTATTAGTCTGCCCTCCGTGGCAGAACTGAACTCAGTCTGCAGCTATTCTCAGTGCTACAAGACAACTGTCTCTGTCTTTTCAACCATCTTGAAAAAGTGTTAACGCACAGCTGAGTCAATGTAGACATAATAAATATAATAAAACGTGTCTGGATACGGGCAATTCAAATTTCACAGATCTCCATCACAACAAACAAAACCTAATGCTGTAGATAAGCAAATAAAATATTAATTGATAACTTGCAGAGAAATTCTGCTGTATACACTTACTAACTTCTGCACCAGGAAGTTGATCTTCTTCCTCTCGACACATGGCATGTTACCAAACAGTGAGCTATCCAGTTCCCGAGGGGGCTGGAGATTGGGAGAGGGCTGCTGTGTACTGAGCTAATGTTCACTATGAGAACAATCGCTGCCAGCATGTGGCCAATGCCATCCATCCATCCATCCATCACTTACCTTGTCCTTTCCTTATTTGGGGTAGTAATAATGGGCTGGGTGGCTTGTTTAGAATCACAGCGATCCACCTCGGGCCAAAACAACACTGACAGCTTTTCACCACCCTGGCGCTCCAACTTGGGTGGGCAGATAGGGTTTCACTACGTTGCATCACTACCAGAGCCACTCATCACTTCCTATGATATTTTAAAAGGCAATTTCCACAGATTATCAAGGAATTTAGAATTGACATGGTTAGAGTCTTTACATTTATCTTGGAACTTTATGAAAATAAGGATGGAACCTAGAGGAAATAACAAAATGTAACATTATGAGATATAGAACTGCCTAAATTTGAGATTTTCTGGAGGTAACAAGTGAATTTTGGATAGACACAGATGAACTGACTCGAGTTTGCTTCAGTTAATCATGAAAATTTAAACTGCAAATTAATTAAATCTTTATAATACAGCACTAATAAAATAAAACCAGAACTCTGTCAAGAGTAGACTGGGACTGTAAGTATATTCAGTTAAGGCACAAAAACGCTTGTGTAAGCCTACACGACTGTGCATTGTGGGCTAATTTCAGACTGATTAAGCCGACTGGATGCAGGAAATTACCTGTGGGTATACATAGGCCTTTGATGTACTAAAACCCTGTTACTGAAATCCAATACCAAAAGTAGCTGAAATTATAACGGCTCCAAACTCAGTAAAAAGACAAGTGTAGAAAATTACAATGAAAATCATAAAGAAAAATAATATCCTGCATTTTCAATAATAAAAGGCTTATTCATGGTGAGGACAAATGCTGAAAAGGGAGTTTGATTCTCTTAACTGTAGGCCTACTACGGTATTAATATATTCTGACTCAAATGATAGCCTGCTTTATGTTACACCCCAAATAGAGTTTTTTTTTTTTTTACAACTGTAGGGAAACCACTGCTATGCGAGGGATTTCTCATAGCTTTGCAGAGGCTATGCAGCTGCCAAAGTTATTTTAAGCTCCATTATACAGCTCTATCGATCCACAGGGAGCTCATGTACTGTGATTTTTAATGCTATGCTGCCCTCTGGTGGCGAAAGCCACTTATGACAATGATTAAAGATGGCTGTATGAGTCATCTTCTTCCCAAATGTCAACCACCTTTCTAACCCACCGTGAGCCACTTGTTTCATAGCCCTGGGTGACTGTAATATTAACTAGCTAATGTATTTCGTGGCATGGTAGCATGAAACTGATTTGACCGTGGTGGATATTTTAATGTCAAAGCTCTCCAACTCTCTCCCTTCTATATTTCTGGCTGAATCATCACATCACACTCACAGCATGTTTCCCTTCCCTTAATGTTTTTTTTGCTGCGTCAGGCTGACTCTGTGCCAAGTCTTTCCCTAAGGTTTGTCAACTTCTGTTTAGTGCATCACAAGATAAACACCATAGAGAGATTTGCTGAAACATAGCAATGTGTTAATTACCATCAAGGGGTGGTTTCCCAGACACAGATTAAGATGACTCCTGAACTAAAAAGCCCTTTCAAGATTCTCCTTGACCATGCATTTTAATCCAGGACTAGGCTTAATCTCAGTCTGGAAAACCAAACCTTAAGGTATTTGACAAACTGATGACATATAAATTACAGTTTTACTTACCTATCAGGGTGGGGATCCTGATCTCATAAAATAATATGCATACCTTTTATATAATCTTTAAAACCAATATATTGTAGGTTTCCACTAACAACCAGGGTTGGAAATGCTCGGGAAAATGGGTTCCCCCTCGGAGATCGTTTTGACATGCAGAAATGTGCATCTTTAAATTTTCCTCTATCATTTTGGCATGAACTGAATTCAAGGATTTTACTTTGGAGGGTTCTCCATAGTGATTCTTCTCATTTTTCACCCCTTATAATATGCATATCTTTTTATCATCTTTGAAACCAAGATACTGTATGTTTCCATCAACAACAGTCCTGCATCTACCCTGAGTGCCAGTCTGTTTAATGTGCTATCATGCCAACTCCTTAACACTCATTGTCATGCCAATGACAGCAATGGAGTTGGCAAGAGCTCAAACAGATCTGGGACCGGGCTATCCTGCACCCAGTTCAAGAAGTGGAAATATATTGTGTCTTATTTTCTTCCAATGACAGTACACAACTGGTTCCTCTTAACATTCATATGAAAAAGTCTGTTTATTTTACACCTGTAGACTTTGTTTGTTTATATGAAAAGGTGTTACTAATTCACCCGATGCGTTGATATCACATGTATCAAATGGAATCCTTCAAATCAAAAAGTGGGTTAGATAGAGATCAATCCAAATGCACAACCAAACTTCACAACCAAAATAAACTGGAATATGTGACGTTTGTCAGTCCAGCTTACCTTTGCAAGGTCCACTAGTGAGTTTGCTTGGTCATTCAGCTTGCGTTGCTCCATTTTAACACTTCTCAATCTGAACAGAAGACCATTCAGAACCCAATAAATGTATCTATTTGGTAAAGATGGGTTTAACAGATCTGTGCACACAGAAGGCATACACATAGAGAGCACTCACTCCTAGGGCATGCACAGGATGTGTGTAGAAAATGCAGGAATTGGTTTAAGACAGTTTGATTGGTTGAGCTGCATGCAAGTGAAGACCAGAGTATAGAAGCTGCCAGAGAGGAGAATGTCTATTACTGCAGTAAATCTTCAGCCCTTGAACTCTACAACAAAATAACATACAAGGGCTCAACTAGGGAGATCAAATCGCTTGCAATGGGATTTTGCTGAAATATAGGATTAAAGCAGTGTATATAAACTATATAATAATAAAAGCTTAATCCAAACACTTGGGAGGTTTCTCCATTTTAGTGAATTATTTAATCCCTCAAAAAGCTGCAGATTGTTCAAGTGACAGTCTTTTTCTATTTTGAAAATCAAAACTATGTCAATCAGAGCAATTCCACCTGAAGTGCCATGATAACCAAACTCTATATAAAATGGGATACTAATTCATTTTCAATTAAAAGTAGTTGAAAAACAAATACAGCATTGTAAAATATAATTAAATGATCAAAAAAACAAGATTATATTACTGAGCTTTATGCAGTATACCAGCGCATATCTTTGGACTGTGAGTGTGTTATTGATAAAAGAGAAAATCCATCTGGTATATTATGTAAAATCACCTTAGTTACTGAGTACTGACAGTGATGTGCTGAATTGTTACATAGGGGGAAACTCATCCAGCTGGCATAAAGCTTTTCTGTGTTGGTGACGCAGACAGGTTAAAAAAATTAAATACCCCTCTTCAAGAGCCAGAGTAACAATAGTAACTTTCTTTAATCCATACAGCTGACTTAAATAATTCACATTTCCTGTTTAATTAGGGTACTAAGCAAGTGATTTCCACCCACACTAACTGGCACGTCGAAAACAGCAAATGTGCAGTACTCAGGACCACACTCGATCTTTCAAGATAACAGGAGAGCTTTTTTTCCCGCAACCACCCGTGCTGCATGCTAAATCAGAATGAGACCAACACACGGGGCGAGCTAGGACTGTAACATAGCCCTTGTGGTCAGCTTTTTCTTTCAGATAAAACCCAATGCTCTCAGACTAGCTGATGAGATAGGCTTTTGAGTTAGCGGGTCTAATTGGACTGTGTGAATTTGATGGTGTACAGCACAGTAGATCAAGGGGAAGAATATGAGGGGTCTGTAGTGACTGCTAGATTAATCTATTCTCATTCAATGGTGCATCATTGTTAGTCATTCCAGTTCACAGGCAAAGATGTGTGGAGCTAGATGACAAGTTAGACCAACAGGGGGCACTACAAGTGCCACTGAAGGATCCTACAGGCAAAAGACGGTGCCTCAGCAGCTAGTGACAGGGTAGCCGTATGGTCCAGAAGAAGCACATTCTAAAACGAGTAGCCAATGTTATTGCAAAAACAGCACTTTTATTGTTCAAGTAATCTGGCAAATTGAAAATAAAAAATGTACTAAAGTGTGAAAGACATCAGCATTAAAACGTTTGTGCAGCTGAGATGTTAGACTTGTCAGAATTCTCAATTTCACGGTTGGATGACCAAAAGCTGTCAAATGGTGTTGATGAACAAGGCAGGCAGGAAGCTGGGGTCAGAATATAAAAGCATCCTGCCCCCTCATACTCAATATTCTATGTCCTTCTGTGATTCAATGCTCCTGTGCGGTCCTGCATTTTCAATAGTTTCTTATTTGCTTTGCTATTCATCAGGGGGAAAACAGCTATGCTAAGCTTTTCAACACCCCTTTGACTTCTTTAAAGGAAGAATCTGCTGTTCAAACAATAGTGTGACCCCTCCACTGTTTCAAAAGCTGAGGGATGGGGTTGGAGAAATGTAACCACTCAAAATCATAGACAGTGCTATGGATTCAAGCACTGACCATTCATGATATCAAAATTATAGTTTTGAGGCTATACAGTGTTGGCTTACAATTACATTGTTTGTAAACAATGTTGGTTCGTTCTACCTCAAAGCACAAGAAAGAGGATTTCCACATCCACCAACTCAGATTGTGAAATAGTTTCTGCAGTTAGTAACATATACGATTAGCATTCCAGAAAAAGACTGTCTTGTTGAAATATAATTTAATCTCTTAAAAAAGCTAATTGTTTGCATCCAAATTGGCCTTTCAATAACTATAGTACCCAAAATTAGGACCAAACCTCTTCTTACCAATGAGTAAGACACAAGGAATCCCCCAAAAAATCATGCCAATCCCACACCAACAACCAGTATACAGTATCAGTTCTCTATGTTTGACAAGTAGCATGAAGCTGTGGCTTGGAGTATTACTTTTCCATACTATGTAATGTATTCACTGGTTATGTTTTTGTCCCCTTTTCAGAGAAATTAGTAATTGAAGTTGCTTGCATTATTTACCATGACGTAATAGGAAAGTACTAGGCTTTGACCACTAGATACCACTGTACCTGTTATACCACCACACATCAATGTTGCTGCTCTTGTGTTTATTAAATAGATCACATTTCCTTTGAAACTTTGGGTGGAAAACCTATATACACTGCTCAAAAAAATAAAGGGAACACGTAAACAACACAATGTAACTCCAAGTCAATCACACTTCTGTGAAATCAAACTGTCCACTTAGGAAGCAACACTGATTGACATTAAATTTCACATGCTGTTGTGCAAATGGAATAGACAACAGGTGTAAATTATAGGCAATTAGCAAGACACCCCCAATAAAGGAGTGGTTCTGCAGGTGGGGACCACAGACCACTTCTCAGTTCCTATGCTTCCTGGCTGATGTTTTGGTCACTTTTGAATGCTGGCGGTGCTTTCACTCTAGTGGTAGCATGAGACGGAGTCTACAACCCACAGAAGTGGCTCAAGTAGTGCAGCTCATCCAGGATGGCACATCAATGCGAGCTGTGGCAAGAAGGTTTGCTGTGTCTGCCAGCGTAGTGTCCAGAGCATGGAGGCGCTACCAGGAGACAGACCAGTACATCAGGAGATGTGTAGGAGGGCAACAACCCAGC
Organism: Oncorhynchus clarkii lewisi; assembly: GCF_045791955.1. NCBI lineage: Eukaryota > Metazoa > Chordata > Actinopteri > Salmoniformes > Salmonidae > Oncorhynchus > Oncorhynchus clarkii. Next base: position 26,575,075 of record NC_092175.1, on the reverse strand, counting down.
AGCGGGACCGCTACCTCCGCCTTTGTGCAAGGAGGAGCAGGAGGAGCACTGCCAGAGCCCTGCAAAATGACCTCCAGCAGGCCACAAATGTGCATGTGTCTGCTCAAACGGTCAGAAACAGACTCCATGAGGGTGGTATGATGGTCCGACGTCCACAGGTGGGGGTTGTGCTTACAGCCCAACACTGTGCAGGACGTTTTTCATTTGCCAGAGAACACCAAGATTGGCAAATTCGCCACTGGCACCCTGTGCTCTTCACAGATGAAAGCAGGTTCACACTGAGCACATGTGACAGACGTGACAGTCTGGAGACGCCGTGGAGAACGTTTTGCTGCCTGCAACATCCTCCAGCAAGACCGGTTTGGCGGTGGGTCAGTCATGGTGTGGGGTGGCATTTCTTTGGGGGGCCGCACGGCCCTCCATGTGCTCGCCAGAGGTAGCCTGACTGCCATTAGGTACCGAGATGAGATCCTCAGACCCCTTGTGAGATCATATGCTGGTGCGGTTGGCCCTGGGTTCTTCCTAATGCAAGACAATGCTAGACCTCATGTGGCTGGAGTGTGTCAGCAGTTCCTGCAAGAGGAAGGCATTGATGCTATGGACTGGCCCGCCCGTTCCTCAGACCTGAATCCAATTGAGCACATCTGGGACATCATGTCTCGCTCCATCCACCAACGTCCACCACGTTGCACCACAGACTGTCCAGGATTTGGCGGATGCTTTAGTCCAGGTCTGGGAGGAGATCCCTCAGGAGACCATCCGCCACCTCATCAGGAGCATGCCCAGGCGTTGTAGGGAGGTCATACAGGCACGTGGAGGCCACACACACTACTGAGCCTAATTTTGACTTGTTTTAAGGACATTACATCAGTTGGATCAGGCTGTAGTGTGGTTTTCCACTTTAAATTTGAGTGTCACTCCAAATCCAGACCTCCATGGGTTGATACATTTGATTTCCATTGATCATTTTTGTGTGATTTTGTTGTCAGCACATTCAACTATGTAAAGAAAAAAGTATTTAATAAGAATATTTCATTAATTTAGATCTAGGATGTGTTATTTTAGTGTTATTTTTTTGAGCAGTGTATTTGGCTCATTATGAAAATAAATTGTCTGGTCAACCTCACAAGTCCTCTGAAGCAATTCAGTTTGTCCTTCTCTTTGCAACCTAATGCTTCAACCCAACTCTCCTTGAATAGTCCAACAAGTGGCATCTATCTGAGAGGACTATCTGTATGGCGCAATTCTCATATGAAGACTTTTCCAACAAGCCCAGAACCTTGATGGAGAAATGGGCTAGTGACTAAAATGTTGTGACAATCCTAATAAAATAATACATTGCATGGCAGTCTTATGTTTATCAATACAATTATCAGGAAACAGCTCTATATGTATTGGGATTAGTGACATTGCCATTTAACCCAATACCATTACCATTGCAAAACACTATACAGTGTGTGTTTGGGACTGTTACCCGTGAAGACCATTAGAGACCATAACATTGAAGCCATCAGAAATGCTGTAGCCTAATGGTTTGCTTGTTCACAAGGAATGGTCTAACAGTAACGAAGCCAGATTTCTTTCAAAGTGAATAAACCACATACAAAGGGGCCATTTCCTGGACACAGGTTAAGTGTAAAAGAAGGATAAACTGCATGGTTTTCATGGAGGACTGGCTTGAATTGTGACTGCAATTTATTTTCATCATAAGCCAAATCTATTGGTTTTCTACCCAAAGTTGCAAAGGAAATGTTGTGATATACAGTATTAATAAACACAAGAGACCAGCAAAATGGCTAACAGGGTGTGGCGGGATAGCAGGAACCACAGCATCTCGTGGTCAAATCCCTATACTTTCATACTACTTTATGTGAAATGATGCAAGTGACTTAAGTAACTCATTTCTCTGAACAGAGGAGAAAAACATGACCAAATTCACAATGAATAGATGACATAGTATGGAGAAGCAATACTCCATGCTGCAGAGTGATACTACTTGTTAATCATTGAAAACTGATATTGTACACTGGTCATTGGAGTGGGATTGGCATGGGGTGTGGGGGGTCAATGGGTGGCTTTTGGCATTTTGGGGGGCCTTACACATTAGTAGAAGTTGGGTCCAAATCGGATGTTGCGTACTATTATTATTATTGAAAAGTATATATTTTTATTTAACCTTTATTTAACAAGGCAAGTCCAGTTAAGAACAAATTCTTATTTACAATGACGGCCTACTCCGGCCAAACCTGGAGGACGCTGGGCCAATTGTGCGCCGCCCTATGGCACTCCCAATCCCGTCCGGATGTGATACAGCCTGGATTTGATGCAGTGCCTTAGACCGCTTCGCCACTCTGAATCCTATACATTTAAATGGCCAATTTGGGTGCAACCAATTTGCTTAATTTCAACAAGATAGTGTTTCAGGAATGCTAATCTTACCTGTTTCCAACTACAGAAACGATTTCAAGAACAATCTGAGATGGTGGGTATCATGGCTTGCTGAAATGACATGGCGCAAATCTGTAGTAAAACAAGTTTATATATTTGGGTTCTAATGGGGTACAACAGTTCATTTATCAATCCCTCATGGGATTAGTTGATGTTCTTCAAGAATCAATGGGAATATTTAGTTCATTTAAAAGTAAAGAAAATGGATGTAGCAATCACAGATGGCCCCTTTAAGGCAATATCAACTGTGCTGCACCATATCTTTTTTTTGCGGTTGCTATCTTTGCCTTGACCTGTTTACCTCGCTGTAGGAAGACTGATGCTAATTAGTCTTCAGTGTAATGGGCAGGCCGTTCTGCTGCCTGACTCTGCCCTGCCTGTCTTTACTACTGGGATTTGTGCTGAGGAGGAGAGAGTCTCACGCTGTGTCAGTTACAGCACAGCGTCTCTAAAGCAGGAGGAGTTCACGGAGGCTCACCCCGACCTTTGCCTCTCAGGTCGTGTCCCTGTTTCACACCCCCACTGAGTCGCCAAGCTAACGGACACATGCTGCTTCCTGTCCCGCTTCCTCCTGTACCCCTACCTTCCTCCCTGCCTCTAAGAGTGCAAGGTTGGTGTCATTATAAAGAGGACGATCTGTGTGCCTGCGAAAAAATCCTCTCATCTTCTCCAACATATTGGAAGACATCTGGTTGTGTACATGCATCATGCTAGTTGTAGGCAAATGCATCACACCACTAAGGGTGTTACGAGCCATTACGCTAGACTAATGAGTGTGGATAGCTCAGTGCAGCTATGCATGTCAAATGCGTCTTCCTAAAATCGGTGAATTCTGCTGGTAGTCATAATGGCCACTGTCTTTATTGCTACCAGTCATCCAAGAGAAAAATGGAGGAAATGCAAATGTTACAGGCGTCACAATGGTTTCACAAGCTGAAAGATGACCCCTAGCCCTGGTTAATGTAGCTAAGGCAGATTGATGGGGGAGTATGCATTAACCTGGACAGATGTGTTCTATTCTGTAGTTATTACAGCAAGCCTCTCCTCTCCTCAAGCACCAGCGGTCATCCTTCGGTTCATGAAAGCACAGGTTATTGGAGTTTAATCAGTGGATTTCTGATTAAAGATCAAATTCTCATCACATTCATGCAACAATGGAAAGAAAAACACCTTCCATCACCAATAATTGAAATTCATCAAGGGAAAGTTACATGGGAACATTAGCAGTGTATGTGTCTTCTCATTAATGAGGTGCACAGGGAAGGGGTTGGCATTGATGCTTAATTGGCAGATGTGTAATGCTTTGATAGATAAAAAGTAGGGCAGAATTGATCAAGAGGTCTTTGCTTTCTCTGAAGAGACCATGCTGGGTTTCTGTAGGCTAGTGCGTCATATTCAGTTATTTTGGCCTTATCATCATGCTGTTCAGCTAATGATCTAAAAGAGAAATGAAAATCTTGACGTTGTTGTTGTAACTGGCTATACAAATTGAAATATAGCGTTACAGACAAATGTACATTATGTGACATCTAATCAGTCATTGCTCGATGGGAAATCAAAATGTGTAGCTGTGGTATGAATTTCACTTATCAAATGAGGGAGTGACATTTTTAGTCACATCATTGAGTCAAAAAGACAAGCTCTCATTTGCATGCACACACCATATCTGTAGCTACATGTTAGGCGAAGACTTACTTTCGAGCTCTATTGCATTGTGTCGACACAAATAGGAAAAAAAGGAAACATAAAATAGACAAAATAATTATTACAACATCAGATAAATGTGTCCAGATGGCAGGATCAGTCTCCTGCTCAGGCCTGGGTACTGCAACCCCAATCCCACTGCTGCCATTTTGAATAACAGCAACACATACAAATCACAACACTAACATCAACTTAATACCATCATCCCTATCACCATCAGCAGCACCTCATAGCTATGCCTCACCTCAGGCCATCACAGATGGAATCATCGGGTTTAAAACTTCAATTGTCCTGTCACATTATTCTGGTCCGGCCCCTGCTAGCTACTCCCTGAGGTCCTGTCCTAATCCTCCCCTCCAGCCGGCCAAGTTTGTCAGGCATGCAGTACTGTATGTAAGACCAGCCTCACTGAGAGAACCAAAGACCAGACAGGCAGCCGTGGCAGGCTGACAAGTTGTCTAGCTAACATTTACCTAGATTTTCCCCAGGATCACACCATTGAAAAAGCCTCACTTCAGAAGAACAAAGTTAACTCCTCCTCCCCTCAGATCTGTCCCCTACATTGGTGGAGGATCTTACAGGGTGATTGATCCAGCTCTGGCATAGGAACTATTCATACTTTTTCCACCGCAATTGCCTCAAGACAAGTCACTGACCCCTCTCCAGCCCTCCACTTGAGGGATGAGCATGCTCCCAGGCAGACCCTGTATGTGGCCACTGACTCATCCCAACACACGGTGTAAGTACATCCACCCAGGCAAGCCACACTTGGAGCTGAACCCTGCAGCTGAGGCCACAGGCATCACTTGACTTAGCACACACCAGGAAGTGCTCTCAGAACCACAACTTCTCTGCTAAGACCCACTCCCTCTTCACACGGCTTACTGAGCCTGTACAAAAGGGGAGATGGACATGCCCTTGAACAAAGTGGTGGAAGTGGCATTTTACAGCTGAATCTGGTCCTGTGGAGATTCTGCCTAAACTCTGAGGGTTTCCTATTATTTGCTCGTCCTAAAGAAGAGGAGGTCGACATGATATGCTGTCATTACCACAAATAGCCCGAGGACATAATAACCCTGCCCGAGCAACTATGACAGAAGCCTATAAAACAGCTGCATTTTGGATGGGGGTTGCAGAAGCCAATACTCCCTTTTCAAGAATCAAACATTTTAATGTCGTCATTGTATACGATGCATATAAAAAAATAATCTTGAGCAAATGAAAAGCTGCACACAGGAGACCACACAGTTCAGTTAACACAGATGAAACATACAACACAGAAAAGGACATCAAAACAAAGAACAGTTTCACTGTAGCATCTGAATATAATCTGACCCTAATCATAATAATCATTTCAACCAAACCTGACCTCAAAAAGAAGAAATGTCTCATTGACTTTCATATGATAGTCAGTCGCTTAGTTAAAAGGTGGGGAATGCAGTGGTAAAAGTAGGCGTAGGTTTATAAAAAGAGAGAACATTAACATCAATAGGGTTTTGGAGATAGTCTCTGCTCTCTGTCTCAGAGACTACCTGACAAGTAACTGACTGATCATACAGGACTAAAGGAACCACACGGATGTGTAGGCCCAGAGGTCAGCATAACATCTGACTCCGATCTTAGATACACAACAGTCATGTTGACATGCAATAGAACTGGCAGGTCCTTACATCATGGTGATGCAGGATGAGATAGGGGGTGGGCAGAGAGAAGTTCTCCTGTCATCACTGAGAAGGCAGGTTAGTTTAGGTTGTGGTTCAAATGGTTTAGAGTTGTTTTGAAGATACTGGATTGCACAACCAATAATTAAATGCCGATAAGTTATCTGCAATTGAGAAAGAGCTCCCAGTCCTTTTACATTCTTCTGATCTAATAAGTCAGTTGCTTTCAATAAAAAGATTGAATGACTACTTTGCAATTCTTACCACATTTTAGCTAGTAACACCACTATGACACCATTATATTATAATATAGAATTTAACAGTTAGTATCAGAATTCTCTTACTACCAAGTCAACTTTGATGTTAAATAATTGACCTATGAGGGTTGGTTTCTAGACATTCTAGTGAATACTAATACAGCTAGCATGACTGCTACTATAATTCATTCCTTCTCAAAAGCTGTTAGGGCACTACTGACATGTTTTGGGACTAAATACTTCCCGACTCCATTCCAACTTATCAATATTACAAAACAATGGAGTGAAATGAGAAACAACAAAAGAAAGAAAGTCAACATTGTAAATACAGATTTGGGCTACAGGTGTCAAACAATTCAGATCTCAGGTTTGTATTATTATCTATGATCCTGTATGACAAAGTGTGGGACTGCAGATACCAGTGTGTAATAAGTATTTACCACACTGCCAGCAGCGTTTCAGACAGGGTACCTACTGATGAATGGCTTGGAGGAATTTCCTCTGGTGCTTCCTGACTCTGGCATGGTCCATCTTCCTCACAAGTTTGGTGTTCTTGTAGATGAGCCAGGTCTCCCTCAGTACATTTGCAGCTGTGTTTTTCACCTGGCACACAAAGAGCACGGTTAGAAACACTGTTCACGGTAAACAAAATACTACTCATGTAATGGAAAACATACTGTACTCATTTTCAACCATGCTTGGTCTTCCTGAAATAGAACACAATGGAGAAACGGAGGAGCTGAGATTTATTCTTTCCAATGTTTACACTTAAAACCACATGCAAGTAAAGTATTTCCTTACTCTTTTTGTCAGCTGGGTGTCCATCATAAAATTATGAACATGTTTTTCAGCTTTGGTTAACTCCAGTTTCTTTGCAACCACAGCCACTACCAAGGCTGTGCAGCCGGCTCCCTGGGAGGAACAAACAGACTGTTACACGTTGCCTGTATTTAGTCAGTTACATTTGTTTTTTAACCTTATTGGAATAATAGGGAATTATGCTATAAACAAAAAGGAAATCACAGATTCTGACTTCTGATATCCTCTGAATATGAATGTATCCGCACTACCACCCCACCAGAGATTTAAAAAATAAATATTGGCAGGTTTGGCAGACACATAAGGGCTGGATTTAAAGATATAACCTCATAATCAGCACTGCAAAAGAGAGCACAGCTGTGGCATGAGAATGTAATGTCATTTCTGCAGTAGGGCTCACCATAATACCAGTGAGGAGACAGACTCCTTTTCCACAGTAAGTGTTGGGTACCATATCCCCATATCCAATGGTTAGAAAAGTGATTGATATCAACCACATGGCTCCTAGAAAGTTGCTGGTTATGTCCATGTTGTCATGGTATCTGGAATGGAAGGTTCCAGATAAGTGTCAGACTGGAGTCAGCTTGCCAAATACTTAAACGTCTTATACATTATAGAAACATCTGTGCCTAATTCATGTGCAATATAAATAAGGTGTAAACAGATTCTCATACCTTCTAACAAGACGTAAACTATGGGCCATGATTGTCTATCTCTTGACATTTCCATGCAGAGAATCAGAATTAAATGCAACATGGTGGTATTGCTGGGAATGTGTGGATGGAGCACTACATCTGGATGGAAGCCTAAAGTATGACGCATAACGAGTTAACGCCTGTTCCCCCTGACCAAACCATGAAGCCTTATTTATGGTTCATGCAGTGTTTTGTGCAGCATAGCGTGACTGTGATAGGGCAGCAGGTCCAGACCTCTCGCAGGCCCTCACGGTCCACGCAGCGATGATCCACAACGAGATGGTAAAGACCAGCAACACGGTGCCAGGGCAGATGGTCATCAGGGTCTTCATGACGAAGCGTGTGTTGAAGTTGATCTTGTTAAGCGCCCCGATGCTGCGGGACGAGGCGTCTGTGAAGAGCTTGCTGTGGAGCAGCATGACGCGGGCGATGAGATACAGCCGTAAGAACATGGGGATGGACAGGATGATGTCCACGTCCGCGTCCGTCTTGGACGGGGTGTAGGAGAAGGCCAGGCGCGCTGTCCAGGTGAAGGTGTAGTTCCCTGGGATGGGGTGGATGGCGCACACCAAGATCTCCAGGCAGATGAAGAAGATGCGCTCGTAGGTCATGGCTATCCTCCAGTCATCTGCTGCATTGTCGACCATGAATAACTGAATAACAACATGGATGGAGGGGGAGAGGGAAACCGACAGGTTACTGAACAAGCTCTGGTTAGATGCAGCCTTGCATTTGAATCATGGTGGCATCAGACTAAATTGATCAAAACTTGAAACTTTACTACCACACTCAGTCAATGGAAATTCAGTTTCTGTCATGGCTGATTGGCATTCAGTGATTCCAATTATTAACTGTCAGCGTTCGCTACACTCTTCACAACATCTGTCACAGAAGTTTATGGGACCTCCTGCATGTGGCTATCATTTCCGATTCCAACGCATTAGACTGATGAGAACATCTGCCACTTCCCACATTGGTATAGGTCTCGTATTGCCTGGCCACAGAGCAGAAGATAGGCCACTCTACTGGGAGCTTCGATGTGGACGGATTTCAACACCTTAATGACTCTCCTCTATCCCAACTCGTACACACTCACTCATGCATGCTGTACCCCCTCTCCATCTCATCCTTTCCCGCTTGTCTCCTCTTACACACCCTTCATCTCTCTCACTCCAATCTAAAGCTCTCCACCATGCTACGGAGATGTAATTTATAGATCGCAGGTTAGAGGTTCTTTACCATTCGGTCATCCGATTTGCCACCAATGCTCCTTATAGGACACATCACTGCACTCTATACTCCTCTGTAAACTGGTTATTTCTGTGTACCTGTTGCAAGACCCACTAGTTGATGCTTATTTATAAAACCCTCTTAGGCCTCACTCCCTCTGAGATATCTACTGCAGCCCTCATCCCCCACATACAACACACGTTCTGCCAGTCACATTCTGTTAAAGGTCCCCAAAGCACACACATCCCTGGGTCGCTCCTCTTTTCAGTTCGCTGCAGCTAGCGACTGGAACGAGCTGCAGAAATACTTAAACTGGACAGTTTTATCTCCATCTCTTCATTCAAAGACTCAATCATGGACACTCTTACTGACAGTTGTGGCTGCTTTGCGTGATGTATTGTTGTCTCTACCTTCTTGCCCTTTGTGCTGTTGTCTGTGCCCAGTAATGTTTGTAGCATGTTGTGCTGCTGTCATGCTGTGTTGTCATGTTTTGCTGCCATGCTATGTTGTCATGTTTTGCTGCCATGCTATGTTGTTGTGTTAGGTCTCTCTTTATGTAGTGTTGTGTTGTCTCTCTTGCAGTGATGTGTGTTTTGTCCTATATTTTTAATCCCAGCACCCATCACCCAACACCCATCCGAGCACCCAAATTCTTATTTACAATGTCGGCCTACCAAAAGCCATGCGGGATGCATGGCTTTTGGTAGGCCAACATTGTAAATAAGAATTTGTTCTTAACTGATGTGCCTAGTTAAATAAATACATTTTAAAAAACGGTCTCACGATTCAATGTTTCGATCTACCCTGAACTAATGACCTTATTGCCCCATACCAACAGATCCACCTACCCCTCGGTGTCATTCAGTGAGAGTGATCTCTGACTGTGTTTGTGATCTAGATAAACTAGGTATGGCGTTTCCTTCTTCATCCTTTTAAATACTTCTCTGCAGATGGAGTAAATGCAATCAAGCCTCTCTAATGTTCCTCTCTACAGTTGTCAAATTATTCCCCTCTCTGACAAGCAATGCCGATAGTCTGCACTATCCCGATAGTCCAAAATACGCACTCAGCCGCTCCCTCCCTGCACTCAAATCACCTCGATCTTTGGGTTGTGTATGGGGCTGTCACAACTGGCGGGAGATATTTCACAAAACGTTGCCGTCAGCAAATTTCAGAGAGCTTTCTTTCACAAGGGTATATCCATCGTGACTATATGCCATTCAATATAAAAGGGAAATACAACAAATGACAAACCCCATTTTAACTGAAGCCATCATATGATGCTTTGTGATTAAATGAATGGTGCTGCGTCTAGAGACATCTGGCCCTCCGGTGTGTGGGGGAAAAAGATTATGCAAATATGTTTTTGATCTTTCTTCTGACTTTACAAACAGCGTTTTCTTCCTGCTTCTGTTTGAGTATCTGTAATTGGTCCTGTAAAGTATGTGCTTCCCATGGCTCCTCTCTGTGCAACACAGTGATCTACAACCACGAAACAAGAATTAAAGAACATTTTAAATTCAGGATGAATTCATATCAAACAAAAAAACGAAGAAGTCTGAAATCCATCACATATCAGCCAAAATGTGTTAGCAGATCAGTCAAAAACATCAGAATGTTTAATAATTCAGATTTCCTGATGAACACAAAACCTTGGGAGATAGGTGAAGTCGCACATGATGACTTGACATCCTGCCAATCAACCCCCATTTAATACAACTCCAGGATCCTTGATGGTGGAAAAAAGTGCTGTCCCATTCCTGGATGCGTAAATGGGATCAATGAGATGTATTTAGAGATAATAATACATGACAAAATGTTGAATCTTGAATCATTCAACATATATATATATATCCCACTGCCAAAGAAAGCTTTTATTCCACATCTTTAGCTCAAGGACACCCTGACAATAACAAATGTACACCTCCAGGATTTTTGCGCTATAGTGCCACCCACACCAGACACACACACGCACGTGCACTGCACATACTACAGCCCTCCAATCCCACAGGCACACTGACACTACAGCCACCTACACCACATTGCCACACAAAGAACATTCCACTTCAACATCCGGGCAAATTTCACACTCTCATTAAAGCTAACCTGCAGGCCAAACGCTTCCCACAGACAGCTGCAGGAAATTCCAAGCAGTTACGTGTACAAAACACTCCCACGCAACATCTCTACCAAATTCATTCATCAAAGCAACACATTTAAAAGGTTCCCCCACAAAGATCATTTTAAAGCACACAACTAAAGAGGCTTTTGCCCATACGTAGCAACATCTAGCTCCTTGAGAGCACTGACATCTATCAGACTCTGAGGCTGAGAGACGCTGTAACACTAACCAGGCTCTCTGTTGGTATAGCCCTGCTTGTTAAGCCGTTCCAAGGGAGTGTAACTTAGACATGGAAACGCAAGCTGTTACTCCACTGTGTTGTGACAGACGCTTTCTTACTCCCAGACCTAAGCCATCAAAACAGCTCAGACACAATATCGTCTTTCTTACTCCCAGACCTAAGCCATCAAAACGGCTCAAACACAATATCGGCTTTCTTACTCCCAGACCTAAGCCATCAAAACGGCTCAAACACAATATCGTCTTTCTTACTCCCAGACCTAAGCCATCAAAACGGCTCAAACACAATATCGTCTTTCTTACTCCCAGACCTAAGCCATCAACACGTCTCAAACACAATATTGTCTGCACACAGCACAAAAAGCTCTCATTTGAATAAATAATAATGGCAACAACTTCATGTGACAAAAGTGTTTTGAAAGTTTGTTGCTTTAAAACAATGTAATTAAACATTTAAAACTCGGTTACATAAGGAAAGCCTACTTGGTTGGTAAAAGCAATTATGGTAATGGAGGACCTGAAATACAATACTCGAGCTCTTTACCTCTCAGCATTAAATATTCCATGCCAGTAGCAGAAGCACTAGTTATGAGAGGGACTTACATCTGCAGCTGATAACCTGGAATTATGTATGTGGCATAAGGGACAGCAGTCATGTCTCTTTCTACAGTATATCATATGCACATAATTGATAACTTGTCTAGGTTATATCCTGCTAGAATAAACTAGATTGAAGGGGTTTATGGCTTACGAAGTTTAAAAGACCCTCAATGCTACAACAATAGTCCGTCCTATGATCCATGGCCTAATAAAGAGCATACCAGAGAAGGGCCAGAGAGGGACAGAAGAATAGAAAAGCCCCGTTGACGAGCCAAACAAACTCTCAGGTCACTCAGCTCAAATCCTGCAGGGCTAAGAGCCATTTCACCCACATGGACCAGTGGACCACACACAAAAGCACATTAGAAAATTATATTTATAGGAGAGGGCAACAAAGCACACATGCACGTGCACACACACACACATTGTATAACAGCGAGAAAGAGCGGTGTCGCTACACATGGTGTCCTACAAGCCAAGCCCATGAAATGTACAATGGTGGTTGGAAACAGAGAGCCAGAGTGACCGATTCTAACCAATCGCTCTTTAAATATAGCCTTCTGCCACGGTCCAGTGGCTGCTCTCAGACGGATGACTTGTCATCTGATGGATACAAATAGTGTTTCATCATTAAGGGAGCATTCCTCTGCTCATCATGGGAAAGTTTCACCCGTGCCGGCCGCGGTGAGCCTGTGCCAATGTGTTGACATTTTTGCCCAGACGACACCATTAAGGAGGCAATGAGGTCATCCCATTCCTCAGTCGGTCTTCTTTCCTATAGAACTGGTGTAATTTGGGGGTCGGAATACAATGCACATTTGTATCCTATTTCTCCCAGACCTTCAATACACGTCTTCCAACATACAGTATGTCAGGTAGACCAGATCCAGTATACAGTATATAACTCACACACTTTGTTTGTATTGCATATTTGAAATATTTACCTGAGTACCTTACCACCCCACTAAATGTAATAGTAAAAGGATGCAATAAAGGGATAAACAGATTCATTATAGATTAATTTTAGACATTTTATTTTGGATACCAAATTAACAAAATAGTAAAAACATGCTTTTTAACCAGATTTTCAAAACCTTTAAATTGGAATTTAGAGAAATATAATCTCTATTGTTCTCTGTAAAATGTTGATTGTATGAATCTGAAACTTGTTGAGTTATTGAATAACTTATGCAGCTAATTCATTATGTTGTTAGATGTTTAAATTAACACTTTCAGGCGTTTCAGTATCATGTGTCAATCTTTGAGATAAATAGGGGTATCTAGATGGAAATCATTTGTTTTGTTATAGACATTGCCATTGAGGGCTTCCACCATTTAAAAGTAGTCAACTGGGTGGGGATTCCTAGGGGTTGGAAATTATCAGCCAATGATCAGAGAGCATTATCTTCTACAAAGTGGGTTGCCTGTGGTCAGAGAGGAAGAGGCAAAGTGAGAGGTTTTACTCCTCCCATAATTTTGTATGGATGTCAATGAGGGTCAAATTTGGTTAACAAAAAATATAATTGCTTATTTGCTACGTGATGCTTATCTGATTGAATACAAGTTTCAAAATGGTTAGGTTGTTACGAATGCAATGATATAAGTGGATGCATGTGACATTTCGGCAATTTACGCAAAAATTACTTTATTTCAGACTTGTGCCTGTTGTCAGAGTCCTAGAGATAGGTTGAGGACTCATCATGGATATACAACAAGTTTTAGCATAGACATTGCCATTGAGAGCTTCCACCATTTTAAAGTAGTCAACTCGGTGGGGATTCCTATGAGTTGGGAGAAATCAGCCAATGAAGAATAAGAAAATGGAATACTTTAAAATGGGGGTTGGAACCGGTTTAGGGAACAGAACCGAAAACCAGAAAATAACTACATTTTTAGAGGAACAGAATCAGAACCACAAACGAAAGTTATATATACTCTTCCGGAACAGAACCATTATTTTAAAAGCATGGAAACTGGTTAATAACTTTATTTTATGTCCCAGGCATTTTTTTCCAGTCCCACAAAAAATGCAACAAAGCGCCAAGGCAAAGCCCTCACTCTGTCACGCAGAAACGTATTCTTGTGTCTGCCTACCTGCCAGCTGAAAATCTTTGCCTGTGTGTGTGTAGGCAACCCACCCCTCCCCCTGAAGCATAGTCTAGTAGCCTACTGACGTTACAAGCATGATTCAGAAATTAGGGGGAAAGGTTGTTTTATTCGAGAAGAAGGGGTTAACCTTTCAATGCTAGTTAAGGATACTATAGACACCACGTTTCATATTGGATTTAATAGCTTCTAAAAGGTGAGATGTGTTTTTATTTTAATTCTGGTGGCGCTATGCATACACAAGCTTATTAGCTAGTTAAACTCAGGACCCTGTCTTTCAAAGATAATTCGTAAAAATCCAAATAACTTTACAGATCTTCATTGTGAAGTGTTTAAACACTGTTTCCCATGCTTGTTCAATGAACCATAAACAAACAATTAATGAACATGTGGAAAGGTTGTTAAGACACTAACAGCTTACAGACGGTTGGCAATTAAGGTCACAGTTATGAAAATCTAGGACACTAAAGAGGCCTCTCTACTGACTCTGAAAAACACCAAAAGAAATATGCCCAGGGTCGCAGCTCATCTGCGTGAAAGTGCCTTAGGCATGCTGCAAGGAGGCATGAGGACTGCAGATATGGGCAGGGCAATAAATTGCAATGTCCGTACTGTGAGGCGCCTAAGACGTTACAGGGAGACAGGACGGACAGCTGATCATGCTCACAGTGGCAGACCACGTGTAACAACACCTGCACAGGATTGGTACATCCGAACATCACACCTGCGGGACAGGTGCAGGATGGCAACAACAACTGCCCAAGTTACACCAGGAACACACAATCCCTCCATCAGTGCTCAGACTGTCCGCAAAAGGCTGAGAGAGGCTGGACTGAGGGTTTGTAGGCCTGTTGTAAGGCAGGTCCTCACCAGACATCACCAGCAACAACGTCGCCTATGGGCACAAACCCACCGTCGCTGGACCAGACAGGGCTGGCAAAAAGGGCTCTTCACTGACGAGTCGCGGTTTTGTCTCACCAGGGGTGATGGTCGGGTTTGTGTTTATCTTCGAAGGAATGAGTGTTACACTGAGGCCTGTACCTTGGAGCAGGATCGATTTGGAGGTGGATGTCTTCCCTGTAGCGTTGAGATTGTTGCCTGCAATGACAACAAGCTCAGTCCGATGATGCTGTGACACACTGCCCCAGACCATGACACACTGCCCCGGACCCTTCACCTCCAAATCGATCCCGCTCCAAGGTACAGGCCTCGGTGTAATGCTCATTCCTTCGAAGATAAACGTGAATCCAAGACAAAAACGCGATTCATCTGGGACAGTGTGTCTCGCAGCATCATTGGACTGAGCTTGTTGTCATTGCAGGCAATCTCAACGCTATGCGTTACAGGGAAGACATCCTCCTCCCTCATGTGATACCCTTCCTGCAGGCTCATCCTGAGATGACCCTCCAGCATGACAATGCCACCAGCCATACTGCTCTTTCTGTGCGTGATTTCCTGCAAGACATGAAAGTCAGTGTTCTGCCATAGCCAGCGAAGAGACCGGATCTCAATCTCATTGAGCACGTCTGGGACCTGTTGGATCAGAGGGTGAGGGCTAGGGCCATTCCCCTCAGAAATGTCCGGGAACTTGAAGGTGCCTTGGTGGAAGAGTGGGGTAACATCTCACAGCAAGAACTGGCAAATCTGGTGCAGTCCATGAGGACGAGATGCACTGCAGTACTTAATGCAGCTGGTGGCCACACCAGACACTGACTGTTACTTTTGACCCCCCTTTGTTCAGGGACACATTATTCCATTTCTGTTAGTCACATGTCTGTGGAACTTGTTCAGTTTATGTCTCAGTTGTTGAGTCTTGTTATGTTCATACAAATATTTACACATGTTAAGTTTGCTGAAAATAAACACAGTTGACAGTGAGAGGACATTTCTTTTTTTTGCTGAGTATAGCTAGCTAGTTGGTTCAACGTTAAGCCAGCTCTGAAGTTCAAAGATACAGAACTGGTCCTCCGTAGGTATAATTATGTGTGCCTAATTCATATAAGATGCCCAGCGCTTCAAGGCAAGCCGCCTCCTCCACTCTCTCTTGCTCTCTCGTCTGTCCAATTGTATGTAAATAGCTTGCCCCCTCCAAAGCAAGCTTCTCTATCGGATGTAATTTAATCTGGAGCTGAATGTTTTTAATAAAAAATATTTTGGAGGTTTAAAACAGAACAGAAACGAATGATATAAACCAATTTCGATTCCAACTCCTGCTTTAAAATGTAGATAGCCTCAATGGCGCTGCCCATGCTGTCACAGATGCTATAATGGCACAGATACAAAGATGAGTCCTCTATCTATCTGCCCTCTTTTGGCTAGAATGGTCCCACCTAATCTTGCCTCCTCCCATCTGCGTTCCATCTCTAAGGACATGTATTTACATTGTTAGAGCAGGCACTCAAAAACCAAGGAGTAAGTTCATATCCAGGAGCCAAGATTTATACCAGAACATTGGTCCCAAGATCCAGGCCCATGAGACCATGACAAGTTAAAGACTGAGTTTGTGGTCTTGAGTGGTCTCAAGATCAAGACCACTAGATAAAGAGTCCATGGGCCCTTTCTTCAATTGTAAGAAACTCAAGTAGAGTAAAGTAGAGCACAGTACAGTAGAGTACCGTACAGTACGAGTACAATAAATTAGGGCACAATGTAGTGGAGCACACTACACTACAGTACAGTAGGATACAGTATAGTAAAGCACAGTGCAGTAGAATACCGTAGAGTAGGGTACAGTAGAGTACAGTATAACACACTACAGTACAGTAGAATACCGTAGGGTACAGTAGAGTACAGTACAGTATAGCACATTATAGATGTCAATATGTTTTGGCCAAATAGCTGTTGGATGGTTGGAGCCCCGCTGCTGGCTATGCATCTCAATACTCTACACCTTTTCCTGAAGTGTGCACTTGTCCACTACACACATGCTGGTCTTCTGTAGATCAGTTGGTAGAGCATGCAACTTTAAATTGGAGACAGCACAGGCACTTCATTGAGGCTGTCACAGAATCCATCTCTATGGTGTAAATTGTTTCAGATGTAACCATTTCATTTTGGACAATTTTGGCTCATTTTGGAGTTTAAAGAATCCCTATAGCTAACATATGGCTGGTTATCTTTCATTTGGACAGATGTACAGTGCATTCGGAAAGTATTCAGACCCATTGACTTTTTCTACATTTTGATACGTTACAGCTTTATTCTAAAATTGATGAAATTATTTTTCTTCTCATCAATCTACACACAATCCCTCATAATGACTAAGGAACAACGTTTTTTTTTGTCAATTATAAAATATAAAACAAATACCTTACTTACATAAATATTCAGACCCTTTGCTATGAGACTCAAAATTGAGCTGAGGTGCATCCTGTTTCCATTGATCATCCCTGAAATGCTTCTACAACTTGATTGGAGTTCACCTGTGGTAAATTCAATTGATTGGACATGATTCGGAAAGGCACACACCTGTCTATATAAGGTCCCACAGTTGACAGTGCATGTCAGAGCAAAAACCAAGCCATGAGGTCGAAATAATTGTCGTAGAGCTCTGAGACAGGATTGTGTCGAGGCGCAGATCTGGGGAAGGGTACCAACAAATGCCTGCAGCATTGAAAGTCCCCAAGAACACAGTGGCCTCCATCATTTCGAAATGGAAGAAGTTTGGAACCACCAAGACTCTTCCTAGAGCTGGCCACCCGGCCAAACTGAGCAATTGGGGGAGAAGGGCCTTGGTCAGGGAGGTGACCAAGAACCAAATGGTCACTCTGGCAGAGCTCCAGACTTCCTTTGTGGGGATGGGAGGATCTTCCAGAAGAAAAGGCCATCTCTGCAGCACTCCACCAATCAGGCCTTTATGGAGTGGCCAGACAGAAACCCCCCCTCAGTAAAAGGCACATGACAGCCCGCTTGGAATTTGCCAAAAGGCAATGGGGACTCTCAGACCATGAGAAACAAGATTCTCTGGTCCAATGAAACCAAGATTGAACTCTTGGCACCTCCCTACGGTGAAGCATGGTAGTGGCAGCATCATGCTGTGGGGATGTTTTTCAGCGGTAGGGACTGGGAGACTAGTCAGGCTTGAGGGAAAGATGAACAGAGCAAAGTACAGAGAGATCCTTGATGAAAACCTGCTCCAGAGCTCTCAGAACGTCAGACTGGGGCGAAGGTTCACCTTCCAACAGGACAACGACCCTAAGCACACAGCCAAGACAACGCTGGAGTGGATTCGGGACAAGTTTATGAATGTACTTGAGTGACAAGCAGTGACGCTCCCCATCCAACCTGACAGAGCTTGAGAGGATCTGCAGAGAAGAATGGGAGAAACTCTCCAAATACAGCTCTCCTGTCTCAGCCTCCAGTATTTATGCTGCAGTAGTTTATGTGTCGGGGGGGCTAGGGTCAGTTTGTTATATCTGGAGTACTTCTCCTGTCCTATTCGGTGTCCTGTGTGAATCTAAGTGTGCGTTCTCTAATTCTCTCCTTCTCTCTTTCTTTCTCTCTCTCGGAGGACCTGAGCCCTAGGACCATGCCCCAGGACTACCTGACATGATGACTCCTTGCTGTCCCCAGTCCACCTGGCCGTGCTGCTGCTCCAGTTCAACTGACCTGAGCCCTAGGACCATGCCCCAGGACTACCTGACATGATGACTCCTTGCTGTCCCCAGTCCACCTGACCGTGCTGCTGCTCCAGTTTCAACTGTTCTGCCTTATTATTATTCGACCATGCTGGTCATTTATGAACATCTTGGCCATGTTCTGTTATAATCTCCACCCGGCACAGCCAGAAGAGGACTGGCCACCCCACATAGCCTGGTTCCTCTAGGTTTCTTCCTAGGTTTTGGCCTTTCTAGGGAGTTATTCCTAGCCACCGTGCTTCTACACCTGCATTGCTTGCTGTTTGGGGTTTTAGGCTGGGTTTCTGTACAGCACTTTGAGATATCAGCTGATGTACGAAGGGCTATATACATAAATTTGATTTGATTTGATACAGGTGTGCCAAGCTTGTAGTGTCATACCCAAGAAGAGCAATTGTCAAATGCCTGAATGTACCACATTCATCTGTACAAACAATAGTACGCAAGTATTAACACCATGGGACCAGACAGCCGTCATACCGCTCAGGAAGGAGACGCGTTCTGTCTCCTAGAGATGAACGTACTTTGATGCGAAACGCTCAAATCAATCCCAGAACAACACCAAAGGACCTAGTGAAGATGCTGGAGGGAACAGGTACAAAAGTATCTACAGTGCCTTGCGAAAGTATTCGGCCCCCTTGAACTTTGCGACCTTTTGCCACATTTCAGGCTTCAAACATAAAGATATAAAACTGTATTTTTTTGTGAATAATCAACAACAAGTGGGACACAATCATGAAGTGGAACGACATTTATTGGATATTTCAAACTTTTTTAACAAATCAACTGAAAAATTGGGCGTGCAAAATTATTCAGCTCCCTTAAGTTAATACTTTGTAGCGCCACCTTTTGCTGCGATTACAGCTGTAACTTGGGGTATGTCTCTATCAGTTTTGCACATCGAGAGACTGACATTTTTTCCCATTCCTCCTTGCAAAACAGCTTGAGCTCAGTGAGGTTGGATGGAGAGCATTTGTGAACAGCAGTTTTCAGTTCTTTCCACAGATTCTCGATTGGATTCAGGTCTGGACTTTGACTTGGCCATTCTAACACCTGGATATGTTTATTTTTGAACCATTCCATTGTAGATTTTGCTTTATGTTTTGGATCATTGTCTTGTTGGAAGACAAATCTCCGTCCCAGTCTCAGGTCTTTTGCAGACTCCATCAGGTTTTCTTCCAGAATGGTCCTGTATTTGGCTCCATCCATCTTCCCATCAATTTTAACCATCTTCCCTGTCCCTGCTGAAGAAAAGCAGGCCCAAACCATGATGCTGCCACCACCATGTTTGACAGTGGGGATGGTGTGTTCAGCTGTGTTGCTTTTACGCCAAACATAACGTTTTGCATTGTTGCCAAAAAGTTCAATTTTGGTTTCATCTGACCAGAGCACCTTCTTCCACATGTTTGGTGTGTCTCCCAGGTGGCTTGTGGCAAACTTTAAACAACACTTTTTATGGATATCTTTAAGAAATGGCTTTCTTCTTGCCACTCTTCCATAAAGGCCAGATTTGTGCAATATACGACTGATTGTTGTCCTATGGAGTCTCCCACCTCAGCTGTAGATCTCTGCAGTTCATCCAGAGTGATCATGGGCACACATGTACAACTGTGTATTAGTACATGTGTGATTTGGAAATGTGCTTTTTGCATATCCCAACTCCCCCTGAGACACCCTCAGAGATTGAGGTCATGGCCAGTGTCAGCCATTATCAACAACGACCCTGGAGCAATTAGGGTTAAGTGCCTTGCTCAAGGGCAAATAAACAAGCAACCTTTCGATTTAATGACGCAACACTCTAACTGCTCGGCTACCAGCCACTCATATAGGAGTTCAAGCAGACTGGGTTGGTTACTGGTTTCAGAATCCTCAATATAACTAATGGAGTCCAGCTCAATATTTAATCTGTGTAATGTGGAGATAGGAACATATATCTTGTAACTGTAACTGAGACAAACAAATCGCTCAATCTCATTAGGGAATTAGGTTGAGAGGTTCAGCCCAATAAGGAATGAATGCAATGGTTTATTTATGATCTCAAAGTGAGGCACTAAGAGGCCACTTTGCTGAGTAAATCTCAAGCTGTAGGTTACATTTTCATTGCATCTGAAATCAAGTGATTACTTGATATCATAGTTTCTCTAAGTGTAGCATTTAATTGAAATTCAAAAATATCTGAAACTATCTGAAAAGAGAATATCATAAGTAAATGTCTCTTTGTTTGGATTGCTCTAGCTGGAGACATGTTTCTCATATAAATGATATAACATCTATGTTTCTGATCATATATAGTGCATGGGGTAGCAAACATGATCAACCATTTCAGACAGAGAGAGAGTACAGTTGAAGTCAGAAGTTTACATACACTCAGGTTGGAGTCATTAAAACTCATTTTTCAACCGCTCCACAAATTTATTGATAACAAACTTTTGGCAAGTCGGTTAGGACATCTACTTTGTTATTTGTTACTTTGTTATTTTTCCAACAATTGTTTACAGACAGATTATTTCACTTATAATTCACTGTATCACAATTCCAGTGGGTCAGAAGTTTACATACACTAAGTTGACTTTGCTTTTAAACAGCTTGGAAAATTCCAGAAAATGATGTCATGGCTTTAGAAGCTTCTGATAGGCTAATTGACATGATTTGAGCCAAATGGAGGTGTACCTGCAGATGTATATCAAGGCCTACCTTCAAACTCAGTGCCTCTTTGCTTGACATCATGGGAAAATCAAAAGAGTTCAGCCAAGACCTGACATTTTTTGTTGTTGACCTCCACAAATCTGGTTCATCCTTGGGAGCAATTTTCAAATGCCTGAAGGTACCACATTCATCTGTACAAACAATAGTATGCAAGTATAAACACCATGGGACCACGCAGCCATCATACCGCTCAGGAAGGAGACACGCTCTGTCTCCTAGAGATGAATGTACTTTGGTGCGAAAAGTGCAAATCAATCCCAGAACAACAACAAAGGACCTTGTGAAGATGCTGGAGGAAACAGGTGCAAAAGTATCTATATCCACAGTAAAACGAGTCCTATATCGACATAAACTGAAAGGCCGCTTAGCAAGGAAGAAGCCACTGCTCCAAAACTACCATAAAAAAAGCCAGACTACGGTTTGCCACTGCACATGGGGACAAAGATCGTACTTGTTGGAGAAATGTCCTCTGGTCTGATGAAACAAAAATAGAACTGTTTGGCCATAATGACCATTTGTTATGTTTGGAGGAAAAAGGGGGAGGCTTGCAAGCCGAAGAACACTATCCCAACCGTGAAGCACGGGGGTGGAAGCATCATGTTGTGGGGATGCTTTACTGCAGGAGGGACTGGTGCACTTCACAAAATAGATGGCATCATGAGGAAATATTGAAGCAACATCTCAAGACATCAGTCAGGAAGTTATAGCTTGGTCGCAAATGGGTCTTCCAAATGGAAAATGACCCCAAGCATACGTCCAAAGTTGTGACAACAAAGTCAAGGTATTGGAGTGGCCATCACAAAGCCCTGACCTCAATCCTATAGAATTGTGGGCAGAACTGATAAAGCTTGTGCGAGCAAGGAGGCCTACAAACCTGACTCAGTTACACCAGCTCTGTCAGGAGGAATGGGCCAAAATTCATCCAATTTATTGTGGGAAGCTTGTGGAAGGCTACCCGAAACGTTTGACCCAAGTTAAACAATTTAAAGGCGATGCTACCAAATGCTAATTGAGTGTATGTAAACTTCTGACCCACTGGGAATAAAATAAAAGCTGAAATAAATAATTCTCTCAACTATTATTCTGACATTTCACATTCTTAAAATGAAGTGGTGATTCTAACTGACTTAAGACAGGGAATTTTTACTAGGATTAAATTTCAGGAATGGTGAAAAACTTAGTTTAAGTGTATTTGACTAAGGTGTATGTAAACTTCCGACTTCAACTGTATCTGTGTCCTTGAAAGCCTGTTTGTTCAGTGAAAGCATTGAGGTCACCAGCCAGCAATGGCTATCTGACTCCAGTCTGACGTCTCAGGTTGAGGACAGATTTCACTGTGAGAAACGCATAGCATCTCCTGCAGTAACACAATGGTGTCTCTAATACACACACAGGACACACACACATACACACACACACACACACACACACACACACACACTAAGCTAGGCAAGGCTGACTTTAGTCACGACAGATTGACAGCTGGGACTCAACCTATTATTATGACAACCATTTGAAGGAAGGGTAGATTTCTGTGATTACATAAAACTGTACATGGCCACTGTATTGGCCTTTACATAAAAGCCTCTTGGCAAATAAACATTAACTCAAGGAGAAACCAAAGTCACATTTCAAAGTGTCTCTCACAGTCCTTTTTAAAGTAATCAAACATCTTAGAGAGGGCAAACGACATGCTTAGAGCATTTCTCTTGATAATATGAAACCTTAATAGTGACAGTGACAAATCTAAATCAGAGTACAAATCCAGCTTCCAAGCTGAGCTAAGTTCACACACCACCCTAGTCGGCTGCCTGCCACCAGAGGAAACAAAGGACACAATTATTATAGATTACTAGCTGTCACCAAAAGACATATGACATCTGTATCATACCTTGAACAGATTTTATTACCTGAAATAGCATATCCTACAACATTTGTCGATGCTTGCTGACGTTTAAATCCAGAATAGTGGATAGAAAAACAGAGGATGGCTTCTAATTGCATAGAGAAGTCTGGAGGGTCTCTGAACCTTGAAACATCACACTGAGAAGACGGAAAGAAATCCTTTTACTGTACCATGTCACCAATCCTTGCTATCATGTACAATGTGTGTCCCCTAAGCCTGCCTGTGACAGTCTGTGTCCAGGAGATGTCCTCTGACTGACCTTGGGACATTTCAGACACTGAAAACAAAAGGGGTGTCCATGTACTGTCAAAGCAGCCCAGAAAGGTGTGGAAGTCAACTCTTTCCAGCTTATACAGTTGGGACAAGTAGATGACTTTCAAGAAGCTAGTGTAGAGTGTGGGCACCTCTCTTCAGTCTGAACTATGCATCTATATTTGACAGACAACTGTGAGTACAGATGGATGCGCATGCATAATCTATCTCACTGAGGATGGAAAATAGCCCATACAAAGAGCAGGATAGGGTGCAAGCTCTGCGCTAGAGCGATATACCAATACTACCACTACTGATACAGCTGCAAGCAGCAATAAAAGAGCCATTGAGTGGGGCCACAACCTGGGTGACGAAGGATAGTGTTGAGTAATAATATAGCGTCAAACAGTAGATATGGAATTGAAGTGAGAATCACTAGCCAAGGTTAGAATTGCGATATCGAGTCATATACCAGTCTGAATAAGACTGAAGGATATGAAAATCTAATAACTGAATGTAAACTACACGTATCAATCGGATGTTTCTAATATAAACAAACATATTGCAACCCATTTTACTTTGAAAATAATATCACTGAGCCAAAACAACCCTCAGCATATTTGTGCTTTTTCCATAATCACAATAGTCATTCACAATACTGCCTTCCCTTTGATGTTGTCCGGAAAATGCTTTGATTCATGAAATCTCAAATTGGTGTCTAGAAATACAAAGGGCTGACAACTAGGTCAGAACCATGGAAATCATCCATCTTGGAAGTTTACACTTCACACTATAGAGAACCATTTCTGAGGAAATGTGAATGGTTTTGTTATGAATCAAAATATGGTAATGATCAATAAATGTTTCTATCATCCCATGCAGAAAAGAAAGCTTTACAGTAGGCCATTTGAAAGGTAGACATGTTTTACTGTTGAGCAATTTCAATGATTGATATCCCTCCGAGGGCTTTAAAATCCTAATTATAAACTGGTTGGTTCAAGCCCTGAATGCTGATTGGCTGACAGCCGTGGTATATCAGACAGTATACCACGGGTATGACAAAATATTTATTTTACTGCTCTAATTAAGTTGGTAACCAGTTTATAATAGCAATAAGGCACTTAGGGGGTTTGTGGTATATGCGGTGCGTAAGAACAGCCCTTAGCCATGGTATATTGTCCATATACCACACCTCCTCAGGCATTATTGCTTAAATATACATTTAGGCTAATGGCAGGCAATTAGCCTAGTGGGATTCGAACTCGCGACCTACCAGTTACTAGCCCAACACTTTAACCGCTAGGCTACCTCCCACCCAATGCAGCCTCAGCAAGGTTATAGAAAATGCCTGGCATTGGCAAATACATTTCTTCTCTGGTCAATTTCATTCATGTAGAGCAACGTAATGGATTCCTGACCAGACTATACCTCTTGATGAGGAACACCATTGAGGGCACACCATTTAAAAAAAAAAAAAATGTACAACATGGTTCTACAACAAAGACGTATGTGCTGAATTGCAGGTAGAAAACTCATAAGTGATGCAACAATGCTCTGACGCAAGGTCATAAAATGTAGTTTTGTCCAAGTGCTGGAACTATTCAATGAAGCTGACAATCCAGACCAGTTAACCGTTGGAGGTTTGGAAGATGCAGGACACAGATGAGATGCAAGTGCCAGCCACTATCATAGTAAAATATTGATATGGCTAAGAGTGGGAAAGGAATGACATTCTATAAGAGCAAAATAAATATGTATTATTTGCTTTATAAAGTCTTTAATGACAAGAAAAAATATAAACAATGGAGCAATCGTGTTTTGGTTATGATAAGGTAAGACACTTTTCCTGACCTCATGAAGGTGTTTATAAATCCTATACTTCAAGAGCTATATTTTTAGTACTTTAAATCACCAGAAGTCTTAACGCTTTACAGCTTACGCTTTCAAGGTATGGGTCAAGATGTCAGTAAAATGATTTCATGCCATAATTAGATTATGCCACCCGTTAAAGAGGAAACGTAGGCCTACTTAATCTGGAAATAATCCACTTCATTTCAGAGTAATTGCACTCATTGAAGTCACTGAAGGATCTGCACTAAACCTGTATATAAGACCTGTATATAAGACCTGTATATAATTGTATTCTCATGTTTCTTTCACGTTTCACATGTTTTCATCCCATCTATATCACTACCTTTATTGTGCATTGTTGGGAAAGAGCTCGCAAATTAAGCATTTTACTTTACTGTTTTACACCTGCTGTATCCTGTGCACGTGACAATAAAACTTGAAACTTAAGTCGGTTGAGCACATCAATGTCTTGAATAGAATTATTCTGCAAACTCGCACCATACTAACAGGCAATGACAGCACTGTGCACTTAAATAGCAAATGTGTAATAACACGTATGGCACTATTATAACCATAGTTAATGTCTGGGGATGTGAATGACAATGACATGAAGAATAACCATGTTACCTGAATCTCCCTTGCGTGGTATATGATAACCAGACCAAGAAGAATGATTGTAGAAAGGCTTATCAGGCATTTTAGAGCTAATGAATACAACGATTCCTGTAAAAAAGAAAAACAGCATTAGTAATACAACAACACATACAACAACCAGTAGTAATCTTTTTTAAAAAGACAACAAAAGAAGCTATATTAGTAAACCCTGTCTAAATGCTCTTAACGCTTGGGATACCATGTGTCACTATGTCAATGGAGCATGTAAGCCTACCTGGACTAAGTGATCGAGAGCCTATCCAGCCATGTAAAGTATAGCTGATTGCATGGTTTACGGGATACATCTTCGGTCTTCACTGTCTAAATATTTGATTCGTAAATAAAAACAAGGCGACTATACTACTACTGGTTTAATGCACTTTAAAATCAAACTTTCTGTTTTTCCTGGTCCACTCAACATGCCAGTCAATTTATTTGCCCGACCTAGATAATACTGCACAGTACCGGGATTGAGTTGAAAACGTACCTTTCCATATGCTCCCCATGAGAGTTCAGTCTCTATAACCATAACAACGATCCCAAACATCCCGAAGATCAAAGCATAGTCGCTGAGGCGCTTCCTTTTCTCAAACAAGGCCCTTCTATGTCCAAGCTTTTGCCCAATGTTCTGGTTCTTCTTTTTACCCGATTTACTGCCACTGTTGTTACATCCACCCCCTCCGTCTCCCGATGCGTAAGGCATCAGGGTGGTCGAATTGTTCTCCGGTTTAGATGCTAGGGTGTCCGATGCATCTGCGGTGGAAATTGGTTGTAAAGGCTGGGACTCTGAATCAAACTCGTGTAGGTTTCTGCGGGACGAGCTCAAGTTGCTCAGCGGCCGCATTACGCCGCCGTTGTATCTGCAGCTGCTCATGGCTATTTCGTTATACGAGTTACTCTCTTTGTGGCTGCTGCTCGGGCTGCCCCGCGGCCGATTGTGGCAGTGCTGATGGTGGTGATGTCTGGGTGAACTACCATGACTGGAGGGCTTAAACTCACAGACGCTAAATTGACAACCTTGTCTCGAAGACGTTACGGATGGCGTCCTTAAAGTTCCTTGAGTGATCGCCGACGTCCCGCGAAAAACTAGGCTTTTTCTTGCACCACAGGTACAGTTCTTGCAGGTGCAGCATTGGTTGCGCTGCTTAGTGGAGCGTTCCTCTGGTCCGCAGTAGTGCTGGTACTTACAGTGATGCTGGAACTGCTGCTCTTGAAAGAAATCGTTCTTCAACTGCAATGGGGTTTCCATGTCAGTGCTGCTGTTTAAAGCAGCAGTCGAGTACCACCATGCACCCGCCGAAGGGCGTTGTGGTGGGTAAACGAGGACAGCTACAGTGCAAGATTAGACCCATTTCGCCTCCTGTAGAATGTCAGCGATGCCTCGGATTGGATAGACAGGACCAACACAACAGTCTTGACGTCATTGAAAAGGCTGCAACATCTTTTCGAATATTCACCCAAGGAAAGTAGCATGTCAGTAGAGGAAAAACGATCTTTACAAGTGAGACTGCTCATGAGGAATAACATAATTGAGGGTGAAATATAAGGTTATTTCATAGGCTCCTAAACTAAGCCTGCATTGGATCTCTCACCGATGTTCACACGGATGTTCACTATAATATAACAGTGGGGTAGCCTACCATACACTAAAACAAATGTGCTAAACAACACATATCGTATATTGTTTGGTGTACACAATGTCTATGTGGGTGCCAATAAAAAATGTAAACTTGGATTACATTGTAAATGCACATATATCCATTGCATTCGTGAAATAACAACCAAAACAATGTTAAGCCTTATAAAGATGTTAGCTTGAAATTGTTTTTCCATCATCCAATATTCTTCTGGTTAAAATGCCTTTTATCAGCATGCACTATTTTAGGCTGGTATTGAAGGTAAGAGATAATAATCACGAAAACAAGTGTTGTGCATTTTATGTAGCCTAGCCTACTGACACAGGTAAGTCACCAGAGGATTTAGGCGGTGTGGGTTTTAATGGGCTCTTTGGCTCCAAACTGACTACCGCAGTCGAAAGCACGTCACGGCTCTATAAAGATGTTGATGGTAAACACGCAACGCCAACACCATAGGAACCATGAACGACCCATGCCAATGTCTGTGTTTTTGCTAATGAACAGCTAAATTGTGTCAGTGTCTCTCTCATTATCTACAAAAAAAATCTGCTGCAATTGGACACATTTGGGAGCCAAAAAATATAGCCCCACTCCTGGGATAGGATAGGCACACTCGATTCAGACAGGAACCCTCTATTGGAGATAATATATTGGAGATAATATAACTTATTATTTTTAAGAAATGTATGTTTTAACAACCAAACCTCTCAATGTATCAAGTGTATGTTACTAGGGCAAATCATGTAGCCTACTCTTGAACATGGACAGTGATAGGTTTACTAGTTGCTTAGTCCAGATGAGTTACAATTACATTATTCAGGATACAATACATTGTTCATGGTCAGAATAGAACACATGCTATGGTATCACTCAAAACCATTGTCTATTGTTTTCAATCGGTAGCAGGCAGCCTATGCGTTGCGGATGTGCCGATTGATCCACTCAAGATGTTGGAGGTGGATATTAAATTCACAAGGTATGTGCCTGTTCATCTTGGTTACAATTATTGGTCAGAGACCATGTGACTTGGAATCCAGCCAGACTGCGGGTAGCCGTCTGAAACCTCAGACTGATGTGATCGCTGGTGGCGGAGTTATTAATGGAGTGGAGGAGTTATGTCACCCTGGGGAAATATAGGTAACTGTTCCATATCGAGCATCTGGGGAGCCATAAAGCAAAACCTGAACATAATCATCCACAAGTCTCGGGTGCCGCTGTAACTACAAAGTAGATTTGAAACATCCAAAATCTTTCTCTCAAACTAGGCCTAATATTTTTAAATCCTGAATTAGAATCCTGCATGTTCTGGTTGAGATATACTATTTAAATAATTGTAGAGCTCAATATACAGTAGACTACGTGGTTAATAAAACTACAATCCCCTCTCTAATTATGAAGGGATCTCCAGGTTAGAACAATTAACCTATGCACCAGTGACTCCAAACCTTGAAATGAAGGGAGCTGTCCACGGTTCTGAAGAAGAGTGACGTTCAACGTCTGTCACCTGCAGACTGTGTTGCCCCTTTAAATCCGTTCTTTCTTTTTTTACACGAGATCGCAATGCGCACTTGTCTCTGATTGGCTGGTCTGACTGCCCACGTGTCGTTTTCGGAATTCGTCAGAAACAAAGTTGCTAGCTAGCTATTTTAGGCAATGAAACGTTACAAAGGGTTGTAAATATGTTTATGTAATCGGTAAAGAGGACGCCCGATGGCAATAATGTAGGTAGCTATTTTACGAGTATAGGTCAGAGGTAGAATCATTCACGTTGCAGAACGCATCTTACATGCATGAATTAGCGTCGTTAGCGACATCTATCTCTATACACGGAATGCAAGACAGCTAGCTAGCTAATAAGCGTCAATCGAAAAACAGAATAACGTTTAATATCCTCTCTTGTGAAGGACCAATTAGCTAGATTGCTATTCTTGCCGACCGCGAACGGTCATTGTAGGCCGGGTTGTTTGATTTCACGAGGATGCTTGTTAGGTCGAACACACATTTTTAACACTCGACTGCAGCTACCGTGGTCAATTGTTGTGAGCTCATTTTGAGTAGGATAATACTGTAGCAGCTAGCAGAATCAAATAATATTACAACGATGAATCAAAGAAGATTTATCAACCATAACACAGACTCAGTGAATGAAGATCTCACGGGGCAACAAACACATGGTAATAGAGCACACTTACGGTTGTCTAGGACACAGCTTTGGTCAACGACTTGTCGTAGCAGGTTAGGATAATTAGGGAAAGGGTTAGGGTTACCTAACAGAAACATTTGGACGTCAATTTGACAAAAGCTGTATCCCTTCTAGACATGACCCTTGCTTACATAGACCACACACTTATCCCCCCACATGTTCGATTTCCTGTTGGCAAAGGTGGTCCCTGTAGTGCCTGATACCAGACCCAGTATTGACACTGGAATGTAAACCAAGACATGTTTGGACATTTTTTACCCATATAGAAACCCCAACCAAGACTAACTATCTATCAAAATAAGGCCTTTTCGACAAGTAGTCAACATGCCCATCCAGCTCCCACAGTAGGCACTTTTGTGTTGATTCTTTTTGCTTTTACATTTTTCACTTGCAGATACTGTTGTCCCGGAGACCCCAGAGCTCAAGCGTCCCCCAGGGCCCGGCTCAGTGAGAGGCATGGAAAGCGTGGTACTAGACTCTGATTCAGATGAGGAGATATCAGGGTCTTCCATGATGTTGTCGGGGAAGTAAGTTAGTTGCTACCAAACTCATCTAAATAATGTAAATCGGACTACACCACTCTAGGTTTATACAGGGTCGAGGAAAGCATGTGTATTAGCATATATCATCAAGATTCTACTAAAGTTAACCTGCCACAGGTCACATGGCTCCGTCCTTACCTGCACCAGGCCTTCAACACAAGGCATGTACAAGTGATTGGAGGGATTTGTCACACCTGTGACATACTCATAGGCAGGTGGATGTACTGGTGCCATACACACATTTTCTACTGCTTGAGCTCCTTTGAGAGACCTATTTCAGTCCAAGTCAAGTACTGGACATACACACACTAATCAACATCGTGAGGATTTATTTTTTTATGATTCAAGACTCCTGCTTTTTTAAATTTTTTATAAAGGAGTCTGGAAAAGGAACCAGTTATGGGTTCGGTTATCATACTGTCAGATGAGGAGGGAGAGGAGATGAAAACTACTCCACAGAGAAATGGCAGCCAGCTCCCCAAAAACATATCAGGAAGTCAAGGTAAGGGTTCATTAATCCTATCCCTGGCCTTAATACTTGCTGTTGCACAATTACATGCACAGTGATGCAATCTATACTATTGCATGGAATGGGATCTGCTGTTTCATGTTCTGTAGCCTGCTCTGTGACATGGAGGTCAATGAGTTAGTGAAGCGTTAGCCCATTCAAAGAGGCTATCTACCTTTAGCGCCTATTGATGATAGTATCTTCTGGCCGGGGGAGTTTTGTGAAGAGCCCCGACACTTCCTCTAAATATTAACACGCATCGCTTGCGGTACAGTTTTGGAAACATAAGGTTAAATTACTACACACCTTTTTACAGGGTTAGGGTTTCCACATGGCCATAATTCCATGTTGCAGCGCTTGTTTACAGAAAACAGAAGGAAGACAGTCAACTACTTGTGTTAATTAGCTATCTGAACACCTGTGTGTTACAGAAGGACGTCAGAAACGTGTTGTAACTGTGTTAAAACTGTGTACAGTAAGAGTGTATTTTCCATTTGTGGAATTACTTTGCTGTGCTATGAAAGTAGAGGGGCTTTATGTTTCTAGAACTGTACCAATGAGAATCGATTCACTTTTTAGATGGCTATTTTGGATGCCAGAGCCAGTTTACCTCTGAATATAACATACGGTCCTTGGATGTTAAAGGAGTAGGCTTTAACAGTACCTTCTTGGGTTAGAGAAACATGAAAAGTACATTTAACTGAGACTTCTATTCCCAGCAGCACAAACTAGATCCAGTGTGGTGGTGTTCACGCTGTGTTAATATGCCCCCTTAATGTACTGCTTTAGACCCAGACCGGAAGAGGAGACTAGAGGTGTGTGACAGCTCCCAGCAGAGTGGGGCATCAAACTCCAGCAAGAAACCAGCCCTTGAGGAGGATTCAGTGGTGAGTCCAGCTGTCTGCACTCCTATCGCTCCTCCAGCCTCCCTGACACCCCAAACCGGGGGTGCATATTCAGTTTACACCTGACATGTGAGATCTGTGTTGAGCTAGAGATTTACTAAAGCAATTTAGCAATAGTGCCACGCTCATGGGTTCAAGAGCTGCATGGCCCACCTGAGATCCTGACCTCCAGGTTATTACCCTGACCAAGATGATGTACTGCCACCCTGCTTGTTCATGTATTATCTGTCTTCTCCAGTAGAGAAGGCTTGCATGAGGAGGAGCTCTCACTCTAATTGGTCTGCCTGCCTTGGGACTTCATGCGCCAGTGTGTTTCTGTCCCGCCAGACAGATGATTCTGAGGATGAGGGTCCAGAGCCCAGCTGGAAGAACCAGGAGGACATGGTGAGGAAACTGCAGACTAAGTTTCCCCGTCTGGTCAAGGAGGTGAGGCTTCCAACAGCTGTAGAATCCCACTCTGCCAACAACAGGCCCTGTGTTCTCCCTCACTGCAGTTCCACAACACATTCATCAGTGCCTTAAATGTTTGGTAAATGTGAACTAATATTGTTTGAAATGAGTGGGAGTTGCATGTTAATAATTTATTTTGACAAAAGGTGTTTTGTTTACGACTATCTGTTTGCCTTATCCTGCATACACACAGGAGCTTAGAGAAGTGCTTCTCGAGCATGATTGGCACTTTGAGGACACCCTAGAAGCACTGCGCATGTTTTCAGAGGAGGGTAAGAGTTTTGTGTTTCATGGTGTGTCTCTCTCTCTCTGTCTGCGTGTGTTTCATGGTGTGTGTCTCTCTCTCTGTCTGCATGTGTTTCATGGTGTGTCTCTCTCTCTCTGTCTGCATGTGTTTCATGGTGTCTCTCTCTGTCTGCGTGTGTTTCATGGTGTGTCTCTCTCTCTGTCTGCGTGTGTTTCATGGTGTGTCTCTCTCTCTGTCTGCATGTGTTTCATGGTGTGTCTCTCTCTGTCTGCGTGTGTTTCATGGTGTGTCTCTCTCTCTCTGTCTGCGTGTGTTTCATGGTGTGTCTCTCTCTCTCTCTGTCTGCGTGTGTTTCATGGTGTGTCTCTCTCTGTCTGCGTGTGTTTCATGGTGTCTCTCTCTCTCTGCGTGTGTTTCATGGTGTGTCTCTCTCTCTCTCTGTCTGCGTGTGTTTCATGGTGTCTCTCTCTCTCTCTGTCTGCGTGTGTTTCATGGTGTCTCTCTGTCTGCGTGTGTTTCATGGTGTCTCTCTGTCTGCGTGTGTTTCATGGTGTCTCTCTCTCTCT
The DNA here is from genome assembly GCF_045791955.1 of Oncorhynchus clarkii lewisi. Taxonomy (NCBI): domain Eukaryota; kingdom Metazoa; phylum Chordata; class Actinopteri; order Salmoniformes; family Salmonidae; genus Oncorhynchus; species Oncorhynchus clarkii. Next base: position 26,542,129 of record NC_092175.1, on the reverse strand, counting down.
GTCTGCGTGTGTTTCATGGTCTCTCTCTCTCTCTCTCTCTCTCTCTCTCTCTCTCTCTCTGTCTCCTGTGTTTTATGGTGTGTCTCTGTCTCCTGTGTTTTATGGTGTGTCTCTGTCTCCTGTGTTTTATGGTGTGTCTCTGTCTCCTGTGTTTTATGGTGTGTCTCTGTCTCCTGTGTTTTATGGTGTGTCTCTGTCTCCTGTGTTTTATGGTGTGTCTCTGTCTCCTGTGTTTTATGGTGTGTCTCTGTCTCCTGTATTTTATGGTGTGTCTCTGTCTCCTGTGTTTTATGGTGTGTCTCTGTCTCCTGTGTTTTATGGTGTGTCTCTCTCTTCTGTGTTTCATGGTGTCTCTCTCTCTCTCTGTCTCCTGTGTTTCATGGTGTCTCTCTCTCTGTCTGCGTGTGTTTCATGGTGTGTCTCTCTCTCTGTCTGCGTGTGTTTCATGGTGTCTCTCTCTCTCTCTCTCTGTCTGCGTGTGTTTCATGGTGTCTCTCTCTCTCTCTCTCTGTCCGAGTGTGTTTCATGGTGTCTCTCTCTCTCGGTCTGCGTGTGTTTCATGGTGTCTCTCTCTCTCTGTCCGAGTGTGTTTCATGGAGTCTCTCTCTCTTGGTCTGCGTGTGTTTCATGGTGTCTCTCTCTGTCTCCTGTGTTTCATGGTGTCTCTCTCTCTCTCTCTCTGTCTGCGTGTGTTTCTTGGTGTCTCTCTCTCTCTGTCTGCGTGTGTTTCAGTGTCTCTCTCTCTGTCTGCGTGTGTTTCATGGTGTCTCTCATTCTGTGTCCTGTGTTTCATGGTGTCTCTCTGTCTCCTGTGTTTCATGGTGTCTCTCTGTCTCCTGTGTTTCATGGTGTCTCTCTCTCTCTGTCTGCGTGTGTTTCATGGTGTCTCTCTCTCTCTCTGTCTGCGTGTGTTTCATGGTGTCTCTCTCTCCTGTGTTTCATGGTGTCTCTCTCTCTCTCTGTCTCCTGTGTTTCATGGTGTCTCTCTCTCTCTGTCTCCTGTGTTTCGTGGTGTCTCTCTCTCTCTCTGTCTCCTGTGTTTCATGGTGTCTCTCTCTCTCGGTCTGCGTGTGTTTCATGGTGTCTCTCTCTCGTTCTGCGTGTGTTTCATGGTGTCTCTCTCTCTCTCGGTCTGCGTGTGTTTCATGGTGTCTCTCTCTCTCTGTCTCGTGTGTTTTATGGTGTGTCTCTGTCTGCGTGTGTTTCATGGTGTCTCTCTTTCTCTGTCTGCGTGTGTTTCATGGTGTCTCTCTCTCTCTGTCTGCGTGTGCTTCATGGTGTCTCTCTCTGTCTCCTGTGTTTCATGGTGTCTCTCTCTCTGTCTCCTGTGTTTCATGGTGTCTCTCTCTCTGTCTCCTGTGTTTCATGGTGTCTCTCTCTGTCTCCTGTGTTTCATGGTGTCTCTCTCTCTGTCTCCTGTGTTTCATGGTGTGGAATTTGTGGAATTTCACCCAGTAGATATGGGAGTTTTTCAAAATTGAATTGTTTTCAAATTCTTTGTGGATCTGTGTAATCTGAGGGAAATATGTCTCTCTAATATGGTCCCGCTCTCTGTATGCCTCTCTCTCTCTCTCGCGCTCTCTGTATGCCTCTCTCTCGCGCTCTCTGTATGCCTCTCTCTCTCTCTCTCTCTGTATGCCTCTCTCTCTCTGTATGCCTCTCTCTCTCTCTGTATGCCTCTCTCTCTCTGTATGCCTCTCTCGCTCTCTGTATGCCTCTCTCGCTCTCTGTATGCTTCTCTCTCTCTGTATGCCCCTCTCTCTCTCTCTCTCTCTCTCTCTCTCTGTATGTCTCTCAAATTCAAATTCAAATTCAAGCTGCTTTATTGGCATGAAAAACATTGTGTCAATATTGCCAAAGCAACAATGTATACAATATACATTGTAACACAATTATAAATGATAGCACATAATAATATAAAATGGTAGTAAATAATAATACAAAATTAAATACAAAAATAATAACAATAAAATGGTAACAGTCAATAGTAGAAATGAAACTATAACTAACTTATAACTAAATAACGGTCATCTTCTTCTTTATATCAGTACTACAACTACAATCATCATTACTACGACTACTACTACCATCACTAAACTGTTATCACTACCGTTACCACCCATATTTGGAATGATAAACATTAATAATTATAGTAATAACAATAATAGTAATAATAAGTAAGTTACTGTTTACTATGCAGATGTTATTATTCAGTGTCCCTCAGGCTATGGCAGGAAAATACATATTTGGCTGCAAGAGGAGCCATTGCTCCTTCGCCCATGAGTATTCTTAGTTTTTCATCTGGGTTCAATTTGTAAAAATGTGGAATATATGTAGTCTTTTCTGTGAATAATGAATCTCTCTGTGAGGAATATTTATCACAGTAAAGGAGAAAGTGCATCTCTGTCTCTACCTCCCCTGTCATGCAGTGACCACATACACGCTCCTCTTTGGGTAGCCATGTCTTTTTATGTCTGCCGGTATCTATTGCCAATCGGTGGTCACTCAGCCTGTACTTGGTAAGGATCTGTCTCTGCTTCGTATCTCTGACAGAGTAGAGATAATCAGCCAATTCATATTCTCTGTTTAGGGTCAGATAGCGATTTAGTCGGCTTTGGGATTTTGTTTCGTTTTTCCAGTATTGTAAATATAATTCCTTTGATTGGTTCATGATTTTGCTTATTGGAATTCTTTCTTTTGAAGCAGTGCTGGTGTCCGCTTGGTTGGTGAGGCCAAAATTTTAATGATCTTTTCTGTATTTTCATTATTACTGGAAAACGGCCCAATTCTGCCCTACATGCATTAGTTGGTGTATTTCTCTGGACTTGTAGAATTTTCCGACAGAATTCTGCATGTAGGGCTTCAATTGGATGTTTGTCCCACATTTTAAAATCCAGTTTATTGAGTGGCCCCCAAACCTCACTTCCATAAAGTGCTATTGTTAGGATTACACTGTCAAATATTTTAGTCCAAATTCTAATTGGGATGTTGATTTTTTTTTGGTGGATGTGTTTATTAATTAGTGTGTGTAAGGTGTGGTCAGTAGTGCGATGGTTAGGGAGAAAGCCAATTTGACATTTACTTATTACATTTTTGTCTTGAAGAAAGGTTTGAATTCTTGAATTCAAAATGCTACAGAAAATCTTTCCCAAGTTACTGTTGACGCAAATTCCCCTGTAATTATTGGGGTCTGATTTGTCTCCACTTTTGTGGATAGGGGAGATGAGCCCCTGGTTCCAGACATCAGGGAAGCAGCCAGAAGTTAAAACCATGTTGAACAATTTAAGCACAGCATTTTGCAACTCAGGTGTGCTGTTTTTCAGCATTTCATTTCTGATGTTGTCTACACCACAAGCCTTTTTTGATTTAATAGATTTTAGCTTTTCATTTAGTTCTTGTTGGGTTATTGGGTAATCTAATGGATTTTGGTTGTTTTTAATGACTGATTCAAGGATGTTCAATTTTTCTTTAATTTCTAATTGGTTCTGTTGTAAGTCTTTTTGTGGGATGTTTTTGTATAGATTATCAAAGTAAGTTTTCCAAATTCCTACATCTTGTATGGCTAATTCTTGTGGCTTTGTTGTGCTTAAATTGTTCCACATGTCCCAGAACTGATTTTGGTCAATTGCGTTTTCAATTTCATCAAGTGTCTTGTTGGTATAATTCAATTTCTTGCATTTCAGTGTTTGTTTATACTGTTTCAGAGTTTCAAAGTATTCATATCGTAGCTCTGGGTTGTTTTGCTGCTTATGTTTTTTGTTTGACATTTGTCTTAGGTGTTTTCTAATTGTTTTACATTCATTATCAAACCATTTGTCAGAAACATTTAGATTTTTGCTTCTGATGTTGCATTGCTTTGGTTTTCTCAAATTTGCTTTCGATGCTGCTTTTTGGAATATGCAGTTGATGTTTTGGGTAGCTGAATTGACACCATCTTTATTGTTTTGGTACTGTGAGTTATTGAAAAACTGTATAGAGTTCATAATTTCATTTGAGTTCAATGTTTCAATGAATGCCTCTGCACTGTTTGGAGACCATCTGAACGATTGGTTTATGTTGTAAAGTTTATTGGGCTGTTTTTTTGAATGAATATTGCCGGTTAATTTCTTCAGAAACACGTTGATCTGACTGTGATCTGACAATGGTGTCTGTGGTCTGACAGTGAATGCACTAATGGAGGAGGGGTCAATGTCAGTGATGGCATAATCGACTACACTTGTCCCAAGAGCTGAGCAGTAAGTAAACTGACCTAAAGAGTCCCCTCTGATTCTACCATTAAGCATGTACAGGCCTAAGGCTCGACAGAGATGTACTAACTCTTTTCCATTTTTGTTCAGTATTTGGTCAGGACTGTTTCTATTATTTATAATAGGGCTACTGTACAAGGAGGGGTGTCCAAATATGTGTTGGTTACCTCCCGCATCCGTGTAGTCAGGCTCAGAACCTGTTCGTGCATTGAAATCTCCACAAAGAAGCACTTTACCCTGCGCCTGAAATGTAATGATTTCTGTCTGGAGATTGTCAAAAAACTGATCATCATAATATGATGAATCTGAAGGAGGAGCATAAGCTGCACATATGTATACATCATTGTCACAATAGATTGTACCTTTGTTAAGTTTTAGCCAAATGTGAGTGGTACCTTTTTTCATTTCATTCAGTGCTAAGTCCTGCTTATGCCAAATGATGATTCCATGAGTCTCGGCCCCGTTTAACATTTTTATGTTTGATTGATGGTAGTAAACTTTCTCTATAGCCTGAGGGACACTGAGTATCTATGTCTCCACGACACCATGTTTCCAGTAGGATTATGATGTCCTGTCCCTTGATGTTTTTAATCAATTCTGGATTTGTTGTTTTATAACCAAAATGTGAAGAGTATAGGCCCTGGATATTCCAAGAGCTGATAGTTAATGATCTCCTTTATAATAAGTGATATTCACTGGTTTGAGTAAAGTACATCGGGAAAAAAAAGAAATAAATAAATAAATACTATATATATATATCTCTCTCTCTCTCTCTCTCTCTCTCTCTCTCTCTCTCTCTCTCTCTCTCTCTCTCTCTCTGTATGCCCCTCTCTCTCTCTCTCTCTCTCTCTCTCTCTCTCTCTCTCTCTCTCTCTCTCTCTCTCTCTCTCTATGCCTCTCTGTATGCCCCTCTCTCTCTCTCTCTCTCTCTCTCTCTCTCTGTATGCCCCTCTCTCTCTCTCGCTCTCTGTATGCCTCTCTCTCTCTGTATGCCTCTCTCTCTCTCTGTATGCCTCTCTCTCTCTCTCTCTCTCTGTATGCCTCTCTCTCTCTCTCTCTCTCTCTGTATGCCTCTCTATCTCTCTCTCTCTGTATGCCTCTCTCTCTCTCTCTCTCTCTGTATGCCTCTCTCTCTCTCTCTCTCTCTCTCTCTCTCTGTATGCCTCTCTCTCTCTCTCTGTATGCCTCTCTCTCTCTCTCTCTCTCTCTGTATGCCTCTCTCTCTCTGTATGCCTCTCTCTCTCTGTATGCGTCTCTCTGTATGCGTATCTCTGTATGCGTCTCTTTTTCACTGTATGCCTCTCTCTCTCTCTCTGTATGCCTCCCTCTCTCTCTGTATGCCTCTCTCTCTCTCTCTGTATGCCTCTCTCTCTGTATGTCTCTCTCTCTCTCTGTATGCCTCTCTCTCTGTATGCCCCTCTCTCTCTCTCTCTCTGTATGCCCCTCTCTCTCTCTCTCTCTGTATGCCCCTCTCTCTCTCTCTCTCTGTATGCCCCTCTCTCTCTCTCTGTATGCCCCTCTCTCTCTCTCTCTCCCTGTATGCCTCTCTCTCTCTCTCTCTCTCTCTCTCTCTGTATGCCCCTCTCTCTCTGTATGCCCCCCCTCTCTCTCTCTCTCTCTCTCTCTCTCTCTCTGTATGCCCCTCTCTCTCTCTCTCTCTCTCTCTCTCTGTATGCCTCTCTCTCTCTCTCTCTCTGTATGCCCCTCTCTCTCTCTCTCTCTCTCTGTATGCCCCTCTCTCTCTCTCTCTCTCTCTTTATGCCCCTCTCTCTCTCTCTCTCTCTCTCTCTGTATGCCCCTCTCTCTCTCTCTCTCTCTCTCTCTCTCTCTCTATGCCCCTCTCTCTCTCTCTCTCTCTCTCTCTCTCTCTCTCTCGTATGCCCCTCTCTCTCTCTCTCTCTCTCTCTCTGTATGCCCCTCTCTCTCTCTCTCTCTCTCTCTGTATGCCCCTCTCTCTCTCTCTCTCTCTCTCTGTTTCATGGTGTGTGTGTCTCTGTCAGCGTGTCTCTCTCTCTCTCTCTCTCTCTGTGTGTGTGTGTCTCTCTCTCTCTGTGTCTCTGGTGTATGTGTGTCTCTCTCTCTCTCTCTCGTGTCTCTCTGGTGTGTGTGTGTCTGTCTCTCTCCTCTCTGTCTCTCTCTCTCTCTCTGTGTATGCCCCTCTCTCTCTCTCTCGTCTCTCTCTGGTATGCCCCTCTCTCTCTCTGTCTCGTGTGTTTCTGGTGTGTGTGTGTGTGTGTCTCTCTGTGTCAGCGTGTGTTTCATGGTGTGTGTGTGTGTCTCTCTGTCTGCATGTGTTTCATGGTGTGTGTGTGTGTCTCTCTCTGTCTGCATGTGTTTCATGGTGTGTGTGTGTGTGTGTGTGTGTCTCTGTCAGCGTGTGTTTCATGGTGTGTGTGTGTGTGTGTGTGTGTGTGTGTGTGTCTCTCTCAGCGTGTGTTTCATGGTGTGTGTGTCTCTCTCTGTCAGCGTGTGTTTCATGGTGTGTGTGTCTCTCTCTGTCAGCGTGTGTTTCATGGTGTGTGTGTCTCTCTGTCAGCGTGTGTTTCATGGTGTGTGTGTCTCTCTCTGTCAGCGTGTGTTTCATGGTGTGTGTGTCTCTCTCTGTCAGCGTGTGTTTCATGGTGTGTGTGTCTCTCTCTGTCAGCGTGTGTTTCATGGTGTGTGTGTGTGTGTCTCTCTTTCTGTCAGCGTGTGTTTCATGGTGTGTGTGTGTGTGTGTGTGTCTCTCTCTCTGTCAGCGTGTGTTTCATGGTGTGTGTGTGTGTGTGTCTCTCTCTGTCAGCGTGTGTTTCATGGTGTGTGTGTGTGTGTGTGTGTCTCTCTCTGTCAGCGTGTGTTTCATGGTGTGTGTGTGTGTGTGTGTGTGTGTCTCTCTCTGTCAGCGTGTGTTTCATGGTGTGTGTGTGTGTGTCTCTCTGTCAGCGTGTGTTTCATGGTGTGTGTGTGTGTGTGTCTCTCTCTCTGTCAGCGTGTGTTTCATGGTGTGTGTGTCTCTCTCTCTCTGTCAGCGTGTGTTTTATGGTGTGTGTGTGTCTCTGTCAGCGTGTGTTTCATGGTGTGTGTGTGTGTGTCTCTGTCAGCGTGTGTTTCATGGTGTGTGTGTGTGTCTCTGTCAGCGTGTGTTTCATGGTGTGTGTGTGTGTGTCTCTGTCAGCGTGTGTTTCATGGTGTGTGTGTCTCTCTCTGTCAGCGTGTGTGGTGTGTGTGTCTCTCTCTGCCAGCGTGTGTTTCATGGTGTGTGTGTCTCTCTCTGTCAGCGTGTGTTTCATGGTGTGTGTGTCTCTCTCTGTCAGCGTGTACTTCATGGTGTGTGTGTCTCTCTCTGTCAGCGTGTATTTCATGGTGTGTGTGTGTCTCTGGTGTGTGTGTCTCTCTCTGTCAGCGTGTGTTTCATGGTGTGTGTGTGTCTCTCTCTGTCAGCGTGTGTTTCATGGTGTGTGTGTCTCTCTCTGTCAGCGTGTGTTTCATGGTGTGTGTGTCTCTCTCTCTGTCAGCGTGTGTTTCATGGTGTGTGTGTGTGTGTGTGTGTGTCTTTCTGTCAGCGTGTGTTTCATGGTGTGTGTGTGTGTGTGTGTCTCTCTGTCAGCGTGTGTTTCATGGTGTGTGTGTCTCTGTCAGCGTGTGTTTCTCTGTCAGCGTGTGTTTCATGGTGTGTGTGTGTGTGTGTGTGTCTCTGTCAGCGTGTGTTTCATGGTGTGTGTGTCTCTCTCTGTCAGCGTGTGTTTCATGGTGTGTGTGTGTGTGTGTCTCTTTCTGTCAGCGTGTGTTTCATGGTGTGTGTGTGTGTGTGTCTCTCTCTGTCAGCGTGTGTTTCATGGTGTGTGTGTGTGTCTCTCTCTCTGTCAGCGTGTGTTTCATGGTGTGTGTGTGTGTGTGTGTGTGTGTGTGTGTGTCTCTGTCAGCGTGTGTTTCATGATGTGTGTGTCTCTCTGTCAGCGTGTGTTTCATGGTGTGTGTGTCTCTCTCTGTCAGCGTGTGTTTCATGGTGTGTGTGTCTCTCTCTGTCAGCGTGTGTTTCATGGTGTGTGTGTCTCTCTCTGTCAGCGTGTGTTTCATGGTGTGTGTGTGTGTGTCTCTCTCTCTCTCTGTCAGCGTGTGTTTCATGGTGTGTGTGTGTGTCTCTCTCTCTCTGTGTGTGTGTGTCTCTCTCTGTCATGGTGTGTGTGTCTCTCTCTCTCTGTCAGCGTGTGTTTTATGTGTGGTGTGTGTGTCTCTCTCTGTCAGCGTGTGTTTCATGGTGTGTGTGTCTCTCTCTCTCTGTCAGCGTGTGTTTTATGGTGTGTGTGTGTGTGTGTGTGTCTCTGTCAGCGTGTGTTTCATGGTGTGTGTGTGTGTGTGTCTCTGTCAGCGTGTGTTTCATGGTGTGTGTGTGTGTCTCTCTCTCTCTGTCAACGTGTGTTTCATGGTGTGTGTGTGTCTCTCTGTCAGCGTGTGTTTCATGGTGTGTGTGTGTGTCTCTGTCAGCGTGTGTTTCATGGTGTGTGTGTGTGTGTGTCTCTCTGTCAGCGTGTGTTTCATGGTGTGTGTGTGTCTCTCTCTCTCTCTGTCAGCGTGTGTTTCATGGTGTGTGTGTGTGTCTCTCTCTGTCAGCGTGTGTTTCATGGTGTGTGTGTCTCTCTCTGTCAGCGTGTGTTTCATGGTGTGTGTGTGTGTGTCTCTCTCTGTCAGCGTGTGTTTCATGGTGTGTGTGTGTCTCTCTCTCTCTCTGTCAGCGTGTGTTTCATGGTGTGTGTCTCTCTCTCTGTCAGCGTGTGTTTCATGGTGTGTGTGTCTCTCTCTCTGTCAGCGTGTGTTTCATGGTGTGTGTGTGTGTGTGTCTTTCTGTCAGCGTGTGTTTCATGTTGTGTGTGTGTCTCTCTGTCAGCGTGTGTTTCATGGTGTGTGTGTGTGTGTGTGTGTGTGTCTCTCTCTCTCTGTCAGCGTGTGTTTCATGGTGTGTGTGTGTGTGTGTGTGTCTCTCTGTCAGCGTGTGTTTCATGGTGTGTGTGTGTCTCTCTCTGTCAGCGTGTGTTTCATGGTGTGTGTGTGTGTCCCTCTGTCAGCGTGTGTTTCTTGGTGTGCCTGTTCCTGAGTGAATCTGTTCATATAAAACCAAAACGTTATTTTTGGGCGCTAGATAAGTCCCTTTCTGTCTTGCAGCCATAGTTTCATGTGTTGTTTTTAAGTCAATGTATGTAGGTAGCCCAACATCCCTCCCAGGACCTGCAGACTGATTTATGTTTCCTTCATCAGGGGAGAGGTCCAGTCAAGGGGATACCCAGGCATCATCATCAGCTAGTTCAGCCCCCCAAGCCTCAGCACATCAGGCAGGCCCAGCAGCCAAACCCCCTGGTTGTCCCACATCACTACCTCACAAGCCTCCCAGTGGGACCGTAGATAAGACCATCAGTAGGCCGACCAAAGGAGCAGACAGAAGGAGGAGAGTGATTCCAGAGCCAGGCACCAGCTCTGAAGACGAGGCCAGTGATGACTTTGATGACTCTGCTGAGGGCGTGGAGCTGAACTCTGATGGCTCAGATCAGGAGGTTGGAACAGGGTCTCTTGTGAAGGGCCAGATTCTCAGGTTCTTCCAGGAGGCATCGCTGGATGAGCTGTCTCTCATCTCTGGCTGCTCTGCGAAGAAGGCCCAGAGGATTGTTGAGCTGCGCCCATTTAACGAGTGGGAGAATCTGGTGAGGGGCATAATGAACTCGTGTGCATGGATATGAACACAAACACACACACACACACACACACACTGACATCACTGGGTTCCAATTGAAGGCTGACTGGGCTCCATCAGAACAACCTGAGTGTAACCTTGTGGGTAATTGATTGTGTGCTCCCCCAGTTGGATGCTCTTGACAGAGGGAACGGCCTCTCCACTGACCTGGTGCAGGGCTGCCGTGTGGTCCTGAGGGAACGGGACGTTGTGCGCAGCCTCATGACCAAGTGTGAGAAAATCGCCAACAAGATGATGCAGGACGTGACCCAAGTGGTGGAGAGGGATAAGGGCTCCCAGAAACAGCCTGAGATCCTCAACGGGAAGTGGGTTGAGCTGCTGTTTTTATACTCATCTCACTGACATACACACGTTCAGGTAGTTATGTAGAATCTCATACATGTACAACACGATCTCATACATGTACACAGGCAGTCTTGAACAGTCTTTCTGTCATTACTGAGTTTCCTGTGTTACTTTGTCCTCTCCAGATACCAGTTGAAGCCTTATCAGCTCATTGGTCAAAATTGGCTGACCCTGCTCCATCAGAACAACCTGAGTGGAATCCTTGCTGATGAGATGGTGAGTTGTTATTCCTGACCAGTCTCCAACAGCTTATCTCAGATCCTCTTAATCCTGTGTTAATGTGGCTGGGAAGCAGGCAACTCTTTTTGTTGTGCCAAGTCTGTGTCTGAAAAGTAGAGCTTCTGTAATGCACCACCTCCTGTCTTTTGTTGGCAGGGTTTGGGGAAGACCATCCAGGCCATCTCGTTCCTAGCCAGCCTGTACCAGGAGGGCAATAAGGGCCCACATCTCCTCACTGTACCTGCCTCCACACTGGGTGAGCTGTAGCAGTAGTGCTGCACACACAGATTGTATGGTGCCTTGAGATCTGCATGGACAAAACTATTAAAGTGTTACTTTCCTATCCTTTTAAGATGTTTTTTTAATTTATTTTTTAAACGATTTTGCTTCTCTGTTGCAGATAATTGGGTGCGGGAGCTGAATCTGTGGTGTCCCAGGCTCAAAGTCCTGGTGTACTATGGTGAGTGAATCTTCTATTCATTCTGAATTGTGTGACTCATCAGACTGTGGTTGTCATGGTTCAGGCTTTATGTTTATTTCATTATACAGACTTAACCCGTTGGTTTTAGTCATCATCAGTGACAGAATTACTAAATATAGACAGTCCTATTTCTATTGTGTGTGTCTAGGGTCTGTGGAGGATCGCAAGTACCTTCGATATGATATTCTCAACAGACAGGTCGACTACAACATCATCATTTCTACGTAAGTCTAAAATCTGAGAAATTACTGTTATGCAAGAATGACAAGGGCGGCTAGATGGAAAACATATCTGTGCCCTTGAGCAAGGCACTTAACTCTAATTGCTCTGAAAAAGAGTGTCTGCTAAGTGTTATTTATTTTTCTGTTTTATACTTGGAACTGCACTTGAGTCTAATATTCTACAGGTTCACATCCTACTGTCTTAGCTACTGTGTGTCTTCTGATCAAGACACTTAGCCCTAAGTGCCTCAGGTAATATTTAGCAGAATTAGTGGCGATCTTGTAAAACCATCAGCCGTGTAAGTCACCCCGGGCTGGGCTTCTGCTAACATGATAATATATTCAGCGTTTGACTAGACCTGAAAGGTTCCGTGTTAGCTGTACCTGTGACTCGTTCATACTTCATGGTAATCAAGCGGTTGTCATGCCTCACACACCACTGAGGACCTTGTGTGTTTGGCATGGCTCCTTGAGCTGCTGTGTTTCTGCTGCCAGGTACGCTCTGACCACCAGCAACGACAACGACCGCAGCCTGTTCCGAAAGCTCAAACTGGAGTACGCCGTGTTCGATGAGGGCCACATGCTGAAGAACATGAGCTCGCTGCGCTACCGCCACCTCATGGCCATCAATGTAAGTACATTGCAGGATTGGGGGTCACCTTGGCTGATAACAGCCATTATTGATTGGCGTGATAATGATTTTAAGATAAGTTTTATTGTTAGCCTCTAAACTGTTCCGCTTCATGCCTGAGCAATGTCTTGTTTGTCTCCTGTGAGTCATCCCACTTTCTTCCTTTTCACTGCAGTGCATTCTGTTACTTTTTGTCATGGTGCTATACAATGTACTATATTCATCTAATCAGATTTGATTGTGATGTGATCTCAGGCTAAGTACCGTCTGCTGCTAACTGGGACTCCAGTGCAGAACAACCTCCTGGAGCTCATGTCCCTGCTCAACTTCATCATGCCCGATATGTTCTCCAGCAGCACTGCACAGCTCGCCAACATGTTTGCCATGGTGAGGCTAGAACGCATGCTATACGGGATCACTCCAGATATATTTGTCTTAGTGTGCAGCAAATTTGACTCATCCGGTCAAAAAGTCTAGCTAATATAAGCCCACTGACTATGCTAAGATTTCCTTTGGAGAGATGTCATCTTTTATTTCTTGTCAGAAATCATCAGAGGAGCAGAGCAGCTTTGAGATGGAGAGGATCTCTCATGCCAAACTGATCATGAAACCCTTCATCCTCAGACGTGTCAAGAGTGAGGTACGGAACAGCTCGGTCTAAACTCATTACCAGATAGGGTTATGGCATGACTTGGGACAGTGATATATTCTCTACCACGGTACTTCGTACTTGTATACTATTGTGCATTGTTTTCATTGTTCATTTAGAGTTCTACTGTGCTGTTTTCTTAGGGGCTAATCTATAACTTCAGATTTCCCCGTAGTCTCCCATTGACGTCAATGCATGACTAAGGGAAAATTCTATTTAAGTGGGAGTTAGGATTCGCCCCAAAGAGACGTTCGGTTGACATATGACTAGAGCGGCTTGCGTCTCTGCCTCAGGTGCTGAAGCAGCTCCCAGCCAAAGAGGAGAAGGTGGAATTCTGTGCCATGAGTGACCAGCAGCAGCAGCTCTACAATGCCTTAATGCAGAAGCTCAAGGGATCCACCAATGGAGAGAGTATGTTAGGGAGAGGAGGAAGGCATCTGGTTCATTTGAAAAGTGATGGAAAGCCTAAGAGAATATTAAAATAGCAACACAAGTAGAATTTTAAGGTGCATCGATTATCTGATTTAAAACCATATGTTGCCCATGTGTCCTCCACAGAGCGAGAACTGACCAATGTGATGATGCAGTTGAGGAAGATGGCAAATCACCCACTGCTGCACCGGGAGCATTATACCACTACCAAACTGGCTGCTATGAGTCAACTCATGCTCAAGGTCAGACCTGAAAACTTACTGCTGTTTGAAGAGAATGTTTTGATGTCAGTCTGTGATTGCTTAGACTCGGTTTGACCCTTAACCCCGTCAGGAGCCGACCCACTGTGAAGCAGACCCAGCACTGATCAAGGAGGACATGGAGGTCATGACAGACTTTGAGCTGCATCGACTTTGTCTTCAGTACCCGTCCATACAAGACTATCAGCTGAACACAGACATGCTCCTGGACTCAGGGAAACTCAGCCTGCTCACACAGCTTCTGGCCTCTCTCAAAAACAAGGTATGAAAGCTACAGTGGATCAATTGGAGACAGCATCTTTATTATGCACTATTAAGCCTTGCCCATAGTGATCCAGCTATAGTCTTCTCCATCTCCCTCCCTGGTGGTTTCTTCACCCCCCCCCCCCCATAAAACCAGTCACCCTTTTATTCCCCATTCCTCTACCTGTCAGACACTCCATCTCTTCCCTGCTCTCAATTACAATCACTCTTGTCTTGGCTTTCCCCCCTCCAACATGCAGTCAACCACATCTCTATATTTCTCTTTCTTTCTCTCTGATCCCTCCGGTCCTGTAGTTATTAATCACAGTGACTGTGTTTCTGTGTCAGGGGGATAGAGTGGTGCTCTTCAGCCAGTTCACCAAGATGCTGGACATTCTAGAGGTGTTCCTGAAGCACTTGAAGCATCACTACATTCGACTGGATGGATCAACGCCCATGTCTGACAGGTAGGATGTTGAACTCTGTCCATACATCCGCAGGGCTATTTTTTTCCCCCCCTGTACTTACCATTCTGTTCAATGAGCAGAACACAGGCTGTCATTTATCTCCTAATAGGATATGACAGGCCTTAGTCATTTAGGAATGGATTGATGCGTAGTAGGGACTGAAAATGGTCACAACCAGGGGGTTTTCCAAGGACTCTGGACATTATGCAAATGAAACTTTTTTTTACATTACATTTTAAATTATGCTTATTAATAGAAGTGTCTTATATGCCTTTATGGACATTAATAGATCTGTTAATTCTCCCATCCTCTTGTAGAATCGTGCTGATTGACCAGTACAACACAGAGTTGGACATCTTTGTGTTCTTGATGTCTACTAAGGCTGGTGGCCTGGGCATCAACCTGACCTCCGCCAATGTGGTCGTCTTGCACGACATTGACTGCAACCCCTACAATGATAAGCAGGCCGAGGACCGATGTCACCGTGTCGGACAGACAAGGTCAGTGAGGATCGGGAAACTGTGTTTTCCCCCGAGCAGTTTGCTAACGTTACCCGCCATACCCAGGCTAGCTTGTGTTGCTCATACAGTAGATGTGAGTGTATATACCTTGTAGTAAAATTATGGCATCTTTATGTTGCAGGACTGTGAAGGTGATTAAGCTGATCAGTAAGGACTCTATAGAGGATGGCATGCTCCGCATCGGTCAGAAGAAACTCAAGCTGGAGCAGGATATGACTGCTTCCCAGTCCCAGGACGGTGAGCTCATTATCCCCTCCTATCTCTCACATTAACCACCATATACTGTACCGCGCATGCCGATACCAACACATACCAACATTCATTTTCATATAGCCTGCCAATGAACATATTCACTGACAGTCAATTGATAGATTTTACGGGCTAAAACTCGGATGCATTTCCTTTGTCAGGAGACGAGGACTCGATACCCGAAGACATGGCCTCCCTTCTGAAGGCCTCACTGGGGCTGTGAGGATGTATCCATTTGTCTAGAGGGGTCCTCAAGGTTGTCGATTTGTCAGGGCATTCAGAGCCATGGATGCCGCATGTGTCCTCTTATCTTCCCTGTACTGTATGTACAAATAGTTTCTTAAGTTTATTGCCTTATGATGTTTCTAAGACATTTTGTGTCACTGTTGCAACCATTTGTAATAAAAGATTACAAACAGTGATGTCCTATTTTCCATGATTTTATGTGGGGCTACATTTTGAAGCGCAGTCTGGATGGCTGAGCAACTGCATTGCAGTGATGATCATTCTGAACACAGCGGGAAGATTCGAATAGTGCTAGCTACCAAGACGGAGGTTGTAGGAAACAACCGGCAGAACATTAGCCAACTAGCCTAGCTGTTTCCCCACGTCTAAAAGTAGCCAACTCGTCAGAACATGTTTTACAAACCGGTGATCTTGTGTAGATTCAGATAAACTAGCGTTAGCTAATTTAGCTAGTTAGCCAGCGTTGTGAATGTGGTTCTCGAAATTCATAATTTACTTGATTGAGCTAGTGTGGATAGACGGTCTATGAGATTGGCTTGATTAACTAACCTAGATGGCTAGCTATGTATTTTCACTTAGTAGTCTTGTTCCAAAATCTTTGCATAACTACTGTAGCAAAGTTGACAAGAACACAAGACAAAGCTTCATAGCTACTATATGATTTTTTAAACTATATTGTGAATTTTGTTACTTCTGTTTTATTTGTAAATAGCAAGCTATCTAACATGTGCCTTAGTATAAACTGTATCATGAAATTGATACATGTATAGCTACATATATTAATCTATACATTCATCCGGTAAAGTCCAGCTGATTGTACAGCGATTGTGGCAGCCGGTTAAATGGCTTTCATTTGGAAGGCAAGATGTTTGTCAGGAGAGGTGCAGTATTATCATAAGGAGACATATACTTGGAATACGGAGGAGGAATGGAGGGAAAAAGAGGCAGATGAGGTCAGAGAGAGAGAGAGCGGGAGGAAGAGGGTGAGCTTGAGTTGTTAAAAATGTCAGGAAAATAAATGGAAGTGAATGAGTTCAAAGTAGCGTAAGTGGTAGGTGTGGGGATGTTCTCGGAGCCCAGTTTCAGGGTGGGTGACAACCGAGTTGGGTGCTGCGGAATCGGCGAGGGTAATCAGAAGTGGTCTTGTGATAATTGTTTGTATTTCTGCTGGTCAGAGGGAGAAGGCAAGAAATGTGAATTGTTTTTCTCTCAAGAAAAGGGTGCCATTTGAAAGGAGTGATTTACTGGGGTAGTAAAAGTTATGGAACTACCCAAACTGTCTAAAGCTGGCCGTCCAACCCAACTGAGCAACTGGGAAGAAGGACCTTGGTCAGGGAAGTGACCAAGAACCCAATGACCACTCTGACAGAACTACAGAGTTTCTTGGCTGAGATGGAAGAACTTGCCAGAAGGGCAGCAGTCTTTGTTGTGGAATTATTAGATTACATGTTAGATATTGCTGCACTGTTGGAACTAGAAGCGCATGCATTTCACTACACTCACAATAACAGCTGCTAATCATGTATATGTGACCAGTAAGACTTGATTTGACCAATCTGGGCTTCATGGGAGAGCGGCCAGACGGGAGCCACTCCTGAGAAAAAAGCACATGACAGCACGCCTAGAGTTTTCAAAAATGCGGACAGGGACTGGGAGACTGGTAAGGGAACAATGAATGGCGCCGAATACAGGCACATCCTTGATGAGAACCTGCTTCAGAGTGCAAATGACCTTAGACTGGGGCGAAAATTTACGTTCCAACAGGACAATGAGCCAAAGCAATGCTGGAATGGCTTCAGAACTTGACCGTCCTTGAATGGCCCAGCCAAAGCCCAGACTTGAATCCCATTTGAAAATCTGTGTAAAGACTTGAAGATTGCAGTTTACCGCTGCTCCCCATCTAACTTAACAGAGCTTGAGAAAATCTGCAAGGAAGAATGGAAGAAAATCCCCAAAACCAGATGTGCAAAGCTGATAGACACCGTTGATGACCCAAAGCTGTAATCGCTACTAAAGGTGCGTCTTCAAAGTATTGACTCTGGTGTGAATAATTTTCTACATATTTGAAAAAATGTCTAAACATGTTTTCACTTTGTCATTATGAGTTATTGTGTGTAGAAGGGTAAACATTTTTTTTTTCATCCATTTTGAATTCCGGCTGTAACATAATATGTGGAGTAAGACTTTATGTCAAAGTGGCCATTGAACGAGCAGCAGGAAATCTTCCAGACTTTTTTTCATTTCATTGAGCAGCACCATCTTTACCATAGTCTTCTCTTTCAGCTATTTGAGTCATTGCGAGTTTGAGGATATAATCCTGCATTTGAACACATTCTATTTTTACAGGTCCTTTTTAGCTTGTCTGGATTGCATTATCTTAAAGTATGCTATTTGTCCTTTATGTCAGTGTGAAATCTGAGTTGTAATTGTAACCCTGGACTGATGGGGATTGATTTATTTTTGTGACAGGAACTAGAGGAGTGCTTCCTGAAGGAGGTACAGGATGGAACGCAGCTTAGGGTCAACATGCCAAGGTAGGGACAGCCAGCTGTCCAGTAAGGATACTTACTGTGTGTTGTACGATGTTGTAACAGGAGAAGCTACAGAGTACCAACCAAATTCATTGTAAATGTTTTGTCCTATTTAAAATAAAATAAAATCTCCTTTGATACCCCAGTGGAAGAGGGCCTGTGAGACAGAGTGGACCTGTGGATGTGCAGCCAACCCAGCAGGAGCACCTCAGGAAAACCTCCAAGACCCAGATCAGAGAGATGGAATTCATCAACTACCCAGAGTTTAAGACCATCTCTCAGTGAATCCCCCTCAGTAACACACATGGTCTTCCATATACTTTTAGTCAGTTTTATTTAAGATGTTACTGCAGATCTGGCGGTTTTACCAGTAAAATAAATACATGTTTATAATATCTCTTTCCTCTGTATCACTCTTTTCCTTTGTATCACTCTTTTCTCTTGATACATGAAAGGCTGTGTGACATATGACCAGCTGAACGCTTCTGTGGCAAGCGTTAACACAGCCGTAACAGGGAAGTAAAAAGTCTTGCACCTGCCAGTTAAAAACCCTGAATAATGCCACACGCAAGCTTCATCAGCGATTTGAGGAGGACGACGCTAAAGGTACCTCACTCAAACTACAGTTCTAAACAAGGGTTTGTACTTTCCTTCCCTATGACACAAAACACGGTTGATCATTGCTGTTGTAGGAGTTGTATCATTTATTCCAAGAAAGTACCATTGTGTTCTGATCCAGATAGTTTTGACAACATTTGGTCAAGGATGGCCGCCTGGGTACTGGCGGGAACTAACTTACTTCCTGTCTCAATACTCCGGTGTTCCCCTACAGGTCTATTTTTCATTGTGGAGGTGGACATTAGAGTTCACTTGGATGAAAGTGGACAAGCGCTTCCAGGGCATCCTCAACATTCTACGTCACGACCAGCGTCTGCGAGAGCAGCGAGGAGGTGTCACGCGCTACGTCCTGCTGTGAAAAGAGCTGAAATGGAGTTTGTCATTGAGCTTGCCTTGAAGATGTTGATTTGTCCTCTGTCCTCAACATACAGTCAGGTCCATAATTATTGGCACCCTTGATAAAGGGTGTTGCATGTGTCGAACTGCTTTGCTTTATCTTGACCAGGTCGCAGTTGTAAATGAGAACTTGTTCTCAACTAGCTTACCTGGTTAAATAAAGGTAAAAATAAAAAAAGATGTGCAAAAAAGACATACTGGGCCATAATTTCTCAAAGAAAGACATTTTGTTTACAGGGGAATTGTAGTTAATGTGATTTTCCTGCTGTTTGTTTATATTTCAACACCAGGTGGTTAATAAGACCTGGTTGCCTCGGTCAGGTGGCTGACACTTGGCCGCAAGTGGTTCTTCCAGTAAAACCATAACCCCAAGCATTAATCAATATCCACAAGGAAATTGTTAATTGACCACAAAATCATTATTTTGCAATGGCCATCTCAATGTTCAGACTTGAACCCCATTGAAAACCTGTGGTTTGAATTGACGAGGACAGTCTAAGGATATCAAGGATCTGGAAATATTCTGTATGAAGAAATAGCCTAAGATCCCCCCCCCAAACGTTCTCCAATCTCATAAAATATTTTAGTAAAAGGCTGTGTTATCCTCGCAAGGGGAGGGTGCTAGAGTATTGAAAACGGATGCCAATAATTTTGACCCATCTTAAAAATAAAAAAAATATTTGTTAAACAACATCTTTATCGGAGCAATTGTATAAAATATGATTTCCCCTAAAATATTTGATCACACACTATACAGTTGAAGTCAGAAGTTTATATACACTTTAGCCAAATACATTTCAACTCAGTTTTTCACAATTCCTGACATTTAATCCTAGTAAAAATTCCCTGTTTTAGGTGAGTTAGGATCACCACTTTATTTTAAGAATGTGAAATGTCAGAATAATAGTAATTTATTTCAGATTGTATTTTTTTCATCACATTCCCAGTGAGTCAGAAGTTTACATACACTCAATTAGTATTTGGTAGCATTGCCTTTAACTTGGGTCAAATGTTTCGGGTAGCCTTCCACAAGCTCCCACAATAAGTTGGATGAATTTTGGCCCATTCCTCCTGACAGAGCTGGTGTAACTGAGTCAGGATTGTAAGGCCTCCTTGCTCGCACATGCTTTTTCAGTTCTGCCCACAAATTCTCTATAGGATTGAGGTCAGGGCTTTGTGATGGCCACTCCAACACCTTGACTTTGTCTTTAAGCCATTTTCTCACAACTTTGGAAGTATGCTTGGGGTCATTGTCCATTTGGAAGACCCATTTGCAACCAAGCTTTAACTTCCTGACTGATGTCTTGAGATGTTGCTTCAATATATCCACATTTTCCAGCCTCATGATACTGTCTATTTTGTGAAGTGCACCAGTCCCTCCTGCAGCAAAGCACCCCCACAACATGATGCTGCCACCCCCGTGCTTCACGGTGGAGACAAAGTACGATCTTTGTCTCCATGTGCAGTTGCAAACCGTAGTCTGTATTTTTTCATGGCGGTTTTGAAGCAGTGGCTTCTTCCTTGCTGAGCGGCCTTTCAGGTTATGTTGATATAGGACTCGTTTTACTGTGGATATAGATACTTTTGTACCTGTTTCCTCCAGCATCTTCACAAGGTCCTTTGCTGTTGTTCTGGGATTGATTTGCACCTTTCGCACCAAAGTACGTTCATCTCTAGAAGACAGAACGTCTCTCCTCCTGAGCGGTATGACGGCTGCGTGGTCCCATGGTGTTTATACTTGCGTACTATTGTTTGTACAGATGAACGTGGTACCTTCAGGTGCTTGGAAATTGCTCCCAAGGATGAACCAGACTTGTGGAGGTCTACAATTGTTTTTCTGAGTTCTTGACTGATTTCTTTTGATTTTCCCATGATGTCAAGCAAAGAGGCAGTGAGTTTGAAGGTAGGCCTTGAAGTACATCCACAGGTACACCTCAAATTGACTCAAATTATGTCAATTAATCTATCGGAAGCTTCTAAAGCCGTGACATAATTTTCTGGAATTTTCCAAGCTGTTTATTGGCACAGTCATCTTAGTGTGTGTAAACTTCCCACTTCAACTGTAGCTCAGTATGTATTTATTTCAGATTTTTTTGCTCATCTTTATCAAGGGTGCCAATAATTATGGACCTGACTAATCGGCTACAACAGGACAATATTGACTAAGGGAGAGGGTGAAAATAAAACAACTAATTATATGGAGAACAGTGTCTGAGGCTCTTATAGTTTGTGCCTGGTTTAGATTATTTATTTATGCGAGTCAGTTTCGCTTCCAACAAATGATTTATTTCAAATGTTGTATTAGCACCTTTTTAATTGTGTTATCCATGTGGTGATAAAGATGACTGTCTATATCAAACATGTTTTATATTGGTATAAAGGCAAATCTTCCTTTATAATAATTCAATTAATATTTTGGATCAAGTGTTATATTCATGTCAATTGTATGCAAGGTGTAATAATCTATTTCCAGATACCACTTGACATTGCAGGATGCACGTAAATTGGATCTTATTCTTACCTACAAGGATATGCATTTGTTTTTGAGGGGACAGGAGGTTTTCTGACATGATGTTAACTTTTGGTCAATAATTTCAGCTGTGTATACATTAACTTGGACTGGCACAGTTATTGTATAATCGTGTAACCAAAAATTATAGTCTTCAATTTAGGTGAAGGGGGATTTAACTTTGTATTAAAGTAGATAGATATACTTTACCCTAGAGCAGGTTTTTTTTTTTTTTTTTTACATGAATAGGGTAAAGTTGGTAATCATTTTAAGAGCAGAGCAGAACCTCATGGTTGGAATGAGAAGCTTCGTTTCCAAACATGGTCATAACCATTTGTTTTTGAGACATAGGTAACAGCAAAGCTGTGTTGTATTCATTAGGTATATATTTTTCAAAGATAAATTACAAGCTCAACACATACAAAAAAAATGGACAATTATGACTAACCCTGTTATTTGCATGACAATCATTACCCAAAATTCCATAATCGTCACAGCCCTAACGTTAACATATCACCACTTTCAGTTAGACATTTGTTTTAGTTGAGTCTCATTTACCCTCATTCCTTGCATTGAACCAGGGACTAGCTATGGCACATGCCTTGATGCTTCTGGTAAGTTGCAATATTTGTGATTTTTCATGTATATATATATTTTTTGATTGGCCATTTGTGACTAATGGTAACTATGCAATGCCCAACTATATCACTGCTTGTTTGGCAATTCTAATTGCCAGTGCTGTTTTTGTTTTTATGGTGTATCGTTGCAGGCTTACTTATATTTTCTCTTCTCTGTCCAGTTAGAAAGTCCTGTTCTTATTGCTGCCATTTTCATTAGTGGCATTGGTGGGACATTCCAGTTCGGCTTTCATATATCTGTTCTAACTTCACCTTCTCCTGTGAGTACTGTAGATCCACTTCAAAAGTATTTTTAAATGACAAAAGTAGACCACCATACATGTTGCTTTGTAAACCAATCTCAGTTGTTACTATGCTCGTACTTCCTGGTTTGGGGCTTATCTAAATTTATGAAGGGGAAGCTCCAGATAGCCCAGAATAAGCTGATCAGGGTAGTCCACATACTCACATAGGCAGGAGCTGCTTTCAGGAACTAAACTGGCTGCCTGTTGAGGCTAGGGTGTCCCAGATTAGACTAGTTTGGTTTACAGGAGTATTTATGGTCCTGCGCCCAAATATCTTAGTGATTACCTTCCTCGTGTTAAGGATGCACACATTCACAGCACCAGATCAGGTGTTGCTGTTGTGTGCTTATACACTTTCAGGAGTAATGCTGGCAAAGGTACTTTCTTGTATACTGGAGCCTCAGAATGGAATGAGTTGCCTCTGCCCATAAAAACAACATCCTTTCTGGGCAGCTTTAAAAACAAAGTAAAAATATGTTTGGTGTCTTCTGTGCCCATATGAGTAACCCCTATGATGTAACTGGAATGATGAGAGAGATGTTCTTCTCTGTTTTGTTTTATTATTTCACTGCCATACTGGGTTTGATCTTGTCTAGCCGTCTTGTCTCAAGAGGACCACAATGGAAATAAGTCCCAGACTTTATTGTGTGTTATCCTCAATGATTTTATTCATGTGCATGTATGGCTTTTTCAAGTTTTATGTGTGCTTGTTTTTTTTAAATGGTCGAATTAATAAACTGAACTAAAAAAAGTTACACTCAAGTTTCTATAACAATAATGTAATAGCTCCAAATCACTATTTTCTCTCAACAAAGCAACAACTTCAGTTGGAGACATGCACCAATGTAAACTGTAAATATTTTGTCTGGGGGAAAATGAGAAATGGTTTGAGATCCGTAATTGTTTGACTGACCCAATTCCAAAACGTCACGGCCACCATCTTGGTGTTGCTGTAGTTCATAAAGGAGCTCGTGAACACCACATGCCTGCAGCGGTATAGTATATCCCTGGAACAGTGGGAAGTGACTCTCATCTGGTCCTTCATCGTCTCCATCTTCTGCATCGGGGGTCTCCTTGGGACCCTGTGTGCTGGCCGCCTCTCATCAGCATATGGGAGGTAAGTGGTAGTAGTAGAAAGTGTCAGGTTTCATACTGGGCCAAGACTTGGGGTATGCATCCTGGCCATGCAATGATTTTGGCCTCTTGTTTGAAGGTGTGTTGGTGTGGTTACTATTTGTTGTAGTAGAACAGGAATTATATTGATTATTATTTTTCCCCACCACACTTAACAGAAAGAGATGCCTGTTGTTGAACAACCTGTTTGCCATTGGTGGTGCTGGGATGATGCTGTTGAGTAAAATGGCCATGTCCTTTGAGATGATCATGGTTGGACGTTTCCTCTACGGCATTAATGCAGGTAAGCTGATGAATGGATTCCATTCATAAGAAAGGTCCATCCAAAACAAGGTCATCTTTATACCTGTCTTAATATCTCACTAGAGGATTGACGCTGCCAAACTGTCTGTGATAAGGTTGATCCTTTCTTGTGTGTGCTGCAGGTGTTAGCCTCAGTGTCCACACCATGTACCTAGTGGAATGTGCCCCCAAGAGGCTGCGAGGGATCGTGGGTGTGTCTGTTTCCACCTTTCTGTCCATGGGGAAGTTCTCAGGTCAGCTTCTGGGGATCAGGTGAGCTATCTGGTCCTAGTGTGTCAGTCAGGGATGCTTATATCAGTTTAACCTGTGGTGAACAAACAATGTGTTATTATTTGATAGTGTACTCTGTCCTTGCAGTGAGTTATTGGGGACAGAGGACAGGTGGCCTTGGTTGTTGGGCTTCAGTGGTGCGACCGCCCTGCTCCAGCTCATCACCCTGCCCTTCCTCCCAGAGTCACCCAAATACCTGCTGCTGGACCGGGGCGACCGCCAGGGCTGTGAGAAGGGTAAGCACCTGGGTGAAGGAATATTGACCGGTAATGGGTTGCCTAAGGAACACTACCTCACTAAAAATGTACTTGATGATTGTGAGGATGATTATGAAAACACTAATTGCATCATCATAATATCTGACTCAGCAGTCTATCTTATTGGGCTTTAATATCATCACTTGTGTATCTTACTGGGCCTTTCCACCTTGTAGCCATCCGCAGGCTGTGGGGTAACAGAGACCACAGTGCGGAGGTGGAGGAGCTGCTGGTGGAGCACGCCTCCACGAAAGGAGTCCGCAGCCACACTGTGTTGGACCTGATCCTGGACCAGGATGTACGCTGGCAGTTCCTCACCATCCTCGTCGCCTTCACCACCCTGCAGTTCAGTGGCATCAACGCTGTGAGTTTCATAAAGTTGGTCCACGAGGACATTGTGTTTGGATGTGTTTGAGCAAGAGTTGTAGTTAGGATATATAGTGGGGCAAAAAAGTATTTAGTCAGCCACCAATTGTGCAAGTTCTCACACTTAAAAAGATGAGAGGCCTGTAATTTTCATCATAGGTACCCTTCAACTATGAGAGACAAAATGAGAAAAAATCCAGAAAATCACATTGTATGATTTTTTATTTATTTATTTGCAAATTATGGTGGAAAATAAGTATTTGGTCACCTACAAACAAGCAAGATTTCTGGCTCTCACAGACCTGTAACTTCTTCTTTAAGAGGCTCCTCTGTCCTCCACTCGTTACCTGTATTAATGGCACCTGTTTGAACTTGTTATCAGTATAAAAGACACCTGTCCACAACCTCAAACAGTCACACTCCAAACTCTACTATGGCCAAGACCAAAGAGCTGTCAAAGGACACCAGAAACAAAATTGTAGACCTGCACCAGGCTGGGAAGACTGAATCTGCAATAGGTAAACAGCTTGGTTTGAAGAAATCAGCTGTGGGAGCAATTATTAGGAAATGGAAGACATACAAGACCACTGATAATCTCCCTCGATCTGGGGCTTCACGCAAGATCTCACCCCGTGGGGTCAAAATGATCACAAGAACGGTGAGCAAAAATCCCAGAACCACACGGGGGGACCTAGTGAATGACCTGCAGAGAGCTGGGACCAAAGTAACAAAGCCTACCATCAGTAACACACTACGCCGCCAGGGACTCAAATCCTGCAGTGCCAGACGTGTCCCCCTGCTTAAGCCAGTACATGTCCAGGCCCGCCTGAAGTTTGCTAGAGAGCATTTGGATGATCCAGAAGAAGATTGGGAGAATGTCATATGGTCAGATGAAACCAAAATATAACTTTTTGGTAAAAACTCAACTCGTTGTGTTTGGAGGACAAAGAATGCTGAGTTGCATCCAAAGAACACCATACCTACTGTGAAGCATGGTTGTGGAAACATCATGCTTTGGGGCTGATTTTCTGCAAAGGGACCAGGACGACTGATCTGTGTAAAGGAAAGAATGAATGGGGCCATGTATCATGAGATTTTGAGTGAAAACCTTCCATCAGCAAGGGCATTGAAGATGAAACGTGGCTGGGTCTTTCAGCATGACAATGATCCCAAACACACCGCCCGGGCAACGAAGGAGTGGCTTCGTAAGAAGCATTTCAAGGTCCTGGAGTGGCCGAGGCAGTCTCCAGATCTCAACCCCATAGAAAATCTTTGGAGGGAGTTGAAAGTCTGTGTTGCCCAGCAACAGCCCTAAAACATCACTGCTCTAGAGGAGATCTGCATGGAGGAATGGGCCAAAATACCAGCAACAGTGTGTGAAAACCTTTGTCATTGCCAACAAAGGGTATATAACAAAGTATTGAGAAACTTTTGTTATTGACCAAATACTTATTTTCCACCATAATTTGCAAATACATTCATTAAAAATCCTACAAAGTGATTTTCAGGATTTTTTTTCTAATTTTTTCTGTCATAGTTGAAGTGTACCTATGATGAAAATGACAGGCCTCTCTCATCTTTTTAAGTGGGAGAACTTGCACAATTGGTGGCTGACTAAATGCTTTTTTGCCCCACTGTACAAATATCCATTCAATTATACTGAACAAAAATATAAATGCAACATGTAAAGTGTTGATCTCATGTTTCATGAGCTGAAATAAAAGGGAGCAAATTTGTTGACATCCCTGTTAGTAAGCATTAATATATTTGCCAAGATAATCCATCCGCCTGACAGGTGTGGCATATCAAGAAGCTGATTAAACAGCATGATCATTACACAGGTGTACCTTGTGCTGGCGACAATAAAAGGCCATTCTAAAATGTACAGTTTTGTCACACAAAACAATGCCACAAATGTCTCAAGTTTTGAGGGAGTGTAAAATTGACATGCTGACTGTAGCAATGTCTACCAGAGCTGTTGCCAGAGAATTGAGTGTTCATTTCTCTACCATAAGTCGCCTCCAACGTCATTTTAGAGAATTTGGCAGTACGTCCAACCGACCTCAAAACCACAGACCACGTGAAACCAAGCCAACCCAGGACCTCCAAAACCGGATTCTTCACCTGCGGGATCGTCTGTGACCAGCCACCTGGAAATCTGATGAAACTGTGGGTTTGCACAAACTTTCAGAAACCATCTCAGGGTAGCTCATCTGCGTGCTTGTCATCCTCACCAGGGTTCTATGGTGGCGGTGGGGTTAAGGTATGGACAGGTAAAAGCTACGGACAATGATCACAATTGCATTTTATCGATGGCAATTTGAATGCACAGTGATACCGTGACAAGATCCTGAGGCTCATTGTCGTGCCATTCATCGGCCGTCATCACTTCGTGTTTCAGCATGATAATGCACAGCCCCATGTCGCAAGGATCTATACACAATTCCTGGAAGCTGAAAATTTGACCCAGTTCTTCCATGGTCTGCATATTCAACAGACATGTCACCCATTGAGAATGTTTGGGATGCTCTGGATTGACGTGTATGACAACATGTTCCAGTTCCTACCAATATCCAGCAGCTTCACACAGCCATTGAAGAGGAGTGGGACAACATTCCACAGTCCAAAATCAACAGCCTGATCATCTATGCCAAGGAGATGTCATGCTGCATGGGGCAAATGGTGTTCACACCAGATACTAACTGGTTTTCTGATCCATGCCCCTACCTGCATATATGTATTCTCAGTCATGTGAAATCCATAGATTAGAGCCTCATTTATTTATTTAAATTGACTGATTTCCATATATGAACTGCAACTCAGTAAAATCTTTGACATTTATTTAATGTGGCATTTTTATATTTTTGTTCAGAGTATAAAGTCTGATTAAGTGATAAACCTTGTCATTCTGCTCCTCTGCAGGTGTACCTTTACTCATTTGACGTGTTCCGTACTGCAGGGATCCCCACACACCAGTTACGCCATGTTGCCTTGGGAACCGGTCTGTGTGAGGTTTCTACCTCCCTGGTCTGTGTGAGTCGTGTTTTACCATATCCCTCATCACTAACTCGTATTATCCCTATATGAGCCTTTATGAACTGTGACGGTTCATATGGGAGGGAGGACTACTCGCGGAAAACGTCTACATCGGTCCACTAATACAGGACTAGTAAAAGCCCAGTGGACTTCTTTTGTGAAAACATTTAGACTAAATTATATTTATGTACAAAACAGTTAATCTGATGTAATACTTGCAGAATAGAAATACTTGCTTGATATAGTTTTTTTAGAGTCGCTGCGCCACTTGGGAGCAAGTTTTAACACACTTACTCATTCCAGTTGTTTTTTTTTTCATTTTAAAACTATTTTCTACATTGTAGAATAATAGTGAAGACATCAAAACTATGAAATAACACATGGAATGGCATTTCTGCCATCCATTGTGACATTGAGGGAGGATAACCAACCTTCCCATTAAAGGCCATGTATTTCTTAGCCACTATAAATGCTAGGTTACACAGTTTCTTCTGACAAGTCTCCAGTATCAATATTTCCAAACAAACAAAAACATGGAGAAAGGAGGATCTGTAGACATGCTGAGATAAAATAACATACTCTT
Source organism: Oncorhynchus clarkii lewisi (assembly GCF_045791955.1). NCBI lineage: Eukaryota > Metazoa > Chordata > Actinopteri > Salmoniformes > Salmonidae > Oncorhynchus > Oncorhynchus clarkii. Next base: position 26,514,271 of record NC_092175.1, on the reverse strand, counting down.
TGCCAGAATTCAGTCAGCCTTCACAAGAGCATAACATATTGAAATATGTCCCCTTTTGTGTTTTACACCTCCAGCAGAGGAATTACATTTCTGAGTGCATGATATTCAGTTTCACAGGCATATAGTACTTTCTATGAATGGTCTTAAACTGCAGTAATTTATGTCTGAGATTATATGAACATGGCTGGGCATTCAAACATATCTGTATCCCTTCATCATCACTAGTGTCTTCCCAGGTCTTCCTCACATTTTTGTTTGACATGTTTTGTGTCGTTGGGAAAGCCTCTATCAACCCTTGATATAGTTTGGAAATCAACTTTAGAGGTTTGTCAGACTGCCTTAAAATAGTTTTCAATCTTTGAATCTTCTGGCTTGTCCAGTGTTTGCTGCACAGAGAGAATAAAGTGTTGCATTTGTAAAAGTTCACCTCAGCGCCGACTGGTTGCCTGACCCTGCTGAGACCCCTGTCACCATCTGATCCTTCTCAGATGAGGCATGACAAAGAATTGCATTGGCGTACATTTATACATTATATTATCCAAGAATAGAATCAATGGTTCAATAATTGAAATGACCATAATTCCCAGATCCCAGACTGTATCCTAACCATCAACTCAAGATGGAACTTTGAATCCATTCATTGATTGTTATAATATACTGTAAAATTCACCTGAGCTTCATAGACTGGTCTTCCCTGGTTGTGTGACCCTGCTGGGATTTGATTTATTAGGGTCCCCATTAGCCGACGCCAATAGCAACACCAAGTCTTTACTGGGGTCTGACACTTAATGAAAAAGACATTACAGACAAAATACTTTACAATTGACATACACACTACATGTTAATCTTTTTAAATGTGTGTGTGCATCTGTCAGTTACACATACATGTCAGTACATACACAATCTGGACCCTCTATTTCTGAAACTATCCGCCGCCATTGTCGCAACCCCTATTACCAGCCTATTCAACCTCTTTCATATTGTCTGAGATCCCCAAGGATTGGAAAGCTGCCGCAGTCATCCCCCTCTTCAAAGGGGGAGACACCCTGGACCCAAACTGTTACAGACCTATATCCATCCTGCCCTGCCTATCTAAGGTCTTCGAAAGCCAAGTCAACAAACAGGTCACTGACCATCTCGAATCCCACCGTACCTTCTCCACTGTGCAATCTGGTTTCCGAGCCGGTCACGGGTGCACCTCAGCCACGCTCAAGGTACTAAACGATATCATAACCGCCATCGATAAAAGACAGTACTGTGCAGCCGTCTTCATCGACCTTGCCAAGGCTTTCGACTCTGTCAATCACCATATTCTTATCGGCAGACTCAGTAGCCTCGGTTTTTCTGATGACTGCCTTGCCTGGTTCACCAACTACTTTGCAGACAGAGTTCAGTGTGTCAAATCGGAGGGCATGCTGTCCGGTCCTCTGGCAGTCTCTATGGGGGTGCCACAGGGTTCAATTCTCGGGCCGACTCTTTTCTCTGTATATATCAGTGATGTTTCTCTTGCTGCGGGCGATTCCCTGATCCACCTCTACGCAGACGACACCATTCTGTATACTTCCGGCCCATCCTTGGATACTGTGCTATCTAACCTCCAAACGAGCTTCAATGCCATACAACACTCCTTCCGTGGCCTCCAACTGCTCTTAAACGCTAGTAAAACCAAATGCATGCTTTTCAACCGTTCGCTGCCTGCACCCGCACGCCCGACTAGCATCACCACCCTGGATGGTTCCAACCTAGAATATGTGGACATCTATAAGTACCTAGGTGTCTGGCTAGACTGTAAACTCTCCTTCCAGACTCATATCAAACATCTCCAATCTAAAATCAAATCTAGAATCGGCTTTCTATTCCGCAACAAAGCCTCCTTCACTCACGCCGCCAAACTTACCCTAGTAAAACTGACTATCCTACCGATCCTCGACTTCGGCGATGTCATCTACAAAATAGCTTCCAATACTCTACTCAGCAAACTGGATGAAGTTTATCACAGTGCCATCCGTTTTGTTACTAAAGCACCTTATTCCACCCACCACTGCGACCTGTATGCTCTGGTCGGCTGGCCCTCGCTACATATTCGTAACCAGACCCACTGGCTCCAGGTCATCTACAAGTCCATGCTAGGTAAAGCTCCGCCTTATCTCAGTTCACTGGTCACGATGGCAACACCCACCCGTAGCACGCGCTCCAGCAGGTGTATCTCACTGATCATCCCTAAAGCCAACACCTCATTTGGCCGCCTTTCGTTCCAGTTCTCTGCTGCCTGTGACTGGAACGAATTGCAAAAATCGCTGAAGTTGGAGACTTTTATCTCCCTCACCAACTTCAAACATCTGCTATCTGAGCAGCTAACTGATCGCTGCACCTGTACATAGTCTATCGGTAAATAGCCCACCCAATTTTACCTACCTCATCCCCATACTGTTTATATTTATTTACTTTTCTGCTCTTTTGCACACCAATATCTCTACCTGTACATGACCATCTGATCATTTATCACTCCAGTGTTAATCTGCAAAATTGTAATTATTTGCCTACCTCCTCATGCCTTTTGCACACAATGTATATAGACTCTCTTTTTTTCTACTGTGTGATTGACTTGTTAATTGTTTACTCCATGTGTAACTCTGTGTTGTCTGTTCATACTGCTATGCTTTATCTTGGCCAGGTCGCAGTTGCAAATGAGAACTTGTTCTCAACTAGCCTACCTGGTTAAATAAAGGTGAAATAAAAAAATAAAAAATAAATAAAAAGTAGGTCACATGTGGGAGGCGTTGTGCTGTGAGGTTATTTTATTTGTTTTTTGAAAACGGGTTTGCTATTCACTTGCTCTATATAAGATGGGAGTTCCATGCACTCATGGCTCTCTATATACTGTACGTTTCCTTGAATTTGTTCTGGACCTGGGGACTGTGAAAAGACCCCTGGTGGCATGTCTGGTGGGGTAAGTGTGTGTGTAAGTTGACTATGCAAACAATTAGGAATTTTCAACACATTAATGGATCTTATAAAACAAGAAGTGACACAGTCTTTCCTCAACTTTTAGCCAAGAGAGACTGGCATGCATAGTATTAATATTAGCCCTCTGATTACAATGAAGAGCAAGACATGTGGCTCTGTTCTGGGTCAGCTGCAGCTTAACTATGTCTTTCTTTACAGCACTTGACCATATGACTGGACAATAATCAAGATAAGATAAAACTAAAGCCTGCAGGACTTGCTTTGTGGAGTGTGGTGTTAAAAAAGCAGAGTATCTCTTTATTACGGACATACATTTCTCCATCTTTACAACCATTGAATCTAAGGTAACACCAGGTAATTTAGTCTCCTGAACTTGTTCAACAGCCACACCATTCATTATCAGATTCAGCTGAGGTCTAGAACTTGATTTGTACCAAATACAATGCTCTTAGTTTTCGAGATATTCAGGACCAGTTTATTACTGGCCATCCATTCCAAAATAGACTGCAACTCTTTAAGGGTTTCAGTGACTTCAATAGCTGTGGTAGCTGATGTGTATATGGTTGAATCATCAGCATACACGGACACGCATGCTTTGTTTAATGCCAGTGGCAAAAATGGAAAATAGTAGAGGGCCTAGAGAGCTGCCTTGTGGTTCACCACACTTTGCAAGTTTGACGTTAGAGAAGCTTCCATACATTTTTTTAAAAAATGAGTTCTATTAGACATCTCTGAATCCATGATATGGCAGAGGTTGAAAGGCCATAACACAATATTTCTCAACAGGTTATCAATACTATCAAAGGCTGCACTGAAATCTAACAGTACAGCTCCCACAATATTATAATAAATGAATTTCAACCAATCATTAGTCATTTGTGTCAATGCAGGGCATGTTGAGTGCCCTTCTCTATAAGCATGCTGAAAGTTGGTTATTAATTTGTTTACAGAGAAATAGCATTGTATTTGGTCAAACACAATTCTTTCCAACAGTTTGCTAAGAGCTGATAGGTCTGGTGTTAGAACCAGTAAAGGCCGCTTTACCACTCTTGGGTTTTGGAATATCTTCGGCTTCCCTCCAGGCCTGAGGCCAAAGACTTTCCTCTAGGCTCAGATTAAAGACATGACAGATAGGAGTGGCTATAATCGGAGTCAGCTACCATCCTCAGTAGCTTTCCATCTAAGTTGTCAATGCTAGGTTTGTCATTATTGATCGATAACAATAATTTTTCCACCTCTCCCACACTAACTTTACAAAACTCACAATGCTATTCTTTCATTATTCATTTTTTTATGCATGAATACAATGGCTCACTGTTGTTGGCATTTCCTGCCTAAGTTTGTCCACTTTGCCAATGAAGTAATCATTAAAATAATAGGCAACATCAAATGGTTTTGTGATGAATAAGCCATCTGATTCAATGAAAGATGGAGATGAATTTGTCTTTCTGTCCATAATTTCATTTATAGTACTCAAGCTTTTTTTCAATCATTCTTTATATAATTTATCTTGGCTTCATAATACAGCTTCTTCTTTTTGTTGAGTTTAGTCACAATTTCTCAGTTTGTAGTAAGTCAGCCAGTCAGATGTGCAGCCAGACTTATTAGTCGGTCCTTTTGCCCCATCTCTTTCAACCATGGTTTTTCAATTCCTCAGCAATCTATGGCGCCTTAACAATAACTGGAAGAAGCAATTTCATAAATTCATCACGTGCAGTGTCTGGATTCTCCTTACAATCAGACCAACAAATATTTTGACATCTACATAAGTCACAGAAAAATATTTTATATGATCTCGCATACACTATTTTAGGCTCAGCTTTTGGAACTTTGGCTTTCCTGGATATAGCCACTATATTGTGATCACTGTATCCATTGGGTACGGATACAGCTTTAGAACAAAGTTCTACAGTATTATTAAAAATGGGATCAGTGCATGTGGACTATCTTGTTCCTTTAGTGTTTGTAAACACCCTGGTATGTTGATTTAATAACCTGAACCAGATTACAGGCACTGGTTACAGTGAGAAGTTTCCTCTTGACCGGACAGCTTGATGAAAACCAGTTTACATCACATACACTAGCAAGCATTTCACACATATTATTTAGATACTGACTGTTAGCACTTGGTGGCCTATAGCAACACGCCAACATAAAAAGCTTTAGATGTGCCAGGTGAACCTGCAAACTCAACACTTCAATAACGCTTGAGTGTGGACAATGAGCCTGTCATAGCGGATGTAAGCAATGTTCTCACGTGCTCTGGCAGCTTTCATGGCTGGGATCAGTTCTTTCCTCTTCTGGCGCACAGCTTCAGGATAGTCCTCGTTGAGGAAGATGTACGTTCCTCTCAAGTTCTTGGTTCTTTCCAGAACAGCTACCTTGTCCTTGAACCTCAGGAACTTGACAACTATTGGCCTGTCACCTGGGCCGGTGGTGGGTTTTCCAGTCCTGTGGGCACACTCCACCTCCTGTGGTCCATTTTCAGTTTCGCCGAGATCATTTCCCTCACTTTGTTCTCAGACTCCGCCCAGGTCTCATGGATATTCGGCAATTCTGTCAGCAACCATGTTGTCCCGCCTTGATTGTCCCTTAAAATAATCTAATTTCTCCATCATTGTTATCATGGATTCTCTCAATGACTTAGGTTGTTGTCATCTTGCCATTCTCCTGTTTCAACTCATAGAGCTGACCCTGGAAGAACTGCAAACTGTTCTTTAGGTCCTGGATCTCTCTGGTCAGGCCATCCATTTATTTTATTAGTTGACTCCACCAGTATTTGCACACAACACTTGAAGCAATTTTCTTGTTGTTGTAACAACTGTTTAACTACTTTTGTTAGTTTAAAATATCCTTCACCTGTGATAGAGACAACACTGTCCTCAACGTTACTCCTGCCGGGTTTGGTCTTCGTCATGGTAGCAACGTAGGTTACGCTGTTACTGTTTACAATCCAAACAGGGCACGTCGCAGGTAAGATTGGAAACAACAAACAGCAGACCGCCAGAAGCCCGAGACCATCCGTGGTCCTAGCCACAATGGCTAACTGCATCATGGGCTGCGTTCAACCCCTTAAGAAAATCCTGCTAGCTTAATAGGCAGCCAGCTAGGCTAGGTGCTACGCCAAGCAGCTCCTCAGACCCAGCCTTGGTCGGCGGGATCACTGAACAGATGGTAGCGGTACCAGCAACTGATGCTAACCACGTCATGGAATCCAAACACAAAAGGGAGCTAGCTAGTAACCAAACTTATTCAATAGACCAAAATATCAAACCGAGCTCTCCCTCATTCTGCGTTCAACAGGAAGTGACGTGTTGTGCAGTGCGTTCAAGACACCTGTCATCATCTGATCCTGCTAAGACATGAGGAGCATAGTTTTGTGTACTGACTGTGCAACATGACAGTGAAGCCTGTAGAGCTGTTTATACTGTGTCAGTGTGTAAAGTAGGGAATTGGCTAAGGAAACTGACAGATCAATAACGTTACATTGCTATACTGACTGTGATTAAGGCAAAAATATCTAACGTTAGCCAACTTTTGGCAATTCTGTGCCATGTCACTCAGCTTTGATTATCCAATTAACTGTCCATTTATCCATTTAAGATGTGGTAGTTTTGGTATTCACGCACAGTGATGAATAAATTGGTCAGAAAGGAAATAATGTCCAAAACTGAGATGTTCACAGCAGAAGGTGGCGACACTTGGTAATGAACTAAACACTCTGCCAGCTTGTGATAGCTGTGACGTTATCACTAAGTTCTTAATTATACAACTACCTTTTTTGCCAAAGCTGAGATGCTGAAGAAGAAAAAAATTACCCAATCATTGGGATATCGGTCCGCTAATACTAGTAATGTCCTCAATGCTCTACTTTTCTGAAAAAATATTTTCTTATTTTATTATTTTTTTTAAAGTGTTCTGATTTTTCAGCGGGTGCTGCAGCACCCTCAGTACCCCTACTTCCCACGGCTATGCATGCATCATCTTTTGTTTGACCTTTTAAGAGGGGTTTGTCAACAAGACTTGCATGTTCTCAAGCCTGTAACTACCGTTGAAGTCGGAAGTACACCTTAGCCAAATACATTTAAACTCAGTTTTTCAGAATTACTGACATTTAATTCTAGTATAAATTCCCTGTCTTAGGTCAGTTAGGATCACCATTTTATTTTAAGAATGTGAAATGTCAGAATAATAGTAGGGTGATACAACTTTGTATGCTTGGGGTCATTGTCCATTTGGATGACTCATTTGCAAACAAGCTTTAACTTCCTGATTGATGTCTTGAGATGTTGCTTCAAAATATCCACATAATTTTCCTCCTTATGATGCCATCTATTTTGTGAAGGGCACCAGTCCCTCTTGCAGCAAAGCACCCCTACAAAATGATGCTGTCACCCCCATGCTTCACGGTTGGGATGGTGTTCTTCGGCTTGCAAGCCTCCACCTTCTGACCCACTGGAATTGTGATACAGTGAATTATAAGTGAAATAATTTGTCTGTAAACAATTGTTGGAAAATGACTTGTGTCATGCACAAAGTTGATGTCTTAACCGACTTGACAAAACTATAGTTTATTAACAAGAAATTTGTGGAGTGGTTGAAAACCATTTTTAAGGACTTCAACTAAGTGTATGTAAACTTCAGACTTCAACTGTATTTACTAAGAGTGCCCCACCCCTGTGGTGTTGTATTTATGTCCAGTTGACAGTGAAATTCCTAATGTCAATATTTGACTCTGATCGTTAACCCCCCTTTGGTATGACAGGTGATGGTGATTGAGAGCACAGGAAAGAAGCTAATGCTCTATAGGGGTTACCTATGCATGGCAGTTACCTTGGGTCTCCTGACCCTTACACTCTACCTGCAGGTAAGTCAAACATTATAAGCAACACACTACTGTCATCAACTACATAGTTTGTGGGTTCCATCTTTACCACAAATAGAACAATACTCATTACTAATGAATGAATGGAATTCTCTGAGGCATGTCATCCAGCTCTAAAGTTCACAGAATGTCCCTATATATTATCACTGGGTTACATTTAATATTTTACCGTGGGTGGAAACAACAATGGCTCATTAATAAGTTACACCTTTGTTGTTTGTTGTTCAGATCCAAGTTTCCTGGATGCCTTACTGCAGTATGCTTCTCATCTTCATCTTCATCTTCTTATTCTCCAGTGGACCAGGTGGGTCCTATATCCTGACGTATGACTAAGCCATGCCAAAACAATGGATCAACTTACTTATCTGGTATTTTCATTGTTTATTGCTCCTAGCTGGAGTGACAGTGTCTCTACCTGGTGATATCTTCAACCAGTCATTCAAATCAGCTGCCTACACCATCGGCTGCACCCTCAACTGGCTGGGCCTCTTCCTCCTGGGGTTGCTCTTCCCAGTCATAGTGGTGAGCACATCAGCTTCTCACACCTTGTCTTTGTATGTACACTACCGTTCAAAAGTTTGGGGTCACTTAGAAATGTCCTTGTTTTTGAAAGAAAAGCAATTTTTTTGTCCATTAAAATAACATCAAATCGATCAGAAATACAGTGTAGACATTGTTAATGTTGTAAATGACTATTGTAGCTGGAAACGGCTTTATTTATTTATTTTAATGGAATATCTACATAGGCGTACAGAGGCCCATTATCAGCAACCATCACTCCTGTGTTCCAATGGCACGTTGTGTTAGCTAATCCAAGTTTATCATTTTAAAAGGCTAATTGATCATTAGAAAACCCTTTTTCAATTATGTTAGCACAACCGAAAACTGTTGTGCTAATTAAAGAAGCAGTAAAACTGTCCTTCTTTACACTAGTTGAGTATCTGGAGCACCAGCATTTGTGGGTTCGATTACAGGCTCAAAATGGCCAGAAACAAAACTTTCTTCTGTAATTCGTCACTCTTCTTGTTCTGAGAAATGAAGGCTATTCCATGCGAGAAATTGCCAAGAAACTAAAGATCTTGTACAACGCTGTGTGCTACTCCCTTCACTGAACAGCGCAAACTGTCTTTAACTAGAATAGAAAGAGGAGTGGGAGGCCCCGGTGCACAACTGAGCAAGAGAACAAGTACATTAGAGTGTCTAGTTTGAGAAACAGAAGCCTCACAAGTCCTCAACTGGCAGCTTCATTAAATAGTACCCGCAAAACACCAGTCTCAACGTCAACAGTGAAGAGGCGACTCCGGGATGCTGGCCTTCTAGGCAGAGTTGCAACGAAAATGCTATATCTCAGACTGGTCAATAAAAATAAAATATTAAGATGGGAAAAAGCACACAGACGCTGCACAGAGGAAGATTGGAAAAATGTGTAATGGACAGACTAATCTAAGTTTGAGGTGTTCAGATCACAAAGAAGAACATTCGTGAGAAGCAGAAAAAATGTAAAGATGCTGAAGAGTGCTTGATGCCATCTGTCAAGCATGGTGGAGGCAATGTGATGGTCTGGGGTGCTTTGGTGGTGGTAAAGTGGGAGATTTGTACAGGGTAAAAGGGATCTTGAAGAAGGAAGGCTATCACTCCATTTTGCAACGCCACACCATACCCTGTGGACGGCGCTTAATTGGAGCCAATTTCCTCCTACAACAGGACAATGACCCAAGGCACAGCTCCAAACTATGCAATAACTATTTAGGGAAGAAGCAGTCAGCTGATATTCTGTCTATAATGGAGTCGCCAGCACAGTCACCGGATCTCAACCCTATTGAGCTGTTGTGGGAGCAGCTTGACCGTATGATACGTAAGAAGTGCCCATCAAGCCAATCCAACTTGTGGGAGGTGCTTCAGGAAGCATGTGGTGAAATCCCCTCAGATTACCTCAACAAATTGACAACTAGAATGCCAAAAGTCTGCAAGGCTGCAAATGGAGGATTCTTTGACAAAAGCAAAGTTTGAAGGACACAATTATTATTTCAATTAAAAATCATTAGAACTTTGTCAATGTCTTGACTATATTTCCTATTCATTTTTCAACTCATTTCATGTATGTTTTCATGGAAAACAAGGACATTTCAAAGTGACCCCAAACATTTGAACGGTAGTGTTTGTTTTTATTCCAGTCCTTTACTTAGATTTGTGTATTACGTAGTTGTTGTGGAATTGTTAGTGCAATATCTAACATGTAATCTCTCGGAACTAGAAGCACAAGCATTTCGCAACACTCGCAATAACATCTGCTAACCATGTGTATGTGACCAATAAAATGTTATTTGATTTTATACACAAACTGCCAACAGGTGTAACAGTTGTACCTTACGTATTGTGTCACTAGTACCTTACATAGGTAACGGTACTCTTATTTTATGTGTAACCATGGCAGCTGATGTCACACATACACTCACAGTGTATTCTTATACACAGGAGAATATGGACTACTTTTGTTTCCTGATTTTCTTCGTCTTCTGTTTCCTGTCTGGGATGTTTGTGTGGTACAACGTGCCTGAGACCAAGAACCGCACTGTCATGGAGATCACGGCCGAGTTTCAGAGGATGCATCCAAACAGTGGATCCTCGGGGGAGGGAAGGTCGAGACCTCCTGAACCCAGTCATATCAAGGCATGCACAACCACCAAATTCTGAACATTTTCCATAATGACTTGTGTGTCGGACTTGCACAATGTTTTGTCGTTCCTGTGAAAACCTTTTCTTTGTGAAAACTCGATTTGCCCCACACACCCATGTCCAGTCTGCTGTCATCTTGATTGCAAATCAATAATTTTGACCTTTATGATGGTAAGTATTGTGTGATAAAATGTTACCTCTCTGGGCCCCCTATTAAAATAGTTTAAGTATTGTGAGCAGGCCAACGTCTGTCATTATCAGGCTCTGGCCCCAGCCATACAGACACTAATCAGGGAGGGAGAGGTTTTACCTCTGACACCTACTTGTAAAGTCAGCATTCTGTGTGCACTTTACTGATGAACAAGGTAAGGTACATAATTTTAGCATGATTCAATCAGCTCGCCTTGAGTTTCTTATTGGTGAGTCAGCAGGGCTGTCATGCATAGCTTATCTGTCTGATTTATTACACTCACTTTGAGAGTATTTTTTTCATTACTGTGGTGTGTAGGATTATTTCAAATGGAAACGTATGTCTACTGTCTATATTCACAAGAAAAACAGTACCAGTCAAAAGTTTGGACACATCTACTCATTCAAGGGTTTTTCTTTATTTTTACTATTTTCTACATTGTAGAATAATAGTGAAGACCTCAAAACTATGCAATACCACATGGAATTAAGTAGTAACCAAAAATATATTTGAGATTCTTTAAAGTAGCCACCCTTTGCCTTGATGACAGCTTTGCACAATGTTGGTATTCTCTCAACCAGCTTCAAGAGGCAGTCTCCTGGATTGGATTTCAATAACAGGTGTGCCTTGTCCTTCTTAATGCATTTGAGCCGATCAGTTGTGTTGTGACAAGGTAGGGGTGGTATACAGGAGATAGCTTATTTGGTAAAAGACCAAGTCCATATTATGGCAAGAAAAGCTCAAATAAGAAAAGAGAAATGGCAGTCCATTATTTTAAGACATGAAGGTCAGTCAGTCAAGTTTCTTCAAGTGCAGTCACAAAAACCATCACACGCTATGATGAAACTGGCTCTCATGAGGACCACCACAGGAAAGGAAGACCCATAGTTACCTCTGCTGCAGAGGATAAGTTCATTAGACTTAGCTGCACTTCAGATTGCAGCCCAAATGAATGCTTCACAGAATTCAAGTAACAGACACATTTCAACATCAACTGTTCAGAGGAGACTGCGTGAATCAGACCGCCATGGTCGAATTGCTGCAAAGAAACCACTAATAAAGGACACCAATAAGAAGAGACTTGCTTGGGCCAAGAAACACGAGCAATGGACATTAGACCGGTGGAAATTTGTCCTTTTGGTCTGATGAGTCCAAATTTGAGATTTTTGGTTCCAACCGCTGTGTCTTTGTGAGAACAGATGATCTCCGCATGTGTGGTTCCCACCGTGAAGCATGGAGGAGGAGGTGTGTTGGTGTTGGGTTAGTTTGCTGGTGACACTGTCCGGGATTTATATAGGATTCAAGTCACACTTAACCAGCATGGTTTCCACAGCATTCTGCAATGATATGCTATCGCATCTGGTTTGCACTTAGTCTCTCTGTCATTTGTTTTTCAACAGCACAATGACCCAACACACCTCCAGGCTGTGTAAGAGCTATTTGACCAAGAAGGAGTGTGATGGAGTGCTGCATCAGATGACCTGGCCTCCACGATCACTCGACCTCAACCCAATTGAGATGGTTTGGGATGAGTTGGACTGCAGAGTGAAGGAAAAGCAGCAATCAAGTGCTCAGCAATCAAGACTGTTGGAAAAGCATTCCAAGTTAAGCTGGTTGAGAGAATGCCAAGCGTGTGCAAACACTTTTTTTGGTTACTACATGATTCCATATATGTTATTTCATAGTTTGTCTTCACTAATATTCTACAATGTCGAAAATAGTACAAATAAAGGGAAAACCCTTGAATGAGTATGTGGACAAACTTTTGACTTAAACGCTATATATCCTAATGCAAACGTAATTGCTTTAAAAGTATGAAGTCATGTATTTGTGTGTTGTTTTTGAAAATCTTTCAGCTTTGTTCAGATCTCAGAAAACTTTGTATTTGCAATCTCGAGCCCAAACGCGCGTCGCCCTCTGCGTGTGTGGGGGTCTGATAACATTTTCTCGGTGTTTTAAGCCGTGTGATCAATTCATGGGCAAGATGCGTAGGTCCCAGAGCATCCACACCCACTTAACTACCGAGTCACGACGTTTATGAAGGGGAGTGGTTGTTGTTTACTGACGTGTAGGGAAACTCTTTATGAACACATCTGCATATTCTACAACTTTAAATGCCTCTCCAGTTTGTAGGCTAATAGTGAGATGACAGCTAATGCTGAGGGGGATAGTGGCATCTGATATGGGTAGCCGCTAGAGAGTCTGAAACGGCGATGACTATGGAGGTTCCGACTCGGATTGTGAGAAATCAACCTACTTCAGACCCGAGCATTTCGCTTGATGTACCCATGCTGAAGAACAGGGACTATCAGCATAAGTGAGTTATTTAATGTAACATAATATGCATTATGCCTTTCATTAGTGCCTAAAGAAAGTATTCAGACCTCTTGACTTTTCCCACATTTGTTACGTTACAGCCTTATTCTAAAATGGATTACATAAAACTATTTCCTGAGCAATCTACACACAATACCCCGTAATGACAACGCGAAAACTGGATTTTATAAATGTTTACAAATTCAATAAAAATAAACATACCTTATTTACATAAGAATTCAGACCCTTTGCTATGAGACTCGAAATTGAGCTCAGGTGCATCCTGGTTCCATTGATCATCCTTGATGTTTCTACAACTTGATTGAAGTCCATCTGTGGGAAATTCAATTGATTGGACATGATTTGGAAAGGCACACACCTGTCTATATAAGGTCCCACAGTTGACAGTGCATGTCAGAGCAAAAACCAAGCCATGAGGTCGAAGGAATTGTCGGTAGAGCTCCGAGACAGGGTTGTGTCAAGGCACAGATCTGGGAAAGGGTACCAAAACATTTCTGCAGCATTGAAGGTGCTAAAGAACACAGTGGCCTCCAGCAAGACTCTTCCTAGAGCTGGCCGCCCGGCCAATCTGAGCAATCGGGGGGAAAGGGCCTTGGTCAAGAAGTCCAAGAAGCCGATGGTCACTCTGACAGAGGTCTAGAGTTCCTCTGTGTAGATGGGAGAACCTTCCAGTTGGACGACCATTTCTGTAGCACTCCACCAATTAGGACTTTTATGGTAGAGTGGCCAGACGGAAGCCACTCCTCAGTAAAAGGCAGTTGACAGTGCGCTGGGAGTGTGACTGTGAGAAACAAGATTTTCTGGTCTGATGAAATCAAGATTGAACTCTTTGTCCTGAATGCCAAGCGTCACATCTGGAGGAAACCTGGAACCATCCCTACGGTGAAGCATGGTGGTGGCAGCATCATGCTGTGGGGATACAGGGACAGGATGACTTATCAGGATCGTGGCAAAGATGAATGGATCAAAGTACAGAGATCCTTGATGAAAACCTGCTCCAGAGCGCTCAGAACCTCAGACTGGGGCAAAGGTTCACCTTCCAACAGGACAACAACCCTAAGCACACCGCCAAGACAACGCAGGAGTGGCTTTGGGACAAGTCTCTGAATGTCCATGAGTGGCCCAGTCAGAGCCCGGACTTGAACCTGATCTAACATCTCTGGAGAGACCTGAATATAGCTGTGCACCAACGCTCCCCATCCAACCTGACAGAGCTTGAGAGAATCTGCAGAGCGGAATGGGAGAAACTCCCCAAATACAGGTGTGCCAAGCTTGTAGCGTTATACCCAGGAAGACTCAAGGCTGTAATCGCTGCCAAGAAAGTACTGACTAAAGGGTCTGAATACTTATGTAAATGTGATGTTTCAGTTATTTTGTATAAATTTGCAAAAAATTCTAACAAACAGTTTTTGCTTTGTTGTTATGGGTTTTTGTGTGTAGTTTGAAGGGGGATGACTATTTAATAAATTTTAGAGTAAGGCTGTAACCTAACAAAATGTGGAGGAGGTTAAGGGGTCTGAATACTTTCCGAAGACACTAAGGTACACCCATATATAATAATTTTCCAACGACTTGAAGAAAAATGATTGTAAACTTGGCTTAACTGGAGAAAACGTACTTACAATATTTTACATGAGCATTTTAAACTTGAGCACATTTTTGAAAATGTAGCCTACACTCAGTGGCTGATTTACCATTCGGAAGAAGAGGTAATTGCCTCAGGCATCCAAGTCATCGAGGGTCTTTGTGAGCTGAGGAGGTTCCACTAGAGGTTCTGACAATGCACAGAGAGATCTGGTAGACATACTCTTACATTACCTGCTCTCATTGGAAGACGAGTGGAGATTTGGAATGGTAGTTCAGGGAGGCCTTCTCTTTCAGACCTAGATTGTAAGAATCACATATTTATGTTCTTCCTCCACATTATGGGACAGCTGTTTGTCTGTGACCTAAAGGAGAAGAGCATCTCAGGTCTTAAAGTTTTCTAACCTTTATACAAATTCTCAGTTAATAAAGGTGTAAATCACACTTGGTCTAACACACTTGGTCTAACACACTTGGAGACAATTCGATATCCTCTTACACCTGTGTTAGGTCGACTATTTCACCAATTACCGCCAGTGTCCACCATTCATAGGGTGCTTCAACCAGATATACTCTGTCAGTAAACTTGTTCATACATCCCAGGCACTCACTGTCTCCGAGTGATTGTTTGCTCACATGAGGCTTCTTTAGCAACACACTTCCTGAACAGGAGCTGTCAGGTGAATTATTAACAGCAACCCTGTATGATTGAGCTGGCTGCTATTGGCAGGAGCTGGAGAGGGAAAGACAGATAAGGTGAGGTGTAGGCCATTCAGACAGGAGGGAAATGGGTTTCTCTCCCAGGATGTCACTGACAGAGGCTCCATATCACCTGGTGACACAGGAAACCCTTCTGTGGTTACCTTGTCAATCTGTCATGAATGACTGAACAAGATTAATCTCTCTTTAGCTAATTAAATGCTATGTTCGGGGAACAATAAATAATGGTAGGGCTAAAGGGCACTGGACTTTTCTGAATACAGCAATCTATCTCCTTTATTTAACACAATTTTTGTTTAACACATGGATTTTGTTATTACGTAGGCTATCCATTACTGAAATATAAACCTGTTCATGAAGAGGGGAGTTCTGTGTGGTAGATACTAGAGAACTGAAGTGACGTGTGAACTGTGCGACCACAGTTTCTGCTACGGCACCACTGACTGCAGAGTTTGATCAAATGCAGAGTGGGCTCATTGAGTTGAATCATGATACATTTATCATGGTACGTGACTAATGGTATAAAGTCTCAGAAATCTTTGCCAATACCATACATTTAAAAAAAGCCATAACCTTCCTCTAGATTAACATGGCTGTCGGATACTCTTAGTGTGTCTAGCACATGTTGGCAGGTTCCACAACATATCCTACAACACTATTTATATCCTACAACACTATTTTCTTTAATGGTTGGTCCCCAAGAGTTTAGTTGGTGAGGCATATCCCAATTTGACCAGCCCCATTAAGCTCAAGTGGAATGATTTCCATGGTTTGGAGAAATATTAGACTAAATGGCTTTTAAAAATGAAATGACAACCAATTTGATGCTGAAGCAAGTTGAGTCAAAATTAGTTCTACTATTGAAGGTTGCAGCTGTCTTAGCCAACAGGTCAGATTTAGAGCTACATTCAACTCACACCATTCAGTCTTTATAAATTACCATTTTTACAGCTGATTGAGTATCCTGAAAAGCTTCTGCATACCCCATATCAGCTTCTCAACTGACCCATGTTTATGTCCTAGATAATCTCTCCAGAAACACCAACTGTCAGTCCTGTTTTCCTTTGATTACAGGGTGTTCGTCAATAGAAGTGTAACATTGGAGAACATCAAATGCTATGGCTTTGACATGGACTACACGCTGGCAGGTAGGTTCATTTAGTAGCCCAGTACACCTACTCCAACAAAGAGATGTGCTTGTACTGGTAAAGGGCAACAAAAAAGGCTGAAAATATGGAAATCTAGTAGCTGTGTCTCACAGATTTAAGTATATGAGCATACAAATATTGTAACATTTCCACTGATGAATGTACTGACAGTTTATGTGTGTGTGTAGCGTATAAGTCTCCTGACTATGAGGATCTAGGCTTTGAGCTGCTCAGAGACAGGCTGGTGTCTATAGGCTATCCCCATGAGCTACTGCGTTACAACTACGACCCCACCTTCCCCACTCGGTAAGTTCTCTCATTCTGTTGATCTCACACACATTTACATACTGTTTATGTTTACGTATGTTTAGTTTGGTAGTAAATAACGTGACCCGGTACTCACAAAGACATTGGGTAGATGCAAACCATGGTTAGTTAGGATGGGACTCTTTATGGGAGTCTACTTATGAAATAATCATTCTTTTTTAAACCATTTGTGGCTCTGTGCAGTCTATGTTCTGTGTCCTTGGCCCAGGGTGACACTGCTGGAGAAACATCTGACATTTTACAATTTAATCAGTACAAACAGACCTCCTGCAGAGTTTCCCCAAAGGCCTGGTAACAGTATAACAAGATCGGTCAAAATAGAGGAGAAATAAAAAGTAACCTACTGATTATATCAACAACAACCACACATCTAAAATATATAATATTGCCCTCTCCAATCCATTCCTCTCTCTGCATAACTTTATTCATCCCAATCACTCCTCCCTCCTTTCTAGTGGCCTGGTGTTTGACACAATGTATGGGAACTTGCTGAAGGTGGACTCCAATGGAAACATTCTGCTGTGCAGTCATGGCTTCACATTTCTAAAAAGGTGAGTGCTTCCAACACAGAAAATAAAATTTTGTGTGTGTGGTGATGACTTGTTCTGAGTATACTGTTTGTCATTTTGTAAAAGGTTGTCCTTGGGTCAACTGTCACTGAGAACATATCTGCCCAATTGATTTACAAAGTAATCTAAGCGGGGAACATTTAAGATTTTAGTCATTGAGCACAGAGGTTCCCAAACTTTTTTTTCACTCAGGCCCACCTCCCAGCATTGGGGAACAGAGGATGTTGGAGACGGAAGAGAGCTTGATCCTGACCTTGGTCAGATCTAGCTGTGAGCATGTGTCTCAGTAAGCCTACATACTGCTGTTATATTCAGCCTTCAACACAAAACAGCCCCCATTGTCCTGATTCCTTCATGGAGGACTGACAAATGACTGCAAAATGCCCCCCAATAACTTGTGTTTCACAAACAACATGATACACTACAAGGTGTGCAGGAATGTTCAAAGGTTTTTCTAAACATTTAATTGGATGCAGAATAGCAGCACTGTTTTGGAATCCTTCACTCTTCCAGTGGCTTACAATGGTGATGTAGCCAGCTCACGAATATTAAAAAGTATATTTATATCCAGCACCTGGTTCCATGGGATTTGCAAATGAATGTCTATGCGTGTGTTTAGGTGTGTGTTATTGCATGATTGTGTTCCTTTTGAGTTTGTGCTGTATGTAGAACTGTGTGTCTTGTTTTTTTTATTGTGAGACTTGATTATACTTCAGTTAGACATGTATTCAGAGGGAACTTGGGCCTGCCCATCCTCCATTCATAAATCAGGCTTTAGATGCCTTTGGGATCCCCTACCAGCAGCTAAGCTATCGAGAGGCTCCGGTTGCATTTCAATTCCACTCTATATCCACTGCATCTCTGCCTCATACTCTTAGAGTGAGGCAGACAGTTGTGATGCTTCAATGGCGAATGCCTGTGGATGTTTCTATCTCCAGCTCTTGATCGAACTTCAACACACCTACAAAAGCTGCAATTGACAGAATCTAAACGTGTAAATGCTGGTATTTTCAAATGATGTCTTAACATAGTCATGAGACTCAAAGAGAGGTCTTGTCATTGATGGTGCTGGTGGGTTAAGTGCAACCTGGACGTTATCTGTTGGCTCAGTGGGTTCTCCCAGAATGACTCATCATCTGGAAACGCCCCAACAGCAACTGTTTGTTGTTATTGGGGAGGTTGTCAGACCGGGTGTGTACACAGTATGCATGTTTTTGTTAGAGGTCGACCGATTATGATTTTTCAATGCCGATACCGATTAATTTGCCGATTTAAAAAATAAAATAAAAAATGTATTTGTAATAATGACAATTACAACAATACTGAATGAACACTTATTTTAACTTAATATAATACATCAATAAAAATCCATTTAGCCTCAAATAAATAATGAAACATGTTCAATTTGGTTTAAATAATGCAAAATCAAAGTGTTGGAGAAGAAAGTAAAAGTGTAATATGTGCCATGTAAAAAAGCTAATGTTTAAGTTCCTTGCTCAGAACATGAGAACATATGAAAGCTGGTGGTTCCTTTTAACATGAGACTTCAATATTCCAAGGTAAGAGGTTTTAGGTTGAAGTTATAGTATTTATAGGACCATTTCTCTCTATACCATTTGTATTTCATATACCTTTGACTATTGGATGTTCTTATAGGCACTTTAGTATTGCCAGTGTAACAGTATAGCTTCCGTCCCTCTCCTCGCTCCTACCTGGGCTCGAACCAGGAACACAACGACAACAGCCACCCTCGAAGCAGTGTTACCCATGCAGAGCAAGGGGAACAACTACTCCAAGTCTCAGAGCGAGTGACGTTTGAAACGCTATTAGCGCTCACCCCGGTAACTAGCTAGCCATTTCACATCGGTTACACCAGCCTAATCTCGAGAGTTGATAGGTTTGAAGTCATAAACAGCGCAATGCTTGAAGCACCATGAAGAGCTGCTGGCAAAACGCACGAAAGTGCTGTTTGAATGAATGCTTATGAGCCTGCTGGTGCCTACCATCGCTCAGACTGCTCTATCAAATCATAGACTTAGTTATAACATAATAACACACAGAAATACGAGCCTTTGGTCATTAATATGGTCGAATCCAGAAACTATCATTTTGAAAACAAAACGTTTATTATTTCAGTGAAATACAGAACTGTTCGGTATTTTATCTAACGGGTAGCATCCCTAAGTCTAAATATTGCTGTTACATTGCACAACCTTCAATGTTATGTCATAATTACGTAAAATTCTGGCAAATTAGTTCGCAATGAGCCAGGCGGCCCAAACGGTTGCATATACCCTGACTCTGCGTGCAATGAATGCAAGAGAAGTGACACAATTTCACCTGGTTAATATTGCCTGCTAACCTGGATTTATTTTAGCTAAATATGCAGGTTTAAAAATCTATACTTCTGTGTATTGATTTTAAGAAAGGCATTGGTTAGGTACAATCGTACAACGATTGTGATTTTTTCGCGAATGCGCTTTTCGATTATATGCAACGCAGGACACGCTAGATAAACTAGTAATATCATCAATCATGTGTAGTTAACTAGTGATTATGATTGATTGATTGTTTTTTTATAAGAAGTTTAATGCTAGCTAGCAACTTACCTTGGCTTCTTACTGCATTCGCTTATCAGGCAGTCTCCTCGTGGAGTGCAATGAGAGGCAGGTGGTTAGAGCGTTGGACTAGTTAACTGTAAGGTTGAAAGATTGAATCCCCGAGCTGACAAGGTAAAAATCTGTCGTTCTGCCCCTGAACAAGGCAGTTAACCCACCGTTCCTAGGCCGTCATTGAAAATAAGAATGTGTTCTTAACTGACTTGCCTAGTTAAATAAAGGTGTAAACATTATTTATTTTTTTGCCAAATCGGTGTCCAAAAATACAGATTTCCAATTGTTATGAAAACTTGAAATCGGCCCTAATTAATCGGCCATTCAGATGAATCGGTCGACCTCTAGTTTTTGTCATGATACAGGTCTTTGTATGCGTCTGTGGTTACTTCGCAGGACCACCCATATGTAAAATGTATGCATGCATGACTGTAAGTCGATTTGGAGAAAAGCGCCTGCTGAATGGTATATATTATTACTCTTAATTTGCTAGTTGAATGCATACTTTCCTTCTCTACAGGGACAAGATCCACGACTACTACCCCAACAACTTCATTCAGAGAGGCAACACTGACCGCTTCTATATCCTCAACACTCTCTTCAACCTTTCAGGTAGCTACAACAGTATTACTTTGTGTAGTTCTGTACAGTCATACTGCAAATAAAGTAATGGAGTTACTTTGTAATGCCCTCCTGCTCCTCCCACAGAGACGTATCTGTATGGCTGCCTTGTGGAACTCTTCACCAGATGTAGCAGATATGTAAAGTGAGTGGAGCTTTTTCTCCTGCCTCTTCTCGTTGACCCTTTCTTTTTCTTTACAGCTGTGAGAATAGTCAAATCATTAAAAATGAACAATGTGACTGTCGTTTCTCTGCTTTTTTGTTTATCCAAGCTGCCAGAAAGGCTTCAAATATGGTGACTTGTTCATGTCATTCAGAAGTATGTTCCAGGATGTTCGCGATGCAATGGACTTTGTTCATGATACGGTCAGCATACTGTACATACCGTGCCATCCCGACACATACACACATTATGACACATTACTGTCTATGTCTTTGTGTAAAGACTGACTCCTTTTTGTCATATAGGGCATTCTGAAGGAAAGCACTCTGAAGAATTTGGATAAATATGTCGTCCGAGATGTGAGTGAAAATAACTTTGAAACTCCCTCAATTGATTGCGATTCCATATTGGATAACCTTTATGGATACGGGATATTGTCAAAGTGCATTGGACATCATTTCTCTATCCAGAGGAAATTTCCCTCTCCTTTACTTCCTTCTCTTTACAGCCAAACTTGCCTGTTCTCCTGACTCGCATTAAGGAGGTGGCCAAAGTGTTCCTGGCAACCAACAGTGACTACAACTACACAGAGGTCAGATGTTAATGTTGCATGGTTTCATGGCACATGATGTCCATGTTATTCTATAAAGGATGTCCATTGTATTCGATACATGTCCATTATATTCTATACATGATGTCCATTCTATTCAACACACAATGTCCATTCTATTCTATGAATGATGTCCATTCTATTCAACACACAATGTCCATTCTATTCTATGAATGATGTCCATTCTATTCAACACACAATGTCCATTATATTCTATGCATGATGTCCATTGTATTCAATACATGTCCATTCTATTGTATTATTTTTCATACGAAGGATGTGTCTTTGTTCTTTTCCTTAGGCTATCATGAAATACTTGCTCGAAACTCCACCAGGTGCCAAGGTTAGCCTAGGTGTCTCCAGTTTGAAATTAAGGAAAAAGGTTTTGGGGAACAAATTAATGAACAGTAATGAACGTTTCAATATTTTTTTCTTATAAGAACCCAAAGAAACAGTGGCGTGCATTCTTTGACCTTGTCGTCGTGGATACCAGGAAGCCGCTGTTCTTTGCAGAGGGAACTGTGCTGAGACAGGTGGACACAGTAAGGCCCTTTGACTCAGTATCACATGGTGTGTATAGAAAACATCCTTTAACACACCACACAATTAGATAAATGTTCTAATCTATCCAACATAGAACACAGGGAAGCTCCGCATCGGAACATACACTGGAGACCTCCAGCATGGAACAGTCTACTCTGGAGGTAAGATATTCCATTTTCGAATTGTTAAAAAAAGGTAATATATTCTAGGAAGAGGGATGGAGAGGAAATGGGAAGACAGGAGAAAGGGATTAAGATGGGAGAGGAATAGTCACTTTCACCCATCTTGGTTTCAGTGGGTGTCACATCTCCTCAACTTTCCATCCTCTTATCTGTCCATTTCTCCCTCCAACTGTCTCTCCTCCCTGCAGGCTCCTCAGACATTGTATGTGACCTGCTGGATGTGAAGGGGAAGGACATCCTTTATGTGGGGGACCACATCTTTGGGGACATTCTGAAGTCCAAGAAGAGGCAAGGTTGGAAGACCTTCCTGGTGGTGCCTGAACTGGCCAAGGAGTTGCAGGTGTGGACAGAGAAGAGTCGTAAGTACAAACATGGTCAACCTCCTCTTCATGACCTCAGTGACCCTAACACTGACGTATCATATACCATACACAGACATCACATGGCCACTTTGCAGACATTTTGTTAGGTCAGGTCAATCTTGAAGTTGAGGCCACCGTTTTGACGTGTGTTTCTCTTTTTTCTCAAGATCTCTTTGAAGAGCTGAAGCGTCTTGATGTCTTTTTAGCTGAGTTGTACAAGTGAGTGGGCATTTCCTCTGTTCTATGAGTGACACTTGTCTAGTATTGCATTTGTTAGTCTGACTGGCCTTTCCCCTCAGGCACCTGGACAGTAGCTGTCGAGAGTGCCCAGACATCAGTGCCATTCAGACCAGGATCAAGGTAAACCATGCCCACTGACACACAATCCCTCTCTGAGAAATGCTCTATCACATCCACACACCATCCACCAAGGTTATGTTTTTATGTGCTTCCCAGGCATATTTATCTGAAATGTTATCATAATTACACCTGAGTGAGAATTTGCTTTTGTCTGGCTGTGTTTTTCAATGTGTGGCTAACTGCATTTTGTGACTATGCCTCTGTCTTGTGTCTTACAGGTGGTGACCTATAGGATGGATCTTTCCTATGGCCAGATGGGCAGCCTGCTGCGGAGTGGCTCAAGACAGACTCTGTTTGCCAGCCAGCTCATGCGTTACGCTGACCTGTACTCTTCCACCTGCATTAACCTGCTCCACTATCCCTTCAGTTACCTGTTCAGAGCCCAATCTGTCCTGGTGAGTTTCAGTTCAGATATGCATGTGATAATAACAGGGACATGTATCTACTCTTTCATCAAATACCTTGCTGAAATTACCATGAACAAATATGGATCCACCCTCCCCCCCTGATGCTGTCCAGATGCCCCATGAGTCCTCTGTGGATCATCACCCCCTTAACTTCCCCTCACCTGAGTTCTCCGCTCTGGATCATGTCCAGAAGATATCTGAAGCCAAGGTTTGACACTCATACCTACACTTGCAGCTATGTTATTTACAAATGTTGCGTTTTCTGTTGAAATAAACAGACTAGATTTAAGCCATGAAAAAGTATATATTTTTTGTCTCTATCTTCATTGTCCATATTGATTTTAAAATATAGCCTTTCTTTTCTTAGAGGGCGAGTGAAGAAGATAACACAGTGGAACTGAAAGACACATAAGGATGTATTTACCAAAACAATTATTCTGTTTTTCTGACTGTTCCTCCATATCTCAAAAAAGGTGGCTGTGTGTTTTTTTTTTGACTGGCAATTAATTCTATCTGCTTTTTAATAGACAACAATATAATCAAATGTATAGCGCCGCCTGCTGGAAGACAGTTTCATAACTCGTTTTTTGACAGTATGTCAAGGGGGGAACACGTGGATATGTCTCTGATTATAGGTTACTGTATAAATTCATATTTGTTATTATTAATCTGTTTTTATGTGTGCTTGTCTATTTAACTACAGTACTTTTACACGTCCTATTTGCAATACTGATTTTGTTCCATGCGCAAATGTATATTAACTTCAATGAGCATGGAAACTGAAACATGCTCAGTGACCATTTAAATATCAAGTGTTTGTGGCAAATTATTATGCAGGTTGGCTCATGTAGCCTACGTTTAATACGTATGTAACTAGCCCTGGGGTGCGTGACCATGGTTAGGTGGGTTTATGAAAATGATAACATGAACCTATCTGACAAAAAAACTAAAATAATTATGCTCTCTTGTTGGCTACTCTTCATACCCTACTTTGTATTAGAAGCCTACACTAGCCTATGGGGGTTATGTAATTAGGTGATCATCCTAAAGTTTAATAAATAAAAGAATGAGTCCAAAACATTTATCCGTTCTATAACGGTGAAACAAAATTACAGCGTAATTTCAACAATAATTTGAACGTAACAAACAAGGCTCTTGAGGCGTACTGACGCCCTCTGCCCATTGGATGGCAGCAAATCGCTGTTCTCTGCCAAACACTTGCAATCCACTGTATGCAAACCTATGAGCGGGACGTCATTTTTATAATTCAGACTGGGCACACACTGGTTGAATCAAAGTTATTTCCACCTAATTTCAATGAAATTACGTTGAACCACCGTGGAATAGACGTTGAATTGACGTCTGTGCTCAGTGGGCTGTAAGCGCACTAGGCTCAATGTGTTTCTTCCACATTCAAAGTCAATTACATGGATTAAAAAGCGTTTACCCTCTAAAGCACTGGCCCATTGAAATGTGAAGTGAATAATACAATTGAATAAATCAAATAACAAGAATATTGAATGTTCAAATAGGCATACCGCTTCATATTGAGGTGCAAGCGTGTGCTGCTGGCTCATTGCACGTTTTTTTTACTTGCCTCTCGCCAAATCGTAAAAAATCCGACATCCGATTACTGCATTTCCTGTCACAATAATTTTCTTAAGGATTTGCTTTTGGTAATACAGATTCATAGGCAGCAATTTAAGCACGTTACCTATACGTGTTTATTGGCCTGTGACATTTGTATTGCCTAGTAATTATTCTTTACGTTTTCAGCAGATTTAAGTTATTAATTTAACCAACCTTCAAATGATTAAACACATTTAGCCCTAGTTATAAGGTATTGAATACATGGCACACATGTAGTAACCGAGGCCTAACTGGTATTTACTGGTTGAAAACAAATGGCTTACTCTTCTGATAGCTTTTTAACAGCAAAGATGGGTGGTGTTCGGGAACACGGGCGCATAACGTGTGTCCTCGTTGTCTCCTCATTATTCCCGGGTTCTTTCTATAGAATAACCAATCACTAGTTAGCCTTGACTATAGCTACACAATATTTAATTGCATATACATTCCTTTTCAAGAAAAAAAACTGTCAATGTGGCCTTTACAAGTAGACCTTAAAATGAATTGTGAATGATTATTTAACTTTACACGAAGAACAATTTCAATGATTCGTCAAATTATTCAGATTCAATGTAATAACTCCCCATATCCTAAATGATGACTTAAAGGAAAGGAATTCGGAGATCTAAAGAAAGGTTCAAGCACTATGACAACAGTTCATATTAATCTAATGATTCAATTGTTGCAGTTTTATTTTTTGAATCAAATAAACATAGGCAATCCCATGCTAACAGAGCAGACCAACACAAAACTCTGATTAAAACATTTTATTTACTACACATGCACTCACTCAAAAGCATCACTTTTAACATTCTGAGACATAACATAACTTGTTTTTAATGAATCATTTGGAGTACATTGTGTCTCACACAGCCTTGTGAGTCCTCTGTATGACTAGCTAATTAACTAATTAATTTATCCTCTGCAGTTAAAGGGGTATAGTAGGGGTTGCCTGCCCCACACAAGTGGTGCTCCCAAGCACTAACCTGTTGGATTCAGTGCAGGACGCTCAGTGTTCTACCCAGTCAGGTATGACTGCAGACGCACCACCATCCTGCATTCCAGGATTTCCCAGAAAGCATTGCAAGCAAGCCTCAACAGGTCACATTCTTCACTCTGGGGGAATTTCGCACAGTCAAGTGGCTGAGATAGATCTGCTCCACCTCACTAATACTGTCTGACTTCAATTCAATGTGAAATCAAATCAATGATCAACTAATATCTTGTCCCTCCCTCAAGCTAACAGTCACTTTTCCATTGACAAAGCCTGGGAAAGTAGCTGCAGAAACATCAAATAGGATCAGTGACAGAAAAGGCATAAACCAAAGGTATTAATGAGGTTTTCTTTTTTTAAATAGAAAGATAGAAATAACAGTGGGCAGACATTACACTGATCAAGGTGCTTACTCTTGAGATATTCTCCAACACTAAAACTTTTTCTCTGTACCATTAAGAAATGGTTGACTCTTCCACTGAAAGTGAATTGCATTTGGCAGTTGACTGTCAGCTTAAACATACATTTGATTTAGTTATGAGCAAAAAAAATACTTGAGTTTATGATTTTGAAGCATAACAATTTGCTGATGACACTCACAACCAACTTTCCTAGCAGTCTGATCCTTTTGAAGGTCTCTCAGATGAGCCCCCCCCCCCCACCCCCCACCCACACACAGGAGCGCTCCCTGAGCCCCCATCCCAGCTCACCCCATCCCCCACCACCAGCATACACTGAACAGGACCTGCCTCCCTGCATTCCTCCAGAACACTCCCCTCCCCCACCGACCTGCCTGCCACCACAAAGGATGCTCAAACACACACACACATCAATTCTCCCCTATTTAACATTTTCTCATTTACTTTGGGGGAACTTACATGTGGGCACACAACAACATACTTTTACTAAGTCACTGTATACTACTTTCAAAACCAGCTTTAAGACACAAAAAGTAAAGCCTTCAAGAGATATTTTAGAAAACAAATAATTTAAATACGAAGTAAATACACCAAATGTATTTTGTCTTGCCTTTAACTACATTGAAATATTATCAGTCAGTATTTTGTAAGTCATTTATTTCCTAATGTATACAGCTATGCTGTACATAGATGTTTTATTTGCCACTATAACTACGTGGAAAATATATTTTTGTCCACACACTTAAATTAGGATACTTGAGTGAGGTAAATAATACTTTTTACTGTGCTATACAGGCTACTTTTAGTTGATCCTGTTCTCAGTAAAGCACACTGTGGCCACATGTCTATAGTTCACAAGAGGTGACTACTATTGATTTATGAATGACTTCTGAAACACCGACATAGAAATCAATAAAACTATTCCAGTCTCTCCCACCATCCCCTTACCACCAATTCAGAGAGGGCTGAGGCCAAATGCTATGACAATACTATTGCACTGCTAGAATGAATGATACAGTAGTGCAACATTGTCAAAGCAGCTGACCTCAGCATGTCAGCACGTGGACAGCCATTCTCAGTTGCCAATAGAAGAGAACCAGCTAAAGCTGAACCACTTTTACATAAGCAGCAATGTGTAGCTTACATTTCCATTAATAGATTGGATATTACTTGGGTGGTCGATAACCATAAATTATAATCTACATTCAAATCTAACTGTTTTTCAGATACCTGGACACACCAACGGTCAAATGATGATGCCTGTAAAATACTGTCTAATTGACTTGTATCATGTGGGCACAATAATATAAATCAAAAGCTAAATGAACTGACTAAAAATCGTCTGACAGTGGTTCAACTTCAGAAACATCACAATCTTTGTAAAGAAGTTATTAAGGAGCCTTGTATTTAGTGTTCCTGTAGCTTCACACACAGCCACATGTGTAGGCCCCTCATATGTATTGCCTGTCAACTCAGAGGGGTTAAGACAGAGGGAGGTGTAGGGCTCCGTTTCATCAGCCAATGCCCTTTTAATATTGCACTGCTCATCTCAATACCCAGTAGTACAATAGAAAAGGGGCAATGGACGACAACATGGACACCATCAGCCTCATCTGAAGCTAGCAGCGCTTCTTACTCCAATCCTGTTCCTCCATGACACTGTCAAACAAGCACTGGCTGATCAACTCTGACCTGTAAATCACTGACCCAATTTAAAAACAAGAATAGGCTACTACTCTATACCTTCATGTTGATTTGTAACTTCACAGAATATACAATGTTAAGAGAGACTCATTATAGTTAACACCAAGTAGTCCAGGAAATGCAGCAATTTGAAAAAGGAAAATAATCAAAGTTATCAATAAGTATAGTTTCTGGAGACAACTCAGAATTGAACATGCACTTTTGCTGACAAATATTATCAAGTTGACTACCTGCCCTCTCTCGCAAACCATTTTTAAAGGAAGCTATTTTTACCAGAACTAGATAAGTTGAAAGCAGCATTATCACATACAGATAAAGTATCTTAATTTAATCACCCCTTTGCAGGAGAACTTTCCTGCAATGCAGGAAATGTACAAATTGTCGTCAATTTGAAGTTTAAAAAGGCTTCTGAAGTTTTTAATTTACATTTTTATATTTTAGACTTGATTTTCCCTTACGAAAAATGTATCAACCCCTACAAAAATGTCCATTAATTACAATCCACATAATAATTCACATTTCCTGTTGCTGCAGGATTCTTTTCTTGCTGTAGAAAACTGGCTCAAATTAAGATCCTACATATGTAGGCTTAACATTGGAACTATTTTAATTAATTTCCCTTTAGTACAAAATATGAAAACATTTTTCGATCATCTAATTATTCTATATAGGTTGCATTGTGACTATATCATTTTAAGAGGCAACATGAAAAAGGGAAGTTTTTCTTCACACTCAACAGAGAAGAATGGTCTTCCAAGAATAATGAATAGTTGTAATGAAATGTATTCTAATTCTGAGAACAGGGGGACATGTTGCTACTGTGCAACATTTTCATTTGACTTTGTACTTATAAATTAATCTGGCACATGTATTTGTTCACTTTTGTGTTTAGACTTAACTCAACAACCAGCCCTTTATTATGCCTATATTTTGTATTACATGTGCAACAAAATTGAAATCAGAGGTAGGCAATTTAAAAGTTAATTAAACATGTACAAAATATTAAAGAATATAATTGGTCGGCAATTCAGGCGAAAACATTTGAACATTGCATTTCGCTCAACTCATCAAACTCATCTACAGCAGCTTGTGAATAGCCTACCTTAGGCCCTATAATATAATACACGTGTTATTACATTCTAACAAGGCAAATGAAAACTATGGAAAGTGGCTAAATGAATAGCCTTTAACCGAGCCTACGTTTGTTGCACCCCAGTTGTCCCCATGCATTACAATGACATAATTCATATATTTCACATAGGCCTAATACCAACAGAAAGAGCACAAACTTGTCAACGAACCTTTTTGTTTTTCTAGAGCTTTCAACTTCTATATCAATATGATAATTATCAGTAGCAGCAGGAATTGACACAATCTGCAAACCAATAGTGACAGCTCTCTCACTACCACGCAGACGACTTGTTACATTGTAGCCTGCATTGACTAAGCACAATCCATGATAGTGAATGTCCCTCGCAATTCTTATATCCATAAAATAATAATTGATACATCGATTTAGGACTAAACATGCATTTTTCCTGGTTAATCCAGCATTACGGAATCACAAACTGGTGGAATCTTGTAGAGGGAGCCCTTCCTTGCCCAGTCTTTAAAGCAAGGTCCTGATGCGCAAGAAAATTATAAGTCTTTCTTGATTTTCTCTTCCCTTAATTATATAAAAAAAACATTTCGATCACTCCCATCTCCACCCTTCCCAACTTCCCAGTTTCGCCCTGAGCTCCCGCCATTTCCACCCAATGCTACTCACACAGAGGACCCCCCAAATTCATGAATGGTAGGCTACCTAGCCAAGGGAGGGACAATCAATCCGTTAGGCAAAAAAGGAAAAGAAGGAAAAGTTAACCAAAAAATATAGGGACAAACCCCACTATTAGCCACACCTATGTGTCCGCTACATTTGCAATTCTCCCCGTAATTTCCAAACGCCTTAGTATAAACTAATTTCTCTCGCGCTTGTAGATAAAATAGCAAATCTTTCATGCACAACCGCACGACCTCCCAGATCCAGACTCCATTTTTGACTACTTGACATTCAGAGCCTGCCGGAGCAAATTCCTCGTTTGCATGCCTTCTACTGATTGGCTTCTTCTTGCGCTAGTCTTTGCCATATGATAAGCCATTGGTTTAGTTTCGGGGTGTTCAACGTTTTTATCGGTTCCTGGATTGGTCACATACAAGGAGCGCCACAGCCTGTACGGAAGTCATGATTAAGTATCTTCCATTCACAAATTTCTCATCACCATTACTTTTCAGTATGCGGTTACTCTATCCACCTTTTCGAGCGTAAAAGTCGCGCACGCTTTTAAAAGGGATTACAACAGGAATGGACAATGCATCGCCTAATGATTATAATTATGCTTGTAGATGTTATTACTACAATTTGAACATCACCTCTAAGACTAGCTTTAGGACATAAATTAACCTCAACCACACTCAATATGTGAATAAACTAGCCTAGCCAATAAACAGTTATTTGTGATTAAATAAATAACCTCATATTTAAATGTTATGATTTATTTTTGTCAGAGATATAGCTAGCTGTAGATATGTGGATATACACTGCAAGTTGTGCCCATCTAATTGCATACATTTAGCTAATGATACTTGACTCCTACACACTTTTGCACACCCAGCCGTGCCACTCAAATAAGCACATTATACATTTGGCAAGTCTTAAAACACCCAAAAGAGTATGGCTAATTTGAACTCAAAATTGTGACTGTTTTCTCCAATAGTGATGACTGTTGAATTGCTATAGGTTTTGGGGGGCTCTGGGGCTGATTTATAACTGTGGAGTGGACCAGTGGGGGCGGTTCCACTAGGCACTGGAACCCTTGCAAAGTTTTGATTGACGCCTGGAGGAGGGTAGCGGGCTGTGAAATCGGGCATTCCTGACCAGGGGAGCTGAAATAATGGTATTGTCCAGTGGGAGAGGGCGCACTTTTCACCCTCCACCCCACCCAACTCTGAAGGGATCTGATTGTGCAGCCAATCAGCAATTAAAATCAAATAAATGAAGGCGGTGCATGATGAATTCAGAGGGATACAGAGGTTTAGAGGAGGCCAGGGATGCTCTCCGTCTGTTGGTTTACACGCTGCCATTAAACACCACAGAAGAGGAGTTATTTGTCTCAATGTCTCTCTTTCTCACTCATCTCGCTCTATAAAGCAACAGGCTACTGAAAGTCTCCTCCACCACTCCTTAGTTCAACAGAAATAGTCAGATCAAAATGTGTTCTCTATGCAAAGAGGAACACATAAAATAGTCATGAACATTGATTAATTCTCCCAATATAGACTTTGAAGAGTTTGTAAAAGATGCCACTCAAAAACATTTTGTTGATAGCAAGTCTCTGTTGCCCTCCAGAACTCATTCCTCCCACTTTGACCCTGTCCTAAAAGCACTGCTGGTTGACTTAACTTCACCCAACTTTGAACCTAAATCCAATGACATGGTAACATTAGAAAAATGAGGTTGATCTGAAGTCTGTGCCCGGTGGGTGGCTTGGTGTGGGATGTAGCTAGTGTCAGTATCAGTAATGTAGACCAAAGAGCTCATTACAAATGAGCACTACCATCAGTTTGGTTCAAGGTTGAAAACAGACACAGAACCTGAATAGAAAAACATCTTCCTTTTTATAGTTGAAGCAATTCTACACTGATACATCAGATCAGTCTATAAAAGAGAATAGAGGTGAAGCTAAAGGAATTGAAAGGTGTTGAAGTATTTGACAAGATACTGAAAGTAACTGAGTAACTGTTTATTAGCCTCACTGATGAACTTTATTGCTGGTCCGAGAGAGACATGCCATGGACGGCAAATAAGACGTATTGATGGGAAAACATTTGTGGAATTGCATTTATGGACTCCTAAGGGGAACCATAAACCCTTCTTTGGGAGGGAAAAGAGCAGGACAGAGAAGGAGATTAGTATTGAGGGTAAAATGTATCCCAGTTTTAGAATAGAGAAACTTTCATGTATCATCCTAATAGTATCCAGAATATCCACTGCATACATTCTAAGAAGGATTTATACAATAAAGAATAAGCATCTGTTCTATCCTCTGTTAAATTGTACCAAGGAGTTAGACTAGACGACAACCACCTCTTTAGGCAAGAAGGTTTGTCCAATGAGGGTCTGGCAGTATCTAATCCCTACACTTTAACTATCAACTCAGGAACAGACTCAACAGTGTCTCAGCTTCAACAGAAGTCTTGTACATAGAATATATTACTTGCATTGAAATTGGTTTAATGACTTCAATATAAACTTTTAAGCATTGAAAACACACGTTTGAGTGTTTCTTGTCATCAAATCTCAACGTAAGCCATTTTTTTAAATAAACATTCAAAAAGTTGATTTACTATATCATTTATGTTAGCCTAAATATAATAATTACCATGTGATATCAACATTGTTTATCAAAATGGCTGAATCTGGAGTTTGTGGCACTAACAAAACAAGATTAGAGCGCTAATGTAGTATAATAAAACCAATTAATAATAATTAGGTGGGTGCTTATTTATCCTATTTCACACATGTACAACTGTGTATTATATGCATGTGTGAATTGGAAATGTTTTTTGTTTTTTTTTGCATTTCCCAACACCCTTGGAAAGTGGAGTCACGGCCAGGGTCTTGTTCATTTGGATTATTATTTAAACTATCCTTATCAGTGTTATTGTCCTTATCATTACGTTCCAAATACTTAAGGAATCAAAAATATATTTGTATAATTAACTGACTTAAAATTAAATTAACTTATTTGTGGCAGAATACCACTGATATAATAATGTATTTGTATATTCTTGTACAGGTTTTCAAGCAAGATATGTTCTGTTCTTCCTGTGCAAAGTGGTAACTTTAAAATAAGTTTGTAAGATTCATTCTCTGCTCTTTGCTATTACATCTTTAGCTCTTCAACAAAACTGCATTTGTTATAAATGTATACTGATTTCGTTCATGTGATCCAGAATGAAACGTTTAATTTTAACTCCTTGATGTGATGAGAACATCTTTAGTAAGATGCTTTGAGTACTTTCATTGAAAACCACAATATGCCTCTTTTGATGTAATGTTGAACTCAAAACAAACTTCAAGAGAGAACGAACTCACTTTGTTTTTTTGGAAGGGCAATTGTATTTGATTGAAAAGGAATATCCTTCCCAAAATAATAAATATTAAATATTTTAAGATAACGAAATAAGTGTTTTCTAACATGTCACAGGGTTTCTGAGGTGTATTTCCTTACAACTAAAACTAAATAATTACCCAAGTGTTTTAATTTTCAAAAGGCAGATCTAGAATAAAACTGGTAATTGATCATTTCTATTTTCAATATTTGGCCAATTTACTGTTCCAACAGATGTTGAAAAACATATTCAAGGTTTAATGTAGACTGTATGGCAAATATTTGCCAAGTGTCTGTCTTAAATGGTTGGTGACATCATGGATAGAAATTCCCTGCTATTTGTGCATTACAAATAGAAGGAATTGGGAATAAAATCACCTACCCAGTTTTAGTTGTCTTATATCTGTACAGTTCGATACATTGAAATGATATCTTGATGAACTTGATGGTAATGGATTTATTAGAAAAAAGACATCCAAGCCAATAATTTACAGCATGTCTGGAGAGTGCGAATCCTGAAACATGTTGTGCAATAATCAGCCAGTCCCGTTTCCATGCTTTGATTCTAAACTGTGAGGTCTCATGGGGGCTGAGAGGATCCTTTTAAACATGAGTTATTGTTCCCTATTTTTTTTTTCAAACTCCCTTCCTCAGAAAATGTACCTCCCTTCTCCCTCTGCCCTTTAACCTCTCCCAACCCCCATCTACCGTCTCTCTTCAGATTCCCTCTCATCAGGAGAAAGGCAAACAACTGTGATGGATAGTCATTGATAATTTCCCACCAAAAAAGGTTAATGGATTCATGTGTGTGGGGGTGGGGTGTTCCCCATCTTTTCTCACACAGAGCGTAGACCCCACCTCTAGTACTTCGAGTAGACATTCCAGCTGTGTGGGTGGCACTGCCTTTTACAGCATCTCCAACCACTATATAGAGAGGTTCTGAAGCTCAGCAACACAGAAAACACCTACCTCTGTTTCACCAGGCGCTTGGGAGTGTTGATTTGTAACGTAGTTATGGTTGAACAGTGAAGTTGGGCGGGAAGCGTTTGGGCAGTGTTAATGTTCAAAAGTTCATAAAACTGACTAATTGACCAAAGGATAGTAGATCATTTGTCAACAGGAGTAACGAGCAATGCGAGTGATTACTTATTGTTTAGTCAATCCCGTTGTATTTGTATCAAAGCAGAAGATGGACATTATACAAGTCATTTTAATCAATAGATTGTTAATTTAATTTATTTTACTGTAATGGTTTGAACAATAAAGAAATGTTTTGTAACATACACCAGATAGGTGCAGTGAAATGTGTTTTACAGAGTCAGCCATAGTAGTACCTTGCCTTGCCTTACCTTGCTCAAGTGCACATAATTTTGCTCGGGTTTGCAAACCAGCGACCTTTCGGTTACTGGCCCAACGCTCTAACCGCTAGGCTACCTGCCACCCCAAATAGAACAGCTCCAAGTTTAAAATCCCTCTACCCTGTTGCCAAAAAAAAAAAAAAAACACAATCACCAATGGATTGTTGAAGTCTTGTAAGAATGGTATTTTACAAATAAGTAAAAAACAGCCAACACACCCTATAGCTCTTTGGTGTACACCAAGACTGTTTTCCTTCCGCTGGGTAACCGTTTGGAGCAGAGTCCAAAGGATGAAAACTCAACCCCATTAACTGAACTTCAGAGGAATTCTTCACTTTAGATGGGGAATGCACTTAGGGTCAGAGGGCAAAGGGCCAGAAGGGAATCCACCCACGCCCAGGCAGGCTAACCTGATTTAAACAAGCCTGGAATGCCAGGCGTGGAGGGGACGTGAAGAAACCTCTGCCATTTGCATGGGTCACGACCAGCACATGCAAGCACACTTTTATAGTAGGCTATACCAGAGTTGCGTACTAACAACCATTGTTGTAGGTTTACTCTTGTATCGGAGTTTGCAAAAGTTATGGTAAAGGCAGACAAGACTAAAATGTTATTACTGAACAATAAACATGTCATTGAGTATAATGTTCATCATTCTGTTTTTGACCATGAGTGATGTCATTGTCAAAACATGTCTTCTTGGTAAATTGAAAATAAGGATTTAGCTGAGAACCTTACTCAAGAGTAAATCAGTTCTCAATCTCAGTGGTTGGCTTGTTCTTGGCCTGCACTTGTACCGGTCTTATGTGAAAGGGACCTCTTCACACAGAACCCTACATTTCAATGGTGGGTTGACTTCTTATTTTAGGACACCCAGCTTGGCGAACTGTGTTCCAGATGCCCCGCTACAATCCCCATGGCCCCGGTGGAATCCTGCCACCTCAGGGCCCTGTAACTGGGGAGAAACCATTGGATGCTCTGGCCAATACGTGACGAGGGGCGGACCCTGAAAATTCAACAGCCCGTCTGTCTCTCTTTCTGCCTTGACCTCACTGACCCTTCCCCACCCCCAATGTCCTGGAAGCCCTCTCCCTCCCTGCCCCCTACCACCACATCTCACTCTTTCAATATGGTCTCTCTCCCACCAGTAGCCTACTCCCTCTACCTCTGTCAAATGGTACAGAATTCTTCACCAAATTCACTAGGTGTGATAGCCTTTGTAGTAACTCTGTCAGAAGTGGGCAGATTGGCTGTGGTTTCAGTAACAAATATTTAGCTTTACATTTCAGCCAGGGGACTGTAATGATAGACGTGTCTTCGGTTAATTCAACCTCAATGTGCACACTGCCCACCACAATCATATTCAGATCTTGGCCAAATTCATTTACAAACAGATTTTCTATAGACAAATTGCAACTTTCCCATTTAGGTAGACAAGTGTAACCGGAACAGTGGTGACTCAGCGGTTTTGCCACCCATCGCAACTCTGGTCCAGTGGCCTTTCACTCTGTGCTCTATAAATCCCTTACTCAGCATCTTTGGTGCGACTAGGCAGCCATTTTCCCACAGAAGCTTAAGGCTCCTCCATGCTAGAGCTTCCATCAATCCTTTGACATGCAACAGATTCTCTGGTGGACCTAGACTAGAGAATGAAAGAGCGGAAAAGCATCTTTAGAAAATAGAATGATACTCACCAATTCTGTCAGATGATCCTTCAGGGGTAATTTTTTAAAATAAACATACTGTACCTTACAGCTTCTTAAAAGGGAAAGCCTTTCAGATCATGGGACACATACAAATCACCTGGTACAACCCAGAACACCCATTTCACCAGACAAGTTCTGCAGTGTTCAAAGTGAAAATATCAGAAAACCTTTTTGGGAGGGGGGGGGGGGGGGTTAGAAATGAAAGGGCCACCATCTCAAACTAATGCGCTTTTGTGGGAGCCCAAGCAAATTCTGTGAAGCATATACATCATTTGTTGTAATTCACATGCTGTGTGTATGAGGGAGCTATTCATATCGGGCTTGCGCATGTCTAGATTTTCATTTTTCACTATGCCACAGGTATCTGACTTGGACTGTGTCGCTGTCCAGTGGTACATCTTGGAATTACAGCATATCTTTAACATAAGGGCATTTGCTCATATTTTCTCATGAGAACACATTTCAACATCTATTCCTCATACAAAAACATATTAATATAAACCACCAGTAACATCACAGCGTATGACTGAATAATCAAACATGATCCCCTTTGCCCAATACAGGAGCTAGTGTGGAAGAAAGTAATCTATCAAAAGCTCTCCAACTTTCTCCCCCTAAAGTTAACAGATAAATAAAATAAGAGATGGACACAGGAGCCGTATAGTTAGAATTATGTTTTATTTACAGCAGAATCCTGACTGAATGGAGGGAAAGGGGGGAGAGGAACAGGGAGCAGAGAGGGGGTTAAAGGAGACAAAATGTTTTAGATTCAGCTCATTAGGATTCATGTTTCACTAAACAGCTCTTAAATTTATTCAACTTTTTTTTTTTTTAAATGATAGAATCCATTTCAGCTATAAAGCCCTCTGCTGCAAGGGAGGAAAGAAAAGTATAAGATGGAAAACCTAAAGCTACAGCACTAAGAAAAAAAAAAACTCAAACAAGGAGATAAATAGAAAGCCATCTTCCATAAAAAATGAAAACATCTATTTTTTTTCTTCTTCAATTATTCATCACTATGATCATCATCAGTTTTCTTTGCCAAGTCCATAAAGAGGCAGAGGGGACAGGAATGGGGTTGTGGTTACATGTCCATTTATGTTCAGGCTGTCCGACAGTGGTCTGTCCCATAGCCAGACAATGTCCAGGTAATGATCAGCTAGAGTGAAATCGGGGCTAAGTGTAAAGTAAAAAAAAAAATAATAATGTTTATCAGCCAGGTGGCCTGTTTAGTCAGAACTGTTCAGTCAGAACTGTTCAGTCCTCCCGACTCCCTGGCCTTTGTCCATGTAACTTTCCTCTCTGCAGCCTTGCTGGCAAGGCTTAGTGCATTGGTTGGGGCCAGCAGTCTGTTGTTGCAGTCTGAGGAATGACACACACTGTACACTTGACATGCAAGGCCAGAGAACAAACATAAAAAACAGGTAAAAAAGAAAACTCAAGACAGGAAGCCAGTAAACTGCATTTTCCATTCAAGTCTCTCTCTTCGTCCGACTGTCTCGCTTTCACAAACACTTTCACACACACACTGTAATTCCAGTATTGTTTAAGCTATGATCTAACTCAGGATTTCCAAAGTTTGTCCTGGGGCCCCTCTGGGTGCACATTTTGTTTTTTGCCCTAGCACTAGAGCTGATTCTAATAACCAACTCATCATCAAGCTTTGATGATTTAAAATCAGCTGTGTTGTGCTAGGGGAACAAAATCAAAACATGCACCTGTGGGGTTTGGGGGGGGGGGCTGATCTAACTGACAAACACCACAAAACTGTGAGAGGAATGACAATCCAAAAACCGTTGGGATACCCAACCTTTGACAGTAAAAACCTAGCTATGGGTTA
The DNA here is from genome assembly GCF_045791955.1 of Oncorhynchus clarkii lewisi. NCBI lineage: Eukaryota > Metazoa > Chordata > Actinopteri > Salmoniformes > Salmonidae > Oncorhynchus > Oncorhynchus clarkii. Next base: position 26,476,205 of record NC_092175.1, on the reverse strand, counting down.
GTTTTAACCTCAGGGTCCATTGATTACAATCCTTTATTAAGATAAATCCCTCAGAAGGGCATAGAGATTTCCTCCCTCAAGGTCCATTACAGACTTTATAGAGGTTATTCTAAACGACCAGGCACACACACACACACACACCTCCAGGTACAGCCAACGGCAAGTGGAGGGTTAACTTGGTTTTTCCCAATGTCCATTCTGTCACTTGTTGGAGGAAATTTGTTCACAAGTAAACCACTCCTAGCCTTACAGAACCGAGCTGTGGTCCAAGTCAGACCTGCCCATGTCCCATCAACCCCCAAATGTCACTCCACAAGTTCTCATTGTCAAGGTCTTTTATACCTGTCCTGGATCCAAAACATAATTCAATTGTTCATAATAATGAAATAACACAGTCTCACATACTATGCGCTCTCGCTCACACACACACACAGTCACACAACATGATACCCAAATACTTGTGTACACATATATATACAAAGAGAGATGCTTCCCCCCGCAATAGTAGGGACACATTCACAATTTATAATGCATCATTTCTGTATATGCCAAGAATAAAATCTTTTCTAAATAAAATACCTGTATCTGGGATGGGGCAGCGAATGACGGAAGGTGGGAGTTTGTTAGAGAGGGGGAGGATGTTGAGGATAAAGAGGAGAGGTGTTCAGGGGACAGAGGGGGTATGGAGGACAGAGAAACAGATGGAGGGAGCGACTGATGAACCGTTGCTGTTCCTTCTCTCTCTCTCCGATAGGCTGCTGGTCCTGTGCACGGATGTCATTTTCCTGCCTAGTGGCAGCAGCAGTTCTGCCTACTCTCCTATCCTCCTCCGCAGTTCATTCCAAATCATTCCAGAATAATAACAATAATTGTAATGAAGATGCTAAAAAAAGCCTCAGTCACATCCCACACCCAGTAGTCCATATAGGGGGACGCCTGACCTTGGAGTCCAGCAGAGTCGGGGAGATACACAGATGAGAGGGGCGGTAGTAAAACAGAAAGACCAAGAGCAAAAGGAGAGAGGGAGAGGCCTGACAAAATGAAATGAGCCATGGCAAGGGAGGTGGATGAGGGAAGGAAAAGTAGGAAAGAGAGAGAGGAAAACAGGAAGCAATGAGGAGTTGTGTCTGGCAATGAGGTCCATACACTGGTGTCCATATGTGAGGTCTGCTGCTCAGAGGATGGGTGGAAAGAATGAACTAGTGATGAGGACGAGGCCTCTCTTCAGTGTGCGCTCTCCCTTTCACTCCCTTTCTCTCAGGGCAGGGGGTAGGTGTCCCTGGTCCTGCCCACGCTGGCTGTGTGTTCCCAGGGTGCATCATACCTCCAGGAAGCGGGAGCTGCTGGCCTTCGTGTGGAAAGGCTCTGACCACATACGCCGCAGGTCTCCCTGTAGGACACACCACAGGGTTAGCTTCCCTGTTAGTACTGGTCTCTCATTTAGTATCACACCACTCCTATCCTCACCCACAGATATTACCTAGAGGCCCACTAACAGTGGTGCGTCAAACGTGTTAGACCCACTGGCATGGAGGATTCCTTACCACATCATATTAGGCAGGGCAAACCAATTTTAGTGATTTCTAGTGTAAAATTTTTGGACTCATTAAGCAGTTTTTACCTGATTAAGTACAATACCATTGGAAATGAATGTTGAAAGTTGAATTTATATTCCTAACACTTAAGTGGAAAATATTGCTGTCGCCGTTTCCTGTTGAGAAGACATTTTGATAAATAGCCCAATGTCAAAACAAAGTTTCAAAGTGTCCAAATCAATAACCAATATGCAGAAACAGTCTGGTAAATATTGAAAATATAAAATGTATTATGTACACAATACTCTCAATGTGCAATAATAGTTGCTATATTACTTTTATTTTTATTTTTTAAACAAGCACCTTGTAAACGGCAGACGCACCAAAATCCCTGTCATGGTAATAAAATCACTGATATCGATTAGGGGGGACCAAAGGAAATAAAGTTAGATATGGTTAGTGAGCAACTTGCAGAAGACAGCCAGCTACATTTGGAGTGATGCATTTTGATTTGGGGGTCGCCAAAGCGGAAAGAGAAACGCAACACTTATTTGCTGATCCCTCATATTGACATCACATTGAAATCAATTGTGAGAGAGGGGGAGATGAGGTTGCACGTCCTGTTCAAACTAAGGAAAACAAAGTTGTGATCAGCGATCGGGAGGGGGGTTGCAGGAAGATTAGTAGGCGAACAGTCTCTAGTAAAGAGAGGTCAAGTGGATTGCCTGCCTTGTGAGTGGGGACTGGGAAAGGGTGAGGTCAAAAGAGGCACGTGGAAAGAAAGAGTTGGAAAAATTAGTTGAATGCCGATTTCGGGAGGTTGAAGTCACCCAGTACGAAGAGCAATGAGCCATCGTCAGGAAATGAGCTTATCAAGTTATCAAGCTCATTGAGGAACTCGCCAAGGGCACCTGGTTGGCGATAGATGACAATGTTAAGCTTGAGTGGACAAGTGACAGTGATGGCATATAATTCAAATGAGGAGCTACAGGTGACTGAGGGTGAAAAGAGAATCTCCACTTGAGTAGCCCTGTGCCACCACCGCGACGACCAGATGCTCTCCGACTATGATAGAAAACGTTGTCAGATCAAGAGAGCAGCTGGAGTAGCAGTTTTCTCAGGGGTGATCCATGGGACTAGGGACTGAAGGGCAGCAAAGGCTGAGATGAACTCAACGTTATTGACTGCCGATTGGCAGTTCCAAACTCTGCCAGAGACCAGGAATTCCACATGGGTTGTGTGCGCAGGGTACACTAAATTACAAGGGTTGCAGCCAAGGGTGGAAGCCTTAGAGCGAACTGGAATAAAACACAGTTGCCAAAGCTACAAAAAAGCTAAATGAGATCTGAAAATAACTAGGTAAGATACCCAACAGAGAAAGTGGTGTGGAACTTTCCTCAAATAACTCGGCAGAACAGTCTTTGTATCAGAGAAGTTCTTATTTTTGACGATGAGATCGCAGCAGAAACGGATTACCAAAACCACAAGTGATGCATTTTGATGGAAGAGGAACGCCAACTGTAACAACACTTTTCTTGTAAATAACTTGCATGGATATCAGGGTAAAATCAATAGAACCGGGAGCAAACGTTTGGGGTGTAGCTCGGTTTAAAATAACACTATTCAAAAGGCCACATGGAAACTTGGAATAACCTATACATGGTTGGTTAGATGAGAACTTGTAGAAGGCTCATTTCTATATATTGGAATGGTGGATTGTTTTGATTTTGGTAGGCTGCCATCCCGAAAAGGGGAGCGGAACACTTTTTCTGTTGGTTAACTTAAACGAACCGCGACACAGCATAAGATATCAACAGTCACAATTGCATTAACTCCGTTTCAGCACAAGCCCGGCACGTGTGAATAAAATCAATGGATCAAAACCAATTAGGGAAATTTGCGCAATATAAAATACGGCAAAATAATTATAGATGTCAATTTATGATGATAGTAGATGTTGCCCACTCACAAAATACTGCAACAATGACATCACTAATTTAACCATTTAGATTTAAAAAATGCTCTGTCCGCATAACGGAGTGCTCTGTGGCATCCCTAATAATACACTCTACATCCACTTATGCCCTCATCCATTACCTCTGGGTCCCTGGCCTGGTATCCCATCTGCCTAGATCCTGGATTACTCCTCTAGGCCTCCTCTACCACTTAACACTGCTTCTATCGGTTCATCTCAGTCTCGTCTCAGTCCCTCTGGGTCAGCATTCAGTCAAAACACATTTACACAAAACACTTGAGTCATATAAAATGATTCCCCAGCAGTCCTGCCATTTTGACTGATCTCATAACCTACTTATGACTGACTCCATATCTCCCAGCCCATCACACCCCTCTCCCCCTTATCAAGCCTCCCAATATGTACCTTCAGGTAGGCCATGGTGAGTAGAGGCAGCAGGGTGAAGGGCACCAGGTAGAGCAGGGCAGGCTGAGCCGCACGGTGGATCCTGGAGGCCACAGTGGCAGTCAGCAGGCCTAGAGGGAACAGAGACAGGTCAGAAAAACTCCAGTCAAAATTCCAGGGGTTAAAGTGCAAAAAAAAGGGAAAGCGTTAACCTCCCCTTTAATGTAAGAAAGTCATGACCATTACACTTTCATGGAAAGAGGATCATTTGTACATGTATTAAACTGCGAGTTTGGACAATTCCAGTCACCTTGCTTAGGGGGGGGGGGGGGGGGGGGGACTGAGAAGCTCAGTCCTGGTGAACTCTTAAATGCCCCAAAACATATTGGGGGAAAAAAATTTACCTAAAAATGATTTGAACAGGGGCGCTGGTGAGCAGCAACATGTGAAGACGTGTTTTCTCAGTGTTCCGATCCAGGGCGAACAAATTACTATTAATACTTGACCAACACCTCCCTTGTGTTCATTTTGTAACATTTAATTTGGAATTAATTCATTTGGAACCCAATTTAATATATTTTTTCCCCCAGAAAATGTTGGCCTTTTAAATCGTAAAATGTCGAGACAACAAAGGCCACAGGCCACAAAGGAGCAGGCCTCTGCTCAAGTCTCAGGCTCACCTGAAACAGACTTTGATCCCCCTGACCAAGCCATGGTAATGGCAGCTATATCATTAAATCGGACTGTGCTGGCTAAGGTGAAGTCATTATCCACTGACCTATCCACACAAATAGCTATTCTCACCACGAGGTCAACATAAAGACTGACTCCGTTAACGAAGACCTGGTGAGACATGACACCCGTCTGAATAGCCTGGAAGATGGCGCAAATACTTACTCCAACATAGTGGTGACACTGAAAGAACAAGTCACCCGGCTATCATCAGATGTCATCTAACTCACTTCCAAGATTGAGGACCCCGAGAACAGAGCGCCAGGGGAACGGTCGCATTTTCGGCTGGGAGAGGGACTCGAGACCGTAGGCGGAATGTGGCCTAACCCTGTCCATAGCTAAACTGCTACAGGAAATTCTAGGCCTCGATTATGCCCCCACCCTTGACCGTGCGCACAGAAGCATACAGTCCGCACCAAAGAATGGGGAACCGCCCAGACCCATAGTAGTTAAATTCCACTACCTTCAGGAGACGTTTTCTGTAAGGCGGCGCGAGCGGCTCCCATCACGCACTTTAGACAGAATGTTGGCATTTACCCGGACTACACGGCGGCAGTCACAAAGAAGAGGTCAGCCTTCAACGAGGTGAGGGGGCTCCTACACCGCTGTCTGGACACCAAGTTCGGCATTCTTTACCAGCTGTCCTGAAGATCACTACTCCCTCCAGCAAGCAGAAGACATTCTTAGACCCAACCAAGGCCAAATAATACATTGTTACACACCAACACCCACAGGAGGACAGGCAACATAATACTAACTAGCCATTGTGGGCTCATACTGTGACCCTGCACTAGCCGTGCTAACGCAACCACGGACCAACTAGTGAATTTATATCTTGATTGAAACGTGCCTCCACTCTGCTGCCAAAAATGACAATTATTAATCCAGTAACATAACATTATAAACAATGATGGTATGTATATGGTGACATGTTCTCACAAGGACAATATAGTTTGAATACTATTTTATTTACAGTACATGGCACAATTAGCTTTCATCAACTAGTTGCGGCTGTACAGCGACGGTGCTAGGTGGAGCGGTAATAATTAGCCTAGTCGCTACCTAAGGCTAGCCACTGAGCTCTCTTTCCATGCCTTAATAGGGTACCCTACTAACACACTGTGAGCGTGTTTAATACATATACCTACAACTCCCTTTTTTATATATTGCTTTACTATCCTTCAAATATGCATATTGCATAAGATACCTTGGATGGCTGAGGTGGTTGCCTCCAGAATCCCCTTTCCTAGGCGTAAACTTGATTATGTTTGCCCTGGATTGAGCTCTACTGAGGTTCAGTTTTACATGGTAGCATTTTGCTCTAGTCTAGGAGAGGTAGATGCAGCCTTCCAAAAGGAGGAAGACCAGCATAGGGGTCCAAGGTTTTCTGGGTATTTTGTTGTTTTAAGCCGTTTTTTTATTTTCTTTATATTTTATTACTCTGACCTTTCAGCACATTGGTCATATGATCGTACTAACATTAATTTCTGATTACTAGGCAATGCCTCACATACTCTAGGCTCCACATGCTTTATCAGCTGGAACGTGAAAGGAATTAACCATGTGGTCAAGTGTAGTCCGAGTGTATGCTCATCTTAAGTCCTTAAATCCAGACAGTTTATTTCCGGTCCAGCGACCATGATAAACTAAAGAGGATGGGTAGACCAAATATTTCACTCCAACTTTGGTGCTAAGGCCACAGGGGAAGCCATCCTTATCGGGAAAGGCAACCAGTTTGTCTCCTCCAAAGTAATTTCAGATACTAATGGCAGATATATTATAGTGATGGGGAAATTGTTTAGCACATGTTATTCTGGCTAACCTCTATGGTCCTAATTGGGATGCTCAATTTCTCTGACCTCAACGCAACTTTTCCCAACCTTAACTCTCATCATTTGAAATTGGGCGGAGACTTCAATTGTGTATTGCATCCAAGTCGAGACAGATCCAGACCGAAGCCCAACAATGTAATTTCAAAATCAGGTACAGTAATCAACTCATTTCTAGAATCCTATAATTTGTCTGATCCATGGAGGAGGATCAATCACACTGCTAAACAGTCATCCTTTTTCCCTCTCCAGTCCACCCCTCATACTCTAGGATTGACTTTTCCTGCTAGACAATAGAATTCTTCCTTTTGTAGCTAATAGTCAATATCACAGCATTGTCATCTCAGACCATAGCCCTGTTCAGCTAGATATCCGCATTCCAGACAGTACTGTGTCACAATGCGCGTGGGGACTTGACCCACTACTACTATCCTGTAGTGCCTTTAAAAAAAATACATATCAACTCACATTGATGTCTTTTTACAGATCAACTGCACCCCTGACGTGTCTCACTCTACTGTGTGGGAGTCGTTAAAAGCCTATCTAAGGGGCCAAATAATTTCATACACAGTGTATGGCACCAAACGCTTATCGGAGCTATCTCAATTCATTCTAGATGTGGACAACAGATATGCCTCTTCTCTTGACTCCTGAACTCTACAAAGAGAGACTGCTACATCAAATCGGAATTTGACCATCTTTCCACCAAACAAACGGAGCAGCTTCTGTTTAAGTTGAGACAAAAATTTGATGAACACGGAGAGAAAGCTGGCAAGTTGTTCTCACCAGCTTTGACAATCCGCTGCTAGCAGCACCATAACTGAAATCTGTATTGCAACAGATTTCACTTCTACCAATCCCAAAGAAATAAACAATAAATTGAAGCAATTCTATTCTGCCCTTTACTCGGCTCTTCATGACATCTCGTACGTATGCATTTCTAGACAGACAATCTGGACATCCCCTGTCGCAATTCAGATGAACAAACCAACATGGATGCCTCAATAAGTGATGAAGCTACTATGGCAATCCAGTCCATTCAGAGCGGTAAAAGCCCTGGGCCTGATGGCTTCCCTATTGCATTTTATAAAACATTCTCCTCTAAATTATCCCCCATCCTCAGCTCAATGTACAATGAAATCCTTTCTAGTCAGAAACTGCCACAGACACTTACCCAGGTGACTATTTCAGTTTTGCTTATTAAAAAAAGACAAGAATCCCCTAGACTATGGCTCATACCGCCCTATAAGCCTTTTGTGCTGCGATTATAAATTCTCACTAAAGGTCCTCTCGCGCCGTTTAGAGACTAATGCCTAATATAATTAACTCTGACCAAAGCGGATTTATCTCAGGTAAGCAATCTTTCTATAATATGAGCCGGCTATTTAATGCTCTTTATTCTGCCCACTCAACACTACAGCCAGAGTTGTCATCTCGCTTGATGCTGAAAAGGCTTTCGACCGGGTTGAGTGGGAATATCTATTTACAGTACTAGAGAGATTTGGGTTTGGCCCATCATTCCTTTCCTGGATTAAGATTTTGTACTCATCCCCAGTGGCTTCTGTCCGCACCAACAACGTTATGTCCAGCTACTTCCCTCTCCACAGAAGGACCACGCAGGGTTGCTGTTTATCCCCTTTCCTATTTGATATGGCTATTGGCCTCTTGCTATCGCCCTGTGGGCGGAGCAGAGGATTAAGGGAATATTAAGTGGCAGACGATCTTCTTTAATACATCTCTAAAATGGTGGAGTCTATACCCTCTCTCTTGGACATGTTACAAGGTTTTGGGACATTCTCTGGTTATAAGTTAAACCTAACAAAAAGCATGATCCTCCCCATTAATCAGTTAGCAGAAGAATTAGGTATGCCAATTTCCCATTTAAGGTGAAGCATCAGGTCTTTACTTATTGGGGGATAAAGGTCACACGCTCATTTAACCTCTCTGCGCACCGAACCCGTTAGCGGGATGAAATTCAACAACATACAGTGATCGCTACATAAATAGTCATATTAAACATTCATGAAAATACAAGTGTCTCACATGTTTTGAAAGCCTAGAATCTTGCTAATCCAACTGTGTTGTCAGATTTAAAAAGGATTTACTGTGAAAGAATACGATGTGATTATCTGAGGATAGAGCCCTATAAAAAACAACTATTTAACCAGCACAGGAGTAACAAAATCAAACTGCAATAAAAAAGTTTACCTTTGACGATCTTCCTCTGTTTGCAATCCCAATGCTCATTGTTACACAATGAATGGTCTTTTGTTTGATAAAATCCATTTATATAGCCTAACACGAAACATTTTGTGTCGTGAATTCCGTCTCATTCCATTTTCGACGACACATTCGATGTGAATACACACACTAAACGTGACTTTTCCAGTCATGTTTGGTTTCATTGTAATCAACTGGTTTGTTTGTAACACAACCAAACCTGATGGGTCATTTCGTATTGACTGAAAGAAACCGATTTGAAGATGACAAGTAATGACATCGTTGTGCACCAATGATATGACGGCTGTTTCGTTGATTGACTGTATTTTAACCCAATGACCACTGATCGTCTTGAAATCTAGCTGGGTAGATAGCCAATGAGCTGAGGTAAACGGCAATATGTAATGTTTATGTGTTGGAAGACCAACCCATGTAGTAAACTCCGGCGTAAAGAGGGTCATTCGCCATTTAAGATTCATACCGGAAGGAGCCACGCATGTTACGCACAGCGTTGTTTTGGTAAAGCGCATCTTCCGCTGTTTATATATCAAATCAGTATGGCGACTAAGTCAGGGAAATCTAAGTCTAGATATACAGATGTACACACAATTTTAGAAGAAATTGATCGGGAAAGTGAGACAGATTGTTGGAGGACGATTAATTTAGCGATTCCCAAATGGAGGAATATTTTTTGAACGGAGAGGACATCGTTTGGACTGGTAAGTTCTTCTCATGCTAATACCGTTGTTTGAAATTAATAGCAAAAATATTTTTTGTGATAAATTTTTTTTTTATAGTAGCAATATATAAAAATGTAATGTAATGAAATGTGAGATGCGTGTATGCCGCCCCACCCCCACATGAAATAGCCTATTTGAGGCTGTTGAGGGGAGGGCAGGCCCACAACAATGGCCAAAGTGAAATTGAGACAGTAGATACAGCTGGTCTGTTGTAACATAATAAAGACAGTAGATCTAGCAGGTCTATAATAATATATTCAACCGTATGTTCCCTGTACACTCGCTCTCTCTCTTATATATATATATATATATATATAAAAATAATACAGGGCTCATATGTGAAACTATTCTAACTGAACATTTTCTTTCACAGTGACACTGACTCCGAATGGGAGCCCCCAGTGCCAAGGTGTCCATCCCCCACTGAAGCTGGTTCATCCAGCTCCTGCCACAAGTGGTGTTCATCTGCCCAAATTTATTTCTGCAGGCATGGATGTGCCTCAGGGCCAAAAGGGCACAGCATGGAGGCGTCGCTGTGTTCTTTGCAAAATGAAGTCCCCCATCACTTGCACCACATGCTTGGTGACCCTCTGCTTTACAGCAGAAAGATACTGCTATGGCACCTGGCAACAGCAGCACAATATTGTGTAGAGGACTGAGGGTCTTCCAAATATTGAAAGTGTTATTTTGTAAATGTATATATACTTTTTCTCCATTTTTTGGGGGGGGTGTGTTAGAATACCATTTTGGTATTTTGTATATAGTTATTCCATTCAAAATGTATAACTTCACCAATTTGGCCACTTGGGTACATTTGGGCTACTTGTGTGGGACACCTGGGTGACTTCATGATAAATGTCATGTAGCACACTCATTTTGGAAGTGATCATTCTGAAAAGTTGCACAAGTACCGTTGCCCTCATGTTTTTCACCGGAATTGTCCCCATCATCCTATCTGAATGTTTGTTTTGTCTTGTTCATTTTAAAGATGATACAACAAAAATGAAAATACAATGAAAAAAACATACATTTTATCTAAACCAGATCTATTGTGTTATATTGTCCTACATTTAATTCACACAAACTTCAGAGTGTTTTCTTTTAAATGAAACCAAGAATATGCATATCCTTGGTCCTGGGCCTGAGCTACAGGCTGTTAGATTTGGGTATGTCTTCAGGTGGAAATAGAAAAAAGTAGGGGGGTAGCTGTAAGAGGTTAAAGGCTCTGTTTAAACATAACTTCAAAACACTCCTGGAGCGCACTAAGCAGGATTTCATAAGGTGGTAGTCTCTTCCATTTCATTAACATGTCGCATTAATTATGTTAAAATGACAACTACCTAGGTTTTTGTAATTATTCCAGATTCATATTTTTCTGACAAAGTTGATGTTCAAACAACTAGACAGCTACATTTCCAACTTCATTTGGAATAAGTCAAATCCACAAATGAGAAAGGTATATCTAGAGACCTAAGCCAATAGGCAGGCTGGACCTTCCCAATACTTTTATAATACTACCGGTGAGCAAATACATCTAAATGTGTGCGCTCCTGTGCTCCCCAATGCCCATGAATCTTGGCACCCATGTTTTGAACCCCACTGTTAAGAACTCCCTTCAAATCTGGTCCCAATTCCCAAAGTCACTTTAGCCTTAAACAAGCGAGCGGCTTCTCCCCATTAACATCTAATCCCAGCGTCACAGATTGACACGGAATTCCAGTTTTGGCATAGGAACGGTGTGGTGTTGTGTGACCTATTTGTTGATAACACATTAATCTCATTCCATACTCTGAGGGTTGACCATAATATTCCCAATACACACTTTTTTTAGATACCTGCAAACTCGCAGCTTTGCCCAAAAACAGGTCCCTTCATTTCCACTTGAGCTTACTAAGTGTCCAGTCGAGAGGTGCTTAGATCTTAACCTTTATCTGATGGGCACAATCTCCAGATTATACGACATAATACAGAACATTAATCTGCCTTCCTTTGCAAATACAACATCTGCATGGGAGCAAGACATAGGTGACGAGCTACCCAATGATATATGGCAACAAAGTGTTAGGCGTATCCACACATAATTGTGGATAAGGTATGGGCTTATTCAGTTTAAGGTTTTGCACCGTCTCCATTAGTCAAATGACAGATTGGCAAAAATATACTCAAATGTTGACCAAGTGCTTGAGATGCCGCCTGAGTCCAGCAACTGTGGGACATGTTTTGGTCATGCCAATCTAATCTTTGAGTGGCATCTGGGACCCCATTTGAGGCACTCTCACATGTGTAATACAACTGTTAGCCCCAACCTGGTCACTGCCATTTTTGGGGTACTTCCCCCAGACCATAGTGCTACCATGCATCAGACATATGCGATAGAATTTGCCTCGCTGCTAGCTCGCCGCCTTGTCCTCTTTCACTGGAAGTCTGCCCTCCTTTAAGCAGTGGGTTAAGGAGGTGATGTGATCTCTGCCTCTAGAGAAGGTTAGGTACATTGTGCTTGGGTCCCGACCAAAGTTAGACTTAACCTGGGTCCCCATTAATACAACACGTGGCGAGCCTGTCTTTTACTTAGTGTAACTTGCATAGTTTGGTAAGCAGTCATGTCTGTTCTACTGGCCATTTGTGCTCCTAATAATGTTTTTGTTTTCATGACTGTTTGTTTCAGGTTCTCTTTCTTACTTAACGTACTTTTATAGATGCCTTGGTGGGTGGTTTGGAGGGAGGGGATGAATGGGAGAATGAGGGGTTGTACTGTTTTTGTTATATCTGAAAATGTATAAATATATTTTTAAAGTATATTTTAACATATTGGACCATGCATAAAGCCCAGTGTTTCCCAACCCTGGTCCCCGAGCACCCCCAACATTACACATTTGTAATGTAACCATGGACAAGCACGTCTGAACTTGTAAACCAATCATCAAGCCCTCAGTGAGCTGAATGAGGCATAGTCTATTGTCAGATGTGCTATTAGCAATATGCATACTCACCTGCAGCCCAACCGATGAATCAAAGTGACTACAAAATGTTACATAGGCTGAAACACAGGGTTTGTCAAGCCTGAAAGTTATTATTTTTAATAATTATTCAATCATAGATATACATAATTACTCATTATTGTTATGTTTTTATTACAAAGCACGGCATTGCCCTTTTAAGATTCCATTGTCCCCTTTGAGCAGTGTTACGTAGCGATGGGCATTCCGAGTCTTTTCTGTGAGAAGGACCATTTGGCTAAAAAAAGAGCCGTACACTTGGCTCCCAAACAGCTCTTTACTCAGTAATGCTTAGAAAATTGACCTAAAACCACTAAGAAAAAAATTGTATATCTAATTTAAAGCCTTGAATATTGCCTAACCATGTCAGATTATGAAACGTGAGTTCAAATACATTATTACCTGACCAGATTAGATGGCCTGCAAAAGACCCACAAAAATAATGTATGGACTGAAGAAAAGTGCGTGGACTAGAATGAGGCGCTCTCCTCACTATATTGCTCCTGCACTGAGGAATTACCATCTTCAGAGAGCACTTTTATAATTATTCTGCAGGTAAATCGACGTCTGGAGCCCAAAAAGCAATAGAAATAGCATGCAAATCAAGGAGCCAAATGAAAGGCTCTTTCACATATGCGATTCGGTTCCTAACATTCACCAAAAAGAGCTACTACAGCCGTGGCCAAAAGTTGAGAATGACGCAAATATTAATTTCCACAAAGTTTGCTGCTTCAGTGTCTTTAGATATTTTTGTCAGATGTTACTGTGGAATACTGAAGTATAATTACAAGCATTTAAGTGTCAAATGCTTTTATTGACAATTACATGAAGTCCCATGAAGCAAAGAGTCAATATTTGCAGTGTTGACCCTTCTTTTTCAAGACCTCTGCAATCCGCCCTGGCATGCTGTCAATTAACTTCTGGGCCACATCCTGACTGATGGCAGCCCATTATTGCATAATCAATGCTTGGAGTTTGTCAGAATTTGTGGGTTTTTGTTTGTCCACCCGCCTCGAGGATTGACCACAAGTTCTCAATGGGATTAAGGTCTGGGGAGTTTCCTGGCCATGAACCCAAAATATTGATGTTTTGTTCCGAGTCACTTAGTTTTGCCTTATGGCAAGGTGCTCCATCATGCTGGAAAAGGCATTGTTCGTCAGCAAACTGTTCCTGGATGTGTTGGTACCATTCTTTATTCATGACTGTGTTCCTAGGCAAAATTGTGAGTGAGCCAGCTCCCTTTGGCTGAGAAGCAACCCCACACATGAATGGTCTCAGGATGCTTCACTGTTGGCATGAAACAGGACTGATGGTTGCGCTCACCTTGTCTTCTCCGGACAAGCTTTTTTCTAGATGCCCCAAACAATCGGAAAGGGAATTCATCAGAGAAAATGACTTTACCCCAGTCCTCAGCAGCCCAATCCCTGTACATTTTGCAGAATATCCGTCTGTCCCTGATGTTTTTCCTGGAGAGAAGTTGCTTCTTTGCTACCCTTCTTGACACAAAGCCATCCTCCAAAAGTCTTTGCCTAACTTTGCGTGCAGATGCACTCACACCTGCCTGCTGCCATTCCTGAACAAGCACCGTACAGGTGGTGCCCCGATCCCGCAGCTGAATCAACGTTAGGAGAAGGTCCTGGCACTTGCTGGACTTTCTTGGGCGCCCTGAAGCCTTCTTCACAACAATTGAACTGCTCTCCTTGAAGTTCTTGATGATCTGATAAATGGTTGATTTAGGTGCAATCTCACTGGCAGCAATATCCTTGCCTGTGAAGCCCTTTTTGTGCAAAGCAATGACGGCACGTGTTTCCTTGCAGGTAACCATGGTTGACAGAGGAAGAACAATGATTCCAAATACCACCCTCCTTTCGAAGCTTCCAGTCTGTTATTCAAACTCAATCAGCATGACAGAGTGATCGCCAGCCTTACCTCGTCAACACTCAAACCTGTGTTAACGAGAGAATCAATGACATGTCAGCTGGTCCTTTTGTGGCAGTGCTGAAATGCAGTGGAAATGTTTTTTGGGGGATTCAGGTCATTTGCATGGCAAAGAGGGACTTTGCAATTAATCTGATCACTTCATAACATTCTGGAGTATATGCAAATTGCCATCATACAAACTGAGGCAGCAGACTGAAAATGAATATTTGTCATTCTCAAAACTTTTGGCCATGACTGTACTGTTGTGCAGCTGCACCTAAATCATGCTTGAAACACCGGGTGTAACTGAATTTGTAAAATGATGCCACTCGTGCAATTGAAGGACTAATTAAGAAAGTGGTAGCAATGGAAAACTGTCTCCCCCTATTTTTTTAATATATTTTTTTACTAAAAGCCAAAAGAGCGTTCCAAAGTATTTTTGCATTAAAATTGATGTGCATTGACTGCCTGTAAGAAAACATGTTACCCACCCTATGACTCTTGCAACTTGAATACACCTCAAAAGGAATATTTATCTGGCATGGAACACACAAGGCAACTAGGTAAATAGTTAAACTATTCTATGGGGTTTCCTGATTTTGTTCTAATAACATTACATGGCAAAAATATGAGCACTGGAAAGTTGCATCCATACCTGAATGTTAAAGTATAGGATTTGAATGACTGACAGCAGCTACAACAGGCTACACACCACTGTTTGAGTTGAGCTCTGCGATTGTGCGCATGATAAGACTTTTTAATTCTCTTCACCTGAACTTCGGCGTGTCAGCAACAATCATGCATGTCAATTCAGTGCACACAGCTTAACAGAGAAAATACTATTTGAGAATACATTTAATTGCCATTAAAAAGTGGGTGGTTTAAGCCCTGAATGCTGATTGGCTGAAAACATTTATTTTTACTGCTCTAGTTATGTGGGTAACCACATAAGGCACATCAGGTGTTTGTGGGCTGTATCCTTAGCCGTGGTATATTGGCCATATACCACAACACCTTGGGCCTTATTGCTTAAATATACACTGCAAGTACAAAACATTAGGAACACTTTCCTAATATTGAGATGCACCACTTTTGCCTTCGGAACAGCCTCAAAATCGTCAGGGTATGGACTCTACAAGTGTCGAAGGCGTTCCACAGGGATGTTGACTCCAATGCTTCCCACAGTTGTGTCAAATTGGCTGGTAGAGGATCTCTACGCTGAATAGTTTATTCTCTCTCATCCCACAGATGCTCAATTGGATTAAGATCTGGTGACTGGGCAGGCCACTGCAGTAAAACTGAATTCACTGTCATGTTTGTGGAATCATTCCTGGACAATCCTAGACTTGTGTCAGAGCATTATCCTCCTGAAAAAAAGATATTTGCAGATGGATACACTGCTGCCATAAAATGCACCTGATTCACAATGATGTTCCGATATCCTGTGGCATTCAAACATTTCTCCACTTTTAACAAGGGGCCCAATGTGTGCCATGAAAACACACCATGACGGATATGTATGGTTCTTTATACCATACAAACTATCACGGATTACAAAGAGAATACCAGCCGCGAGCTGCCCAGTGACGGGAGCCTACCAGACAAGCTAAATGCTTTATGCTTGCATCAAGGCAAGCAACACTGAACTATGCATGAGAGCACCATCTGTTCCAGACGACTGAGTGACCACGCTCTCCATAGCCAATGCGAGTAAGCCATTTAAACAGGTTAACATTCACAAGGCTGCAGGGCCAGATGGACTACTAGGACTCAGAGCATTCGCTGACCAGCTGGTAAGTGTCTTCACTGACATTGTCAAGCTCTTCCTGACCCAGTCTGTAATAACTACATGTTTCAAAGAGTCCACCAAAGTCCCTGGCCCAAGAATGCCAAGGAAACACACTACCGCCCCATAGTAAATTACTACCACCCCATAGTAAATTACTACCGCCCCATAGTAAATTACTACCGCCCCATAGTAAATTACTACCGCCCCATAGCACTCACATCTGTACCCATGAAATGCTTTGAAAGGCTGGTCACTCCACAATGCCCTTTCCCACCTAGACAAAAGGAACACCTACGTTAGAATGCTGTTCATTAACTACAGCTCTGCGTTCAACACCATAGTGCCCCCCAAGCTCATCACTAAGCTAAGGACCCTGGGACTAAACCTCTAGAACTGGATATTGGACTTCCTGATGTGTCGCCCCCAGGTGGTGAGGGTAGGCACATCTGCCACACTGACCCTCAACACGGGTCAATGTGAGCAAGACAAAGGAGCTGATAATGGACTACAGGAAAGGGCGACTACGCCCCCATACACAGTCAAGGCTGTAGAGAGCGGGTCGAGAGTTTCAACTTCCTTGATGTCCACATCACTAAGGAACTATCATGGTCCAAACACACCAAAACAGTTAAGAGAGCACGACAACGCCTATTCCTCCAAAAGGAGGCTGAAAAGATTTGGCATGGGAACTCACACTCAAAAAGTTGTACATCTGTACCATCGAGAGCATCCTGACCTGTTGCATCACCGCTTGGTATAGGAACTGCTCAGCTAGGCGCTACAGAGGGTAGTGTACGGCCCAGTACATCACTGGGGCTGAGCTTCCTGCCATCCAGGACCTCTGTACCAGGCAGTGTCAGAGGAAGGCCCTAAAAATGGTCAAAGACGCCAGCCACCCAAGTTATATACTGGTGTCCCTGCTACTGCAAGGCAAGCAGTACCAGAGAGCAAAGTCTGGGACCAAAAGACTCCTTAACAGCTTCTACCCCCAAGCCATAAGACTGCTGAACAGTTAATCAAATGGCTACAGACTATTTGCATTGACCCTGTTATTTTAGCACAGGCTTTGATTAACACTCATTGGACTCTAACCACACACACACACTACAGACACTAACACGCATGCATATTGACCATAAACATGCTGCTGCTACTCTATTATCTATGCATCGTCCCTTTACGTTGACTTGTTACAGGTACCTCATATATAGCCTTGTTATTTTACTGTGGTAAACCAGTTCTGTTAGTTTATTTAGCAAATTTGTAATTTATTTTTTTGGTTGGTTATTGAAGTTGACATCAATAAGTGATCATGGATTCACCTGGTTGGTCTATGTCATGGAAAGAGCGTGTGTTCCTAGTGTTTTGTACACTCAGTGTATTTCATAGAACATACATGCTTCTAGTAGTAGTATTAAGCTGTAATCTCTAAACCAGTGGTTGTGTTACATCAGGGCAGCCCAACCATGTGGCTGCAGAGCTACTGTCCTGTAGGTTCTAGCACACCTGATTCTAATAATTAACTGGTTGATGAGCTGAATCAGGTTAGTTACTACTAGGGCTGGGGGATATGGCCTAAATCTCAATATTTTTCACATTTCACTGTATGACGTTATTTGACATATTGAATAATAAAAAGTTCTAAATATAAGTAATCCAGGACCCTAGGGTGGCAACTAAATTGACAAGTTATTTCAATGGGGCTCTCTCTATTCTGATTTAACGGTATAACACAATCGAACTTCACAATCTAACAGATTTATTGGCACGACAGCCATATTGCAGTTCCATCCCAAAGCTCTTGCTTGGAAGTATACTTCACCAGACCGCTAAGAACCTTGCCCTCAGCTAGGCCAAGGTGGTGAAACATGGCAGTGATGACACCATAGGCCTTGTGGATCTCTGCACCAGACAGGATGCTTTTGCCAACATACTTGGGGTCCAACGTGTACGCTGCGGAGTGTATGGGCTTCAGGCAGAAGTCTTCACACTTTTTGATGTATTTCAGAACTGCTTGGAGCAACAGTGAAGTGGGCAGGGCAATACGGATTTCTCTTACATCTGCAAGTAGAGTCTGAACATCAGACAGGATGGCATTGTCTCCCTCAATCCGTGCAATGGCTACTGCTATTTTTCAGGAGTTCCAGGCTGCTTTACCTCTCTCGCCCCAAATACATCATCCAGGAGGATCCTCTTGATGGGGCTGTCCATATCAGCAGACTGATTAGCCATTTCTTGGAGAGACTTCTTCGCCTCCAGGAGACTTTTTTAAATTTTTTATTTTACCTTTATTTAACTAGGCAAGTCAGTTAAGAACAAATTCTTATTTTCAATGACGGCCTAGGAACAGTGGGTTAACTGCCTGTTCAGGGGCAGAACGACAGATTTGTACCTTGTCAGCTCGGGGGTTTGAACTTGCAACCTTCCGGTTACTAGTCCAACGCTCTAACCACTAGGCTACCCTGCCGAGACTGTTAAACATGACAACACCACCCCAATGGGTGTTGCTGGGCAGCTTCAATGTGGTGCTCTTATTCTTCTCACTTTGCTTGGTGAGGTAGATTGCTACTACAACTTGATGACCCTTCACATACCTAACCATTTCCTTGGCTCTCTTGTAGAGTGTATCCATTGTTTTCAGTGCCATGTCGTCATTGAGGAGCAGATTCAATGCATGAGCAGCACAGCCAATGGGTGTGATGTGAGAATAGGACTTAACTTTAGACCAAGCAGCCTTCATGTTCGCAGCATTGTCTGTCACCAGTGCAAATACTTTCTGTGGTTCAAGGTCATTGATGACTGCCTTCAGCTAATCTGCAATGTAGAGACCGGTGTGTCTGTGGTCCCTGGTGTCTGTGCTCTTGTAGAATACTGGTTGAGAGGTGGAGATGTAGTTAATTATTCCTTGCCCACTAACATTTGACCACCCATCAGAGATGATTGCAATACAGTCTGATGTCTCTATTATTTGCTTGACCTTCATTTGAACTCTGCATCCAGCAAATTAGTAGATAAAGCATGTCTGGTTGGAGGGTTGTATGCTGAGCGATGAACATTCAAAAATCTCTTCCAATACACATTGCCTGGGAGCATCAGAGGTGAACCAGTTGTATACAACTCGAGCAAGACATTCATTAGCACTTCTCTGATTACGTTCCTCCATTGAGTAAAAAAAAAAAAAAAACTTTGATTCCAGGAGGACCATGAGCTGTTGCTATCGATAAGGTGTCCGGTCCATCATTTTCACCTCAAATAGAGGTAGAGGGCCTTTTGTCAGTTGCTGCTTGTTGTGAGCGCTGAGGGAACTTTATGCACTTGGCCAGATAATTCTGCATCTTAGTTGCATTCTTCACATATGATTTGGCACTGTATTTGCAAATGTACACAGCTTTTCCTTCTACATTAGCTGCAGTGAAATGTCTCCACACATTTGATAGTGGCCACATGGTAGCAGAAACTAACTAGCAGAAATTGTTAACAAGTTAGAAATGATTTAAAACACACTTTGCTGTAGGCTGCTATTTACTAGGTAAAAAAAAATGTGTCATAACATATATTCACCCCACCCAGTATTGTAATCAATACTTACCAGAAAGTACAGTGGGGGAATAAAGTATTTAGTCAGCCACCAATTGTGCAAGTTCTCACACTTAAAAAGATGAGGCCTGTAATTTTCATCATAGGTACACTTCATCATAGGTACACAGACAAAATTAGATTTTTTTTTCTACAGAAAATCACATTGTAGGATTTTTTATGAATTTATTTGCAAATTATGGTGGAAAATACGTATTTGGTCACCTACAAACAAGCAAGATTTCTGGCTCTCACAGACCTGTAACTTCTTCTTTAAGAGGCTCCTGTCCTCCACTCGTTACCTGTATTAATGGCACCTGTTTGAACTTGTTATCAATATAAAAGACACCTGTCCACAACCTCAAACAGTCACACTCCAAACTCCACTATGGCCAAGACCAAAGAGCTGTCAAAGGACACCAGAAACAAAATTGTAGACCTGCACCAGGCTGCGAAGACTGAATCTGCAATAGGTAAGCAGCTTGGTTTGAAGAAATCAACTGTGGGAGCAATTATTAGGAAATGGAAGACATACAAGACCACTGATAATCTCCCTCGATCTGGGGCTCCACGCAAGATCTCACCCCGTGGGGTCAAAATGATCACAAGAACGGTGAGCAAAAATCCCAGAACCACACGGGGGGGACCTAGTGAATGACCTGCAGAGAGCTGGGACCAAAGTAACAAAGCCTACCATCAGCAAGGGCATTGAAGATGAAACGTGGCTGGGTCTTTCAGCACGACAATGATCCCAAACACACCGCCGGGCAACGAAGGAGTGGCTTCGTAAGAAGCATTTCAAGGTCCTGGAGTGGCCTAGCCAGTCTCCAGATCTCAACCCCATAGAACATCTTTGGAGGGAGTTGAAAGTCCATGTTGCCCAGCAACAGCCCCAAAACATCACTGCTCTAGAGATCGGCATGGAGGAATGTGCCAAAATACCAGCAACAGTGTGTGAAAACCTTGAAGACTTACAGAAAACATTTGAACTCTGTCATTGCCAACAAAGGGTATATAACAAAGTATTGAGATAAACTTTTGTTATTGACCAAATACTTATTTTCCACCATAATTTGCAAATAAATTCAATTCATAAATTCATCATTTTGTCTGTCATAGTTGAAGTGTACCTATGATGAAAATTACAGGCCTCTCATCTTTTTAAGTGGTAGAACTTGCACAATTGGTGGCTGACTAAATACTTTTTTGCCCCACTGTATGTAGTCCTTGGCAGTGTAGTAGTGTGGGCTTAATAGCATCTCATTAGTGTGCAATATCTTGAGAATCAGTTGTATATTTGATGGAAGAGCGCACTGTGCATGCAAAGGGTTACAATTCCATTGAATTGGGAATAGTTTAACCAAAATATGCCACAAGACCTAGAATTGCCTTATGTGTAGTATCCGCCCCAAAATGATCACTGTTATAAGCTAACTTTTTTGATAAATTTAAGCAAAATTCCCAGGCTTAACTTCACATGGAAAAATTCCAGAAAAATTCCAGAAATATACCAGAAGGTTTCTGACACTTTGCCAAGCCCTATTTACTACTCGAGGGTCACTCTGACAGGAGGGTAGCTCTGACAGGAACAGGATTGGGCAGCCCTGTGTTACATGATGGTCCATCCCACCACTCTCGCTTCTCCACTCTGTTCTTACCCACAAAGTATCCGATGAGAGTGCAGTGGAAGTAGGAGACGCGCCCCATGCGCCCGGGTGTGCCTGGCCCCCCCGCCTCCCCGTTGGCCTGCTTCTTGTAGTTGTCGTAGCGCAGCACAAAGCACAGCAGTAGCCCCGGCATCACTATGTCCCCGATTCCCAGCATGGAGAAGTGACTGCCTGTGGAACTGGAGGGAGAGAGGGTTGAGATATAGGGAGAAAAAGGGGGAGGGATGGATGAAATATAGGGAGAATATAAGAGGGGGAGGGAACCAAGACACGATGAAGGGCAGGATAAAAAGAGGAGGAGCGAGAATAATAAGGAGATGACAGTTGTGGGTTGCATCATAGCAGGAAGGTAAAAGCAGTAGTGAGAGATGGTGGGAAAAGGCAAGAGAAGAGAAATACAAGCGTGAGTTTCAGCGCTCATAACAACGCCAGAGGATAATCAATACAGCTCTAGTGAATGGAGCTGGAGGTTCACACACAAAACCAGCGACCCCACCCCACACGGTCAGGCTATGGTACCTGGGGAAAACCAGCTTGCCAGGCAGGGACAAGCGTGGGACGTCACGGCCCATCCCAGGGCCCAGGTGGAGCTTTCTGGAGAGCACGTCTAAGGGGTTGTCAGCCGGTTGGGTGGCCACCTTCACCATCACGTTGCTGTTGAAGATGTAGGCCGAGAAGAACACCTGCAGGACAGACACAAATGGAAGAGTAATCTACTGGGGCTCAAGCAATCCTAAGAAATTGCCACTGTTTGTAGTTCTGTCTTACATACTAACCACGACAAATGTGATTGAAGAACAGAGTTGGCCTTTAAGGCTCTACCATGGTGCACAGCGGGAATAACCATTAACGTCAACTGTCCTGTTAGCATGGAAATGTCAGTCTATACCATTCTGCTCTATTCCCTGTTCTGCTCTGTCCACCTTAATTACCCTAAGAGACCTGGAACATTGGAACTCTGTACCTTATGTCTTCGCACATACAGTAAGCCACTTTGACATAGTCTACAACGACGAGGTGAGGGCCCTCAGAGTGGGGTGTCAGGAAAATAACCTCACACTCAATGTCAACAAAACAAAGGAGATGATCGTGGACTTCAGGAAACAGCAGAAGGAGCACCCCCCTATCCACATCGATGGGACAGTAGTGGAGAAGGTGGAAAGTTTTAAGTTCTCGGCGTACACATCACGGACAAACTGAAATGGTCCATCCGCACAGACAGCGTGGTAAGGCAACCTCAGGAGGCTGAAGAAATGTGTCTTGTCACCAAAAACACACAAACATTTACAGATGCACAATTGAGAGCATCCTGTCGGGCTGTATCACCGCCTGGTACGGCAACTGCTCCGCTCACAACCGTAAGGCTCTCCAGAGGGTAATGAGGTCTGCACAACGCATCACCGGGGGCAAACTACCTGCCCTCCAGGACACCTACACCACCCGACGTCATAGGAAGGCCAAAAAGATCAAGGACAACAACCACGCGAGCCACTGCCTGTTCACCCTGCTATCATCCAAAAGGCGAGGTCAGTACAGGTGCATGAAAGCTGGGACCGAGAGACTGAAAAACAGCTTCTATCTCAAGGCCATCAGACTGTTAAACAGACATCACTAACATTGAGTGGCTTCTGCCAACATACAGACTTAATCTCTAGCCACTTTTATAATTAACATTTGGATGTAATAAATGTACCACAAGTCACTTAAACAATGCCACTTTATATAATGTTTACATACCCTATAGCATCTACTGCATCTTGCCTATGCCGTTGGGCCATCGCTCATCCATATACTTATATGTACATATTCTTAATCATTCCTTTCCATTTGTGTGTATAAGGAAGTTGTGACATTTTTAGATTACTTGTTAGATATTACTGCACGGTCAGAACTAGAAGCACAAGCATTTCACTACACTTGCATTAACCTCTTGAACCTCTGGGGGCAGTATTTCATTTTTGGATGAAAAACGTTCCCGTTTTAAACAAGATATTTTGTCACGAAAAGATGCTCGACTATGCATATAATTGACAGCTTTGGAAAGAAAACACTGACGTTTCCAAAACTGCAAAGATTGTCTGTGAGTGCCACAGAACTAATGCTACAGGCAAAACCAAGATTAAATTTCATACAGGAAGTGAGCCAGATTTCGAATGCACTGTGTTCCAATGTCTCCTTATATGGCTGTGAATGCGCAAGGAATGAGCCTACACTTTCTGTCGTTTCCCCAAGGTGTTTGCAGCATTGTGACGTATTTGTAGGCATATCATTGGAAAATTGACCATGAGACTACATTTACCAGGTGTCCGCTCGGTGTCCTCCGTCGAAACTATTGCGTAATCTCCAGGTGCGTGCATTTTTCCATTTTGAACAGAGGAGAAACAAAACTGCCACGAGTGATTTATCATCAAATAGATATGTGAAAAACACCTTGAGGATTGATTCTAAACAACGTTTGCCATGTTTGTCGATATTATGGCATTAATTTGGTAAAAAGATTGCGTTGTAATGACTGAATTTTCGTTTTTTTTTCCTTAGCCAAACGTGATGAACAAAACGGAGCGATTTCTCCTACACAAATAATATTTTTGGAAAAACTGAACATTTGCTATCTAACTAAGAGTCTCGTCATTGAAAACATCTGAAGTTCTTCAAAGGTAAATGATTTTATTTGAATGCTTTTCTTGTTTTTGTGAAAATGTTGCCTGCTGAATGCTAGGCTTAATGCTATGCTAGCTATCAATACTCTTACACAAATGCTTGTGTAGCTATGGTTGAAAAGCATTTTTTGAAAATCTGAGATGACATTGTTGTTAACAAAAGGCTAAGCTTGTGAGCCAATATATTTATTTAATTTCATTTGCGATTTTCATGAATAGTTAACGTTGCGTTATGGTAATGAGCTTGAGGCTATAATTACGCTCCCGGATAAGGGATTGCTCGTCGCAACAGGTTAACATTTGCTAACCATGTGTATGTGACCAATAAAATGTGATTTGAACTGACAGCCGGGGTGACAATCTAATTTTGCCCCGGGGCCGCTTTTGGGGTTCACACTAGAGGTCAACCGATTATGATTTTTCAGCGCCGAGAAATAGCCGATACCGATTAATCGACCGATTTTTTTATTTTATTTGTAATAATGACAATTACAACAATACTGAATGAACACTTATTTTAACTTAATATAATACATCAATAAAATCAATTTAGCCTTAAATAAATAATGAAACATGTTCAATTTCATTTAAATAATGTAAAAACAAAAGTGTTGGAGAAGAAAGTAAAAGTGCAATATGTGCCATGTAAGAATGCTAACGTTTTAGATCCTTGCTCAGAACATGAGAACATATGAAAGCTGGTGGTTCCTTTTAACATGTGTCTTCAATATTCCAAGGTAAGAAGTTTTAGGTTGTAGTTATTATAGGAATTATAGGACTATTTCTCTCTATACCATTTGTATTTCATATACCTTTGACTATTGGATGTTCTTATAGGCACTTTAGTATTGCCAGTGTAACAGTATAGCTTCCATCCCTCTCCTTGCCGCTACCTGGGCTTGAACCAGGAACACATCGACAACAGCCACCCTCGACGCAGCGTTACCCATGCAGAGCAAGGGGAACAACTACTCCAAGTCTCAGCGCGAGTGACGTTTGAAACGCTGTTAGCGCGCACCCCGCTAACTAGCTAGCCATTTCACATCGGTTACACCAGCCTAATCTCGGGAATTGATGGGCTTGAAGTCATAAACAGCTCAATGCTTGAAGCATTGCGAAGAGCTGCTGTCAAATGCACAAAAGTGCTGTTTGAATGAATGCTTGCGAGCCTACTGGTGCCTACCGTCTCTCAGTCAGACTTCTCGATCAAATAATAGACTTAATTATAAACACACAGAAATACAAGCCTTAGGTCATTAATATGGTCGAATCCAGAAACGATCATCTCAAAAAAACGTTTATTCTTTCAGTGAAATACGGAACCGTTCCATATTTTATCTAACGTGTGGCATCCATCAGTCTAAATATTCCTGTTACCTTGCACAACCTTCAATGTTATGTCATTATTACATAAAATCCTGGCAAATGAGGCGGCCCAAACTGTTGCATATGCACTGACTCTGCGTGCAATGAACGCAAGAGACGTGACAATTTCACCTGGTTAATATTGCCTGCTAACCTGGATTTATTTTAGCTAAATATGCAGGTTTAAAAATATATACTTCTGTGTATTGATTTTAAGAAAGGCATGGATGTTTATGGTTAGGTACACGTTTGGAGCAACGACAGTCCTTATTCGCAAATGCGCACTGCATCGATTATATGCGACGCATGACACGCTAGATAAACTAGTAATATCATCAACCATGTGTAGTTAACTAGTGATTATGATTGACTGATTTTTCTAAGATAAGTTTAATGCTAGCTAGCAACTTACCTTGGCTTCTTACTGCATCCGCGTAACAGGCAGGCTCCTCGTGGAGTGCAATGAGAGGCGGTTAGAGCGTTGGACTAGCTAACCGCAAGGTTGCAAGATTGAATCCCTGAGCTGACAAGGTAAAAAAAAATCTGTCGTTCTGCCCCTGAACAAGGCAGTTAACCCACTGTTCCTAGGCCGTCATTGAAAATAAGAATGTGTTCTTAACTGACTTGTCTAGTTAAATACAGGTGTAAAAATAAATAAAATAGGCAAAACCGGGGTCCAAATATACCGATTTCCGATTGTTATGAAAACTTGAAATCGGCCCTAATTAATCGGCCATTCCGATTAAATCGGTCGACCTCTAGTTCACACACCCCTTAATTTTTTAATGCATTTCCTCACCATCAAAATGTGCTAAAAATAGTCCTCTATCCATAGTTTTACTTGAATTATATATTACCAGGTTAGTCTCATTGAAATTAACCTCTTTTACAAGAGGCCAAAATAGCACACAGTTAGCACAAATAGCACAGTTGCAGAGTTGCAGATACATTTACAACATCAAATACAAAGCACCACAGTTTAAAAAATATAAATGTACACATTGAACACCAAGATGGCTTGGGAACGTGTGGTGCAACTAGGGATCAAAATATTGACAGCCCCCCACTTAATTTTTCATCATAGTGTTTTGGAATTTTCCATGTTCCCCAACTGTCTAGCTTAAATTTTGGTGATTATTAGCACGCTGGACACATTCAAGATATTCGTAACTTTAAAAAAACCTCAAACCACCCGTGGGCCAGATTGGACCCCCTCGCAGGCCGGATGACTCATGACCCTGCCTGTGTTTTAGCAGTCGTATTTGGGTCAACTGGGTGGCGGTGGGGTGAAGGGAGGAGAGGGGCTCTCTTACCCAGAACACGTCATAGATGAGCAGCCCTGACAGCAGCAGGCAAGACACCTTCAGACTGGGCAGCCGCACAAACGCTATCATGGCCACACACAACCCCATGGCTAGAGCTGAGGAGAGAGATAGAGGAATATCACACATGGAGGGAGGGGGAGAGAAGGAAGGAAATGCACACACACAGATCTGAGATAGCCAGAGGAATCAAACCTTTATGAACACACACATGAAGCTCAGAGAGCACGAGAGAGAGAGAGGAATCAGACATGAACTAGAGGTCTTCACATGTCCAAAAACCACCCAACCAAATATGCAGTAATTACATTTTAAAAACAGACTGTTCCCAATGGACCCGAGGACAGTCAGACCCATTCCGAAAAGGGCCGTGGTAAAGAGACCCGTGCTGGTTTGGCTCAGAGAGACCTGTTCAGATCCGAAAGCAGAACGAACGAAAACTCCCAACTGGGCGCTGCTAGCGCCATCAATAAACAAGCGATATTGGCCAAATGATCCACAGTTACGTACCCTTAACAACTGCCTATAACAAATTACAAAAACTACTATTCGTTGTGTAGAATATTCATATATAAAGGGAGCCCAGCCTAGAGAGAACGAGAGAGATATGCCGGCACCATGGATTTCTTTAGATTTGTCAGATATCTGTATAGGCTACTACTGCTATACGTGTACAGGAGGCTACTTTGTACATTTTCTATCAGAATATTTTTTAGAAAGATAAGCATGATAATTGTTAGCCTAAAGGAGCAACTCTGCTAAGCCTAAAACAGTCCCCTCACCCAAAGTTCAACTGTCAAGAGTCAGTTTGAGTGCCTGTGTGCACTGCCTAAGTCTAATAATAACCATACCTACACAAAAGTTGCTTAACTTTATTGGGGTAGTAACAAAAGTCAGTCAAGTCTTTTATAATAAAAATACAGAACTGGACTATAGAAGCTTTTACCAACAAAAGATATTGCGTACAGTAGTCCTTCCCAACAAATGACAGCAATAGATTAATGCTATTTATTTTACAACAGGCCTACTTTTAACATTGATTTTTTTGTCATTTAGCCTTAAACTAAATACGAAGCACAAAGTTAGCCAACAAAAAGTAAAACATACCCATTTTTGCATAAGTTATTTAAAGAACTGGTTTAGATTATTAATAGGTCTATAATAATGGATTTACAATAATACAAATAATAATAACAACACAATTGATTGAATACGAAAATAAATAAATGAAAAGGTAGAAAATTGCATCAAACCTAAATAGCAGTCCATTAGGCCACACCAACGTGCTTCTCATCTTTGTCCACTAGAATATTAAAACTTGTCCGAGGACGTTCCCCTTGTCGGCTTCTTTTCACTATACTCCTCATCCCCTAACTTTTGTTTTACTCCATCTTCGCAATAACAGTAGCCTAGGCTACTGAGATGAGCAGCCGGAACCAGTTTCAGCTGGACATAAGCTATACGATTTATTGAGTTGCAATTAGCTGACTCAGATAACAAGCATGCGCAGTTCTCATCACACAAACACAAAATTAACAGAGGATAGGTCCAATAAGGTCGAGTCGATAAATTCATTTTGATTGCACATACCCAAGACCTGTGGCAATTATTTCAGTCCCAACCCTGATCCGAGACAAAAGTCAGAATTTAGGACGCGCGCCCGCTCCAGTCCCGATCTCGAAAACTCTGGTTCCGTTGGACCCATGAAGACCTCTAATATGAACACATGCTCAAAAACGTAAAAGTAATGGAGCTCAGAGAGTGAGACACACAAACTGAGATAGAGAAACTAAAGAAAGGCAATGGCAAACAATAATCTGAAACACGCCATTTATGCCCCCACACACGTTCACAAACACAAGGTAGTTATGACACAATGATATACCATCCATGAGCAGCCAGTGTCCCGTCAGCACCCAAATCAGCACCAGCATGACAGAGAGGGAGAAGGCGAGGAGCTCGGCCAGAGTGAAGCGCCCACAGCAGCCAAACGAGATCCTACAGGGGGGAGGAGGGAGAGAGATGGTTTATACACACTGGACAAGACACAATCTCTTCACTGGAAAATTACATTCTCTAAACACAAGTCGATATGTACGGGGTTAAACAAGTAGATATAGCAAAGTTTACTCAAAACCTGGACATGGCGGTCCAGGTTAAGAGTTCAAATAAAGGCCAGATGCTTTACATTGTCAAACAGAAAAAGGGAATTAAAGAGTTGTGGCATTGGAGACTTGGCTATGGTAGCCTCTCAGTTTGACATGTGGACCAACATGATACCATGCATCTCTAACATCCTATTGATGAGCCTGAGGACGGATGGTGCCGAATCAGTTGTGCCTCTGGAGTGAATAGAGACCCATTAGCATATGCTGCGGAACAATTGGTATTTTGCTATTTTTGGTGCCAAAGTGATCACAGGCCAGCAGGCACACACCGATTCAAATGGCATTATGTAGATTTGTGAGAGATAAGAGAGAACAAGAGAGATAAATAGAGCCAGAGGGGGAGAGGAAGACAGCAGGGTCCTGGGAGAGAGAGAGAAAGAGAGAGACAAATGGACAAAGAAACTTACTTACTTGTTTTGTGGGGAGCAGGGTCTGGTCAAGTACTGGCACATTGGCAACAGGAGGAATGCAAACGCAATTGTCGCAAGAACTGATGAGGAACAACAAAGAGGGAGATAGATAAGTGAACAAGAGACTACTCATAACCAGACAGTTTGTTTCAGTCCATTGGTTTCCACTCAGTTTAACAGTGATAATCATTGTCATCTCACCCATAAGAAGTATGCAGAGAAATGTTTTTTGTTATATCAATGCATGATGACTTGTATTTTGCCTAACTGCACAACTAATATATCATGCTCTAAGGAAACAACTAAATTAATGTCTGCTTGCCTTTAGACAAGAAATTGCTCTAACATTATGGCACATTTGTTTGTGTGTGTGGTGTGACGGGTCAGGTACCTGCAGTGCAAATGGTGAAAACCACCTGGACAGAGTCGAAGAAAAAGAACATGACGAGCAGAGACACGGAGGCTCCTATGGGCAGGAACAGAGCCTGCGTGGAGTCTATGGTTTGAATACCTGCAAGACAACACAATACATGCACAAGTGAGAATGCTCAAACACACAGAGATGGACAATCACTATCATACACACACACACACACACACAGGCATACACATTTCTGCATGTGCTGCATCTATAGCCTGGGTAACAGCAAACAAACCAACCAATAAATATACAGAATCCATGGTATGACGACTTCCAACTTGTAAACAGAAAAGAAAAACACACGCTCTGTATGTCTTATGTCTCACCAAATATGTGAGACTCACTGTTGTTTGTGTTGCCATTGTTGAAGGCCCCATTCGGGACAGGGTTACCATCCTTATCCTTCTCCTGGTTCTCACAGTCCATGTTCAACGATCTGCATAGGGAAAG
The DNA here is from genome assembly GCF_045791955.1 of Oncorhynchus clarkii lewisi. Classification (NCBI taxonomy): domain Eukaryota; kingdom Metazoa; phylum Chordata; class Actinopteri; order Salmoniformes; family Salmonidae; genus Oncorhynchus; species Oncorhynchus clarkii. The sequence continues at coordinate 26,446,046 of NC_092175.1, read as the reverse complement.
AGGGAAAGAACGGTTGACTAACTGAAATAAATCAAGCTTCTCTCACGGAGAGAACAGCAAAGACTTGTTTTAAAAAGGGTGGATAGCTCAACATAGGTGTTCAATGCTTACTATAATGGAAATAACATGATAAAGAAGATGAGCCCCATAGTGACGAGTGTCTGCCTATCTGGGATGTAAGCACTTAGACGGGGTACCCACCTGAAGCTGCCATAGACAATGAGGAGGATGGAGATGAGGAAAGTGGACACCTGGCTGGAGTCGACGAGTGAGTACGCCCTATAGACAGAGAGCGAGAGATATTTCAGATGATCATCCATTTCCTCCACAGAATATAGTATATAGCCCATAGTATACTTCAGTGATGCATATGTCAACAAAGTTGAATTAATAACATGGCTAACTTTGCTACATTGAGTTATAAAAGTGGGTCGATTTTTCTTTACTATTTTCTATATTGTAGCATAATAGTGAAGACATCAAAACTATGATATAACATATGGAATCATGTAGTAAAAAAAAGAAAAAAGTTTCAAAATATATTTTAAAAATGGGAGATTCTTCAAATAGCCACCCTTTGCCTTGATGACAGCTTTGCACACATGGCATTCTCTCAACCAGCTTCATGAGGTAGTCACCTGGAATTAACAGGTGTGCTTTGTTAAAAGTTCATTTGTGGAATTTCTTTCCTTCTTAATGCGTTTGAGCCAATCAGTTGTGTTGTGACAAGTTAGTGGTGGTATACAGAAGATAGCCCTATTTGGTAAAAGACCAAGTCCATATTATGGCAAGAACAGCTCAAATAAGCAAAGCGAAATGACAGGCCATCATTACTTTAACACGTGAAGATCAGTCAATGCAGAAAATGTGAAGAATTTTGAAACTTTCTTCAATTGCAGTCACAAAACCATCAAGCACGGATGAAACTGGCTCTCATGAGGACCGCCACAGGAATGGAAGACCCAAGGTTACTTCTGCTACAGAGCATGAGTTCATTAGAGTTACCAGCCTCAGAAATTGCAGCCCAAATAAATGCTTCAGAGTTCAAGTAACAAACAACTGTTCAGAGGAGACTACATGAATTAAGCCTTCATGGTCGAATTGCTGCAAAGAAACAACTACTAAAAGGTCATCAATAATAATAATAAGAGACTTGATTTGGTCAAGAAACACGAGCAATGGACATTAGACCGGTGGAAATCTGTCCTTTTGGTCTGATGAGTCCAAATGTGCGATTTTTAGTTCCAACGTCTTTGTGAGACGCATGTATGGTTTCCACCGTGAAGCATGGAGGTCATGTGACGGTGCTTTGCTGGTGACACCGTCTGATTTATTTAGAATTCAAGGCACTTAACCCACATGGCTACCACAGCATTCTGCAGCGATACGCCATCCCATCTGGTTTGCACTTAGTGGGACTATCATTTGTTTTTCAACAGGACAATGACCCAACACACCTCCGGGCTGTGTAAGGGCTAATTGACCAAGGAGAGTGATGAGTGCTGCATCAAATGACCTGGCCTCCACACTCAGATGACCTGGCCTCCACACTCAGATGACCTGGCCTCCACACTCAGATGACCTCAACTCAATTGAAATGGATTGGGATGAGTTGGACCACAGAGTGAAGGAAAAGCAGCTAACAAGTGCCCAGCATGTGGGAACTCCTTCAAGACTGTCGGAAAAAGCATTCAAAGTGAAGATGGTTGAGAGAATGCCAAGAGTGTGCAAAGCTGTCAAGGAAAAAGGTGGCTACCTTGAAGATTCTCAAACAAAACACTTTTTGTTACTACAGGATTCCATGTGTGTAATTTCATAGTCTTGATGTCTTCACTATTATTCTATAATGTAGAAAATAGTACAAAAATAAAATAAAAACCCTTGAATGAGTAGGTGTCCAAACTTTTGACTGATACTGAACGTTTGGTGTTGTCAACGTTTGATGCTGTGAAACTTGAGGAATAGCAAGCACTGTCATAGCTTGGTTGGGACAGGCGAGCACATCAGCAGAGGAGCTCGAATGATTTCTCTCTGTCACATGGAAATAGTTTCAGTGTTTAGCTAGCTAGCTAGTTAGTTGGTCAGGCAAGAAAAGGTGTGTAGCGGTAAATTTGGGCTGCGCTCAAAGCGCAAACCTCAGCTGTCACTTTCACTAGCCAGCCATAAAGGGCAGCTAACTAGCCACTGAAATGAAGGCTAGAGTAATTTGTGTTTATCTGTTGGGCTTAGGTTATGGTTTGTCATGTTTGCAAGGTACAGATACTCATTGGCTTGTCTTCCTATTATTTGACAGCTTAGCTGTCATGTTAAAGTAGTAGATGCCTGCGCAGTGGAGCTCATATGAGAAGGATATTTGTTACAAAGCCAGCTAACAAACTACTTGTTTTGGCCCATTTCTACTGATGCAAATCATTTGGAAACTGTCCCAGCTTCGTAACTAACCAGCCAACATTGGCTAACTCTGTAGCTAGTCAAGCAAGAAAGCATGAGTTGATTGGAGGAGAGAGAGAGAGTGTGGAAAGGGAGCCGGGTAATTATCACACAATTTATTACGGAAACCCTTTATTAGGAAGAGAGTATGTGTATGGTTGAGAAAAGAAAGAGGAAGGAAGAGACATTGAGTGAGTGAGTTGTTCCTGACTACAATTGCATCCTATTTGTTGCTCCTCTCCCTGTTCCTCTGGGTCAGTGAAAACAAAGGACATGATATGGAGTCAGGGCTCAGCAGCAAAAAGGCATGGAGAAAGAGGAGTTAGATGATTGGAGAGATAGAGATGTGGAGAGTGGAAGCAGAATGAGAGTACAGAGCAGAGGGAGGGGAAAAGGGAGAGCACACCTGAGAGGGAAGCCTGTTTCCATCGAGTGCGTCTGCCCCAAGTCCCACCATTGTACCACACAGCCTGGGCCTAAAGTGACAGTGGCAGGGGGTTTGGAGTCGTTTTTAAGTGGTAGGAACTTATCTGCTCTAGAGCTTGTAATGGGTTATACCAAGAGAATGGGCGGGGTTGGCCATCTTGACCAACCGAGGAGCTATTACAATATTGGACGCACAGGCAGAAAATTGTGGAAGTATGTGTTTGGGTGATGCTCAACATTGCCATCATAAATTGTGTGGGGGACCCTGCAAAAGGCCCCTTACCAGAAACCCCAACTGCAGGGGCCTAAAGCATTCAAAATGCAGCTTGTGCAATCACTTTGTGATATGGCTACAGTGGCAGGAAGAGGAGAACCAATAGTGTGGCACCAGGGCGTGTGAACTGAGTTGTAACTCATTGGAAAGCAGGTGAAGCTTGAAGGGCACAAGAGATGGTGCGCATCCGGAGTGGATGCAGGGCAAAGAGTGGGAAAAACCTCTGTTGGGTACTCCACGTGTTCTGTGACACTTTGCAGGGTGGGGCCGTGGTTCCAGAAGTTCCATGATATGTTGTAGGCTAAACGCAAACACTAAAGTGACAGTGTGAAATACATCCCACAAATCATTTGTCTCTGAACAGTTGCATATCTTCTCTCTTCGTCTCTAATACTTGTTGCATTTACTGAATTGTCAAAGTAGGCTATTATTTCTACATTGTGTTTTATTTTACCTTTATTTAACCAGGTAGGCCAGTTGAGAACAAGTTCTCATTTACAACTGTGACCTGATCAAAATAAAGCAAAGCAGTGCGACAAAAGAGTTACACATGGGATAAACAAAAGTACAGTCAAATAACAATAGAAAAATCAATATACAGTGTGTGCAAATGGAGTAAGGAGGTAAGGCAATAAATAGGCCAATAGTAGCGAAGTAATTACAATTTAGCAAATTAACACTGGAGTGATAGATGTCCAGATGATGATGTGCAAGTAGAAATACTGGTGTGCAAAAGAACAAAATAAGTCAAAAACAATATAGGGATAGTCAGTTTTATGAGGGTATGTTTAGCAGCGTGTGTGAAGGAGGCTTTGATGCAAAATAGGAAGCCAATTATAGATTTAATTTTGGATTGAAGATTCTTAAGAGCAGTTGGAGGCCACAGAATGAGTGCTGTATGCCATTGAAGCTCATTTGGAGGTTTGTTAACACAGTGTCCAAAGAGGGGCCAGAAGTATACAGAATGGTGTCGTCTGCTTAGAAGTGGATCGGGGAATCACCCGCAGTAAGAGCGACATTGTTGATATATACATAGAAAAGAGTCGGCCCGAGAATTGAACCCTGTGGTACCCCCAAAGAGACTTCCAGACGTCCAGACAACAGGCCCTCCCAAATCTGACACACTGAACTCTGAGAAGTAGTTTGTGAACCAGGCGAGGCAGTCATTTTAGTAACCAAGGCCGCTGAGTCTGCCTATAAAAATATGGTGATTGACAGAGTCGAAAGCCTTGGCCAGGACGATGAAGGCGGCTGCACAGTACTGTCTTTTATCGATGGCGGTTATGATAGTGTAGTATCTTGAGCGTGGCTGAGGTGCACCCGTGACCAGTTCGGAAACCGGATTGCACAGCGGAGAAGGTACGGTGGGATTCGAAATGGTCAGTGATCTGTTTGTTAACTTGGCTTTCAAAGACTTTAGAAAGGCAGGGCAGGATAAATATAGGTCTATAACAGTTTGGGTCTCGAGTGTCACCCCCTTTGAAGAGGGGGATGACCGCGGCAGCTTTCCAATCTTTAGGAATCTCGGACGATACGAAAGGTTTAAAAAACTAGAAATAGGGGTTGCAACAATGGTGGCGGATAATTTTAGAAAGAGAGGGTCCAGATTGTCTAGTCCAGTTGATTTGTACAGGTCCAGGTTTTGCAGCTCTTTCAGAACATCTACTATCTGGATTTGGGTGAAGGAGAGCTGGGGAGGCTTGGGCAAGTAGCTGCGAGGGGTGTGGAGCGGTTGGCCGGGGTTGGGGAAGCCAGGTGGAAAGCATGGCCAGCCGTAGAGAAATGCTTAATGAAATTCTCAATGATCGTGGATTGAGAAATCAGTGGTGACCAGTGCCTCAGTGCAGTGGGCAGCTGGGAGGAGGTGCTCTTATTCTTCATGGACTTGAGTGTCCCAGAACTATTTAGAGTTAAAGGTACAGGATGCAAATTTCTGTTTGAAAAAGCTAGCCTTTGCTTTCCTAACTGACTGTGTGTATTGGTTCCTTCCCTGAAAAGTTGCATATCGCGGGGACTAGTTGATGCTAGCGCAGTACGCCACAGGATGTTTTTGTGGTGGTCGAGGGCAGTCACGTCTGAAGTGAACCAAGGGCTATATCTGTTCATAGTTCTACATTTTTTGAAAGGGGCATGCTTATTTAAGATGGTGGGGAAATTACTTTTAAAAGAACATCCAGGCCTCCTCTACTGACGGGATGAGGTCAATATCCTTCCAGGATACCCGGGCTAGGTCAATTAGAAAGGTCTGCTTGCAGAAGTGTTTTAGGGAGCGTTTGACAGTGATGAGGGGTGGTCGTTTGACTGCGGACCCATAACAGATGCAGGCAATGAGGCAGTGATCGCTGAGATCCTGATTGAAAACAGCAGAGGTGTATTTGGAGGGCAAGTTGGTCAGGATAATATCTATGAGGGTTCCCATGTTTACGGATTTGGGGTTGTACCTGGTGGGTTCCTTGATAATTTGTGTGAGATTGAGGGCATCTAGCTTAGATTGTAGGACGGCCAGGGTGTTAAGCATATCCCAGTTTAGGTCACAACAGAACGAACTCTTTAGATAGATGGGGGGCAATCAATTCACATATGGTGTCCAGGGCACAGCTGGTAGCTGAGGTGGGTCTATAACAGGCAGCAACAGTGAACAACTTATTTCTGGAGAGATTATTTTTAAAATTAGAAGCTCGGACTGTTTGGGCATAGACCTGGAAAGTATGATAGAACTCTGCAGGCTAACTCACCCTTTGGCAGTTCTATCTTGATGGAAAATGTTGTAGTTGGGGATAGAAATCTCCGAATTTTTGGTGGCCTTCCTAAGCTAGGATTCAGACACGACAAGGACATCAAGGTTGGTAGAGTGTGCTAAAGCAGTGAGTAAAACAAACTTACGGAGGCTTCTGATTTTAACATGCATGAAACCAAGGCTTTTACGTTAGAAGTCAACAAATGAGAGCGCCTGTGGACACACAGGGCCTGGATTAACCTCTACATCAACCGAGGAACAGAGAAGGAGTAGGATGAGGGTATGGCTAAAGGCTATCAAAACTGGTCGTCTAGTGCGTTGGGGGCAGAGAATAAAAGGAGCAGATTTCTGGGCGTGGTAGAATAGATTCAGAGTAGAATGTACGGTAGGGTGCGAGTACAGTGGAGGTAAAACTAAGCATTGAGTGACGATAAGAGAGTTTGCATCTCTGGGGGCACTAGTTATGCTAGGTGAGGTCACCGCATGTGTGGGAGGTGGGACAAAAGAGGTATCTGAGGCATGTTGAGTGGAGCTAGGGGTAACTTTTGAGATATTTTGTAGTCACGTTGCGCAAGTTGGAACCAGTGTTTTTCTGGATCAAACGCGCCAAATAAATTGACATTTTGGATATATATCGACAGAATTAATCGAACAAAAAGGACCATTTGTGATGTTTATGGGACATATTGGAGTGCCAACAAAAGAAGCTCGTCAAAGGTAAGGCATGAATTACATCTTTATTTCTGCGTTTTGTGTCGCGCCTGGAGGGTTGAAATAGGCTTGTCAGTGTTTGTTTACTATGGTGATATCCTCTGATAGTAGCATCGCTCACTTTCGCCGAAAAGCCTTTTTGAAATCTGCCATGTTGGCTGGATTCACAATAAGTGTAGCTTTAATTTGGTATCTTACATGTGTGATTTCATGAAAGTTTGATTTTTATAGAAATGTATTTGAATTTGGCGCTCTGCATTTTCACTGGCTTTTGGCCAGGTGGGACGCTAGCATCCCACATATCCCAGAGAGGTTAACGGCAGTCAAGCTCCCAAGCTGTGAGGTCAGAACATTCGGATCAACTCTACTCATCGGCCAGAGCGTCCAGTGTGTGCTCTGAACGCAAAACGTTTTGAACTTACGAACGGACAATCACCAACACTCTGGATAACATAACATCCTAAACAGCTCTGCTAGGGCGAGTAATGTTCAGTGAGCTGTTCTCTCTCACTTAGATGTCTGGAAGTAGCTAGCAAGTTGGCTTGGGTGCTTGACTGGTGTTAGTAACGTTACATACAGAGCCACCCTTAAAGTGGTGGGTGGGGCTAAAGCTTAAGAGGGTGTGAACGATGCTGAATGGGTGTAGACAAAGAAGGGATCTCCAATAGCATTACCAAAACATTCAAAAATCATTTTCACAAAAGTGAGTTTACAAGTTTATCAACTTTCAAAACAAAACTAAACTATAGTGTATGAAATACCATTTTGGTATTTTTTTTAAATTTTATTTTTTACATTGGATAAAAGTAATTTCAAATGTTGCTACATAAGACCGATTTGAGCCGTTTGGTCACATTTGCACATTATTCTTTTCAAAATTCTTCAAGTTGTGTCAAATTGGTTGTTGATCATTGCTGGACAACTATTTTCAGGTTGACAGATTTTCAAGTAGATTTCTAGTCTAAACTGTAAAATGCAGGTTTGGCCTTGTGTTTTGGGTTATTGTCCTGCTGAAAGGGGCGGCAGGTAAATCAAATCATATCTTATTTGTCACATACACATGGTTAGCAGATGTTAATGCGAGTGTAGCGAAATGCTTGTGCTTCTAGATCTGACAATGCAGTAATATCCAACGAGTAATCTAACAATTCCACAACTACTACCTTATACACACAAGTGTAAAGGGATAAAGAATATGTACATAAAGATATATGAATGAGTGATGGTACAGAACGGCATAGGCTAGATGCAGTAGATCTTATCGAGTACAGCATATACATATGAGATGAGTAATGTAGGGTATGTAAACATATTAAGTGGCATTGTTTAAAGTGGCTAGTGATACATTTTTTACATCAATTTCCATCCCTTTCCATTATTAAAGCGGCTTGAGTCGAGTCAGTATGTTGGCAGCAGCCACTCAATGTTAGTGGTGGCTGTTTAAAAGTCTGATGGCCTTGAGATAGAAAAACAGCTTCTGTCTCTCGGTCCCTGCTTTGATGCACCTGTACTGACCTCGCCTTTTGGATGATAGCGGGGTGAACAGGTAGTGGCTCAGTGGTTGTCCTTGATGATCTTTATGGCCTTCCTGTGACATCGGGTGGTGTAGGTGTCCTGGAGGGCAGGTAGTTTGCCCCCTGTGATGCGTTGTGCAGACCTCACTACCCTCTGGAGAGCCTTATGGTTGTGGGTGGAGCAGTTGCCGTACCAGGCGGTGATACAGCCCAACAAGATGCTCTCGATTGTGCATCTGTAGAAGTTTGAGTGTTTTTGGTGACAAGCCAAATTTCTTCAGCCTCCTGAGGTTGAAGAGGTGCTGCTGCGCCTTCTTCACAACGCTGTCTGTGTGGGTGGACCAATTCAGTTTGTCCGTGATGTGTACGCAGAGAACTTAAAACTTTCTACCTTCTCCACTACTGTCCCGTCGATGTGGATAGGGGGGTGCTCCCTCTGCTGTTTCCTGAAGTCCACAATCATCTCCTTTGTTTTGTTGTTATTTTCCTGACACCACACTCCGAGGGCCCTCACCTCCTCCCTGTAGGCCGTCTCGTTGTTGTTGGTAATCAAGCCTACCGCTGTGGTGTCGTCCACAAACTTAATGATTGAGTTGGAGGCGTGCATGGCCACGCAGTCGTGGGTGAACAGGGAGTACAAGAGAGGGCTCAGAACGCACCTTTGTAGGGCCCCAGTGTTGAGGATCAGCGGGGTAGAGATGTTGTTACCTACCCTCACCACCTGGGGGCGGCCCATCAGGAAGTCCAGTACCCAGTTGCACAGGGCGGGGTCGAGACCCAGGGTCTCGAGCTTGATGCCGAGTCTGGAGGGTACTACAGTGTTAAATGCTGAGCTGTAGTCAATGAACAGCATTCTCACATAGGTATTCCTCTTGTCCAGATGGGTTAGGGCAGTGTGCAGTGTGGTTGCGATTGCGTCGTCTGTGGACCTATTGGGGCGGTAAACAAATTGGAGTGGGTCTAGGGTGTCAGGTAGGGTGGAGGTGATATGGTCCTTGACTAGTCTCTCAAAGCACTTCATGATGACAGAAGTGAGTGCTACGGGGTGGGGCGGTAGTAGTTTAGCTCAGTAGTTTAGCTTTAGCTTTCTTGGGAACAGGAACAATGGTGGCCTAGTGGTTAGAGATCGTTGGACTAGTAACCGAAAGGTAGCAAGATCGAATCCTGCCCCTGAAAAAGGCAGTTGACCCACTGTTCCTAGGCCGTCATTGAAAATAAGAATGTGTTCTTAACTGACTTGCCTAGTTAAACAAAAGGTATTTAAAAAAAAGGTTGATGGTCACCAGTGTCTGGTGGAAAGCAGATTGAACCAGGTTTTCCTTTAGAATTTTGCCTGCACTTAGCTCAATTGGGGCGGCAGGGTCACCTAGTGGTTAGAGTGTTGGACTAGTAACCAAAAGGTTGCAAGTTCAAATCCCTAACCTGACAAGGTACAGATCTGCCGTTCTGCCCCTGAACAGGCAGGTTAACCCACTGTTCCTAGGCCGTCATTGAAAATAAGAATTTGTTCTTAACTGACTTGCCTAGTTAAATAAAGGTTAAAAAAATATTAGTTTTTTTTTTTAATCATGAAAATCTCCACAGTCCTTAATGATTACAAGCACACCCATAACATGATTCAGCCACCCAGAGCATCCAGGGTCAAGCTCCCCACCAAAGGGCACATCGACAGATCTCCCACCAAAGCCAAATCGGGGACCCAAACCAGCAAATCCTATCCTAATCTAAGACCCCCAACACAGTTCCCCCGAGAGCTGCCCCTCAATCATCCGAGATCCCCCCCCCCCCCCCCACACACACAAAAAAAATCTCACCCTCCACTCCCCATAATTATGGAGAGTGAATGAAATCATTTTTTGTCATCTTGCTAGGTAGTTATCGAGCTGTGGCCATCTGGCTAGTATTATCAAGCCAGATGGGCTCCCAGGTGGCACAGCGGTCTAAGGCACTGCATCTCAGTGCTAGAGGCGTCACTACAGATACCCTGATTTGAATCCAGGCTGTATCACAACCAGCCGTGATTGGGAGTCCCATAGAGCGGCGCACAATTGGCCCAGCGTCATCCATGTGTCAGCCTGTGTAGGCAGTCATTGTAAATAAGAATTTGTTCTTAACTGACTTGCCTAGTAAAATAAAGGTTAAAATAAATAAACAAACAAGGGCTTTCTGCAAAATAGCAACATTAGTGCAGCTAGCTAACTAACGTTAATCTAGACCAAACCTAAGCAACAACCACAGACATGCATTGCCCCAAAAAATGTACTGCCGCCTTCTAGTTTGGAATATTTTAACAAGGCTGAATGGCTGACGACTTCAAGGTCTTTGCTGTGTTAACACAAAAGAGATCGACTGCCGACACGGGCAAACGTTTGACAATCCTACCGGTGTGTCTGAGCAATAAATGTTTGCCTCCACATCAATACTTAAAAACAATACTAGCCATTTAGATGGCACATAATTAGACTTTAGTTATGCCATGATCTGCAGCATAGGCCTTCAATTAAAAACATCAAATGTACAGCTAAAGTGGACAAAATGACCCCATTCCCTACTGCGAAAAATCGACAAATGACACGGACGGACATGTTATTTATCAGTCTACCTAATATTGGTCTGGTACACTTGCTATCACACATAAAAAAATAAATTAGAAAACTATTATTCTGGCACATTACAGTAGGGATTGCAATCAGTTAGTTATAGCTAACAATGCGGGAAGATAAACCCCGATTTACAGATCAATGCCTTACTTAGCCAGCTAGCTACTCTTAGGAAGCAGATTATTATGATGGAAATCAAGATAACAAGCTAGCTAACGTTAGCTAAACAAGCTAGAGGTGTTGACTTGCTAGCAAGCCAGCTGCGCACGTCATTAACAAAATAAAAATGGATGACTCAATAACATAGCTATTTCTCTCCGACTTTATAAAACACCTGGCGTGTCATAAATGTATCACAATGACAACATAATTATTGTGTGAAAAGTTAGACATGCCATGAATAAAGCCGGTGAGCTTTTCTGCTAACGTAGCCTGGCTAGCAGGCGTAAACTGGTTCGGTAGGCTAGCTACGCTCATAGGCTCCCTTTGTGTGTAACAGGCTAATGAGACGTAGCAATAAGATATTTATGCATACAAAACAACTGATGTTGACGAGGGGCTTACAATCTAGATAGCTAACTAAATAATATTATTTTGGTAGGAGTTGGCGAACTAACGTTAGTTATATACAACCTTATAGATTCGTCTACCTTGTATAACCATTTCCGTATGACCAATGAAACATTAAGACGAGCCGCTAAGTTAGCTAACTGGCAGATAGCGAGCTAGCCCTGTACTTGGACCGTAGTTAGCTAGCTCAATAACACAATTTGAAAACAGGGCCATCTAATTCTAGTTAAACAAAATAGTGGCTGATTTATTTAGGAACGATGCAGGTTGTCAACTATATCTGTAACAAAAAAAAGTACATACAGCAATCAAGTCAGGCTATTAGCCAACTCGTGCAATGGCTATACCTATGCGCACTCACCAAGAAGAGTAGCCTTGCTCCGCCATGTCACCGACGACAACAGTCAGTGGTGGGTTCCGCGACTGTTGAGATTCGGTTCCCTGTGGCCAAAACGAAGGACCTGGTGGACAAAATTTCCGCCTTTACTTCAATATGTATTTTTTAACAGTTACTATTTGATAACAACATGGCGATGTACCCCAGCCCCCATCTAGCAAACACTAATAGAATAGCTTCCAATCGAATGACAATGATGGTTTGCTAGCTGGCCAAGACAAAGCACCCCGAGAAAAACTGTATATTTCGTCAGTTTTGCGAGTGTCCTGCAGTCTCACTGCCCTTACAGCCCCGAGTCTCAAATGATCCTATACTCGCTGAAAATCCATATTTAGGAGTGTTTCCTAGTGTCTATATTCATATATTCCCGAAGTCTGCACCCTCCGCTGTAATGGATGCCGCGCAGACAGCTTTGTTTTCTATGGCAAGCCAGTCGCGTGCACGCGCAATATCGCCCTTGCTAGAAAGATTTTACGAGTAATTTGTGTGCACTGAAGTGCAATGGAAACACGCGAATATGCGTGTATTCATTCCACCGATTCTGTTGCGAAAGTTTCTTAAACGGGGAGGGACCTTCCTGAATTTTTCCAATAGAAACTCTTGTATTTTTAAAATGTAAAATGTTTTCTTGGCAAAACAGCTTATTCGACACATTTTGCCATGGGACACAAAACAATTGTTGCGGTTTTATAACTAATTCTACACATTTTGCAAAGAGAAAATGTAGATTTTTTAAGCTAATTTGCTGCTATTCTAAACCTTCTGCTAGGAAAAGTCACTTCTGAGAGCTGCATCCCATTTGGTCAAAACCCACTTGTTAGTTGGCCGTGACCACGTTTACATGCACACCAATATCAAATCATATGTTATTGGTCACATACACGTGATTAGCAGATGTTATTGCGAGTGTAGTGAAATGTTTGTGCTTCTAGCTCCAACAGTGCAATAATATCTAACAAATTACACAACATATACCCTATACACACAAATCTAAGTAGGAATGAATTAAGACTACACATATGGACAAGCGATATCAGAGCGGAACGGACTAAGATACAGTAGAACAGTATAGAAAACAGTATATACATATGAGATTAGTAATGTCAGATATGTAAACATTACGTGACTAAGATACCGTAGAATAGTATAGAATACAGTATATACATATGAGATGAATAATGCAAGATGAAAACATTATCAAGTGACTAATATTCCGTAGAATAGTATAGATTACAGTATATACATATGAGGTGAGTAACATTATTAAAGTGACTAGTGTTCCATTCCTTAAAGTGGCCAGGGATTCCTAGTCTATGCCTATAGGCAGCAGCCTGTAATGTGCTAGTGATGGCTGTTTAACAGTCTGATGGCCTTGAGATAGAAGCTGTTTTGCAGTCTCTCCGTCCCAGCTTTGATGCACCAGTACTGACCTCGCCTTCTGAATGATAACTGGGTGAACAGGCAGTGGCTCGGGTGGTTGATGTCCTTGAATATCACGTTATTATTCAGGATACTCAAGTAGGGTGTTCTGTTTTTGAGTTGACACATATGGGCTTAAATTAGGAATATTCTGCTTATTCACGGATACAGGGATACTTGTGAAATCGGGATATAAACTACTATCAGGAGTACTATGCGCATGTAAACGTGGTCACTGTTGCAGCAGCAGAGATACCACATGATGGAAAGCGCCTCAATAATGCTTGAGACATTTTTGTGACATTTTACTCAATCAATCAATCAAATGTATTTATAGGGCCTCCCGGGTGGCGCAGTGGTCTAGGGCACTGTCTAGTGCTAGCTGTTCCACCAGAGACTCTGGTGGGCTCTGTCGCAGCCGGCCGTGACCGGGAGGTCCATGGGACGACGCACAATTGGCCTAGCTTCGCCCGGGTTAGGGAGGGCTTGGTTGGTAGGGATATCCTTGTCTCATCGCGCACTAGTGACTCCGGTGGCGGGCCGGGCGCAGTGCACGCTAACCAGGTTGCCAGGTGCACAGTGTTTCCTACGACACATTGGCTTCCGAGTTGGATGCGCACTGTGTTAAGAAGCAGTGCGGCTTGGTTGGGTTGTGTTTCGGAGGATGCATGGCTTTCGACCTTCTTCTCCCGAGCCCGTACGGGAGTTGTTGCAATGAGACAACATAGTAACTACTAACAATTGGATACCACGAATGGGGGGTCAAATTTAATAAAACATTAAAAAAAATATTTATAAAGCCATTCTTACGTCAGCTGATGTCACAAAGTGCTGTACAGAAACCCAGCCTAAAACCCCAGGGGTTTCAAGCTTCATGACGAGTTTGGAGGGTACTATGGTGTTAAATGCTGAGCTGTAATCGATGAACAGCATTCTTACATTACATAGGTATTCCTCTTGTCCAGATGGGTTAGGGCAGTGTGCAGTGTGATTGCGTCGTCTGTGGACCTATTGGGGCGGTAAGCAAATTGGAGTGGGTCTAGGGTGTCAGGTAGGGCGGAGGTGATTTGATCCTTGACTAGTCTCTCAAAGCACTTCATGATGTGAGTGCTACGGGACAATCATCAAGTTTGCAGATGACACTACAGTGGTAGGCTTGATTACCAACAACGACGAGACGGCCTACAGGGAGTAGGTGAGGGCCCTCGGAGTGTGGTGTCAGGAAAATAACCTCACATTCAACATCAACAAAACAAAGGAGATGATCGTGGACTTCAGGAAACAGCAGAGGGAGCACCCCCCTATCCACAGCGACGGGACAGTAGTGGAGAAGGTGGAAAGTTCTAAGTTCTCGGTGTACACATCACGGACAAACTGCATTGGTCCACCCACACAGTCAGCGTTGTGAAGAAGGCGCAACAGCACCTCTTCACCCTCAGGAGGCTGAAGAAATTTGTCTTGTCACCAAAAACACTCACAAACTTTTACAGATGCACAACCGAGAGCATCCTGTCGGGCTGTATCACCGCCAACAACTGTAAGGTTCTCCAGAGGGTAGTGAAGTCTGCACAACACATCACCGGGGGCAAACTACCAAATCACCAGTCACTTTAAACAATGTCACTTTATATAATGTTTACACACCCTACATTACTCATCTCATATGTATATACTGTACTCTATACCATCTACTACATCTTGCCTATGCAGTTCGGCCATCGCTCATCCATATATTTATATGTACATATTCTTATTCATTCCTTTACTTTTGTGTGTATAAGGTAGTTGTTGTGAAATTGTTAGATTAATTGTTAGATATTACTGCAAGGTATTACTGCAGAACTAGAAGCACAAGCATTTCGCTACACTCGTATTAACATCTGCTAACCATGTGTATGTGACCAATAAAATGTGATTTCACCAATCCAGTGTAGTCAATTGAGTGAAAGTGAGACTGTAGGGAGCGCACCAATGATGTGAATAGCATATTATGACCTAGCTCATCCTTAATAAATAAAACATGTTTTCTATGATGATTAATGATCAATAGATGTTCAAATTATTGAAGAGAAAACGTAGCCTTGAACTAGGAAGCCCTTAATCATGACTTACAGTTCCATTACATTACACGTAAGAAAGTCAGCCATTGGACGAAGGCGTCTTCTGTAGGGGGAGTTTTGTTAAGATCCTAGACCCTCAGTACTGAACATTTACGCCTTGGTCATACCGACAGTGTCCTTGCATTTTGGTAAACCAGAAGTACATTAATTTCCAATGGAACGCTGCGTTTGCCTTGCAGCATTGCGTTGTAGAGGCAGTTGCTGTGACTTCTGTGTGGTGCATACGTTGGGTGTATCGAACGTATGCATCAAGCTGTGTAGACAGCTTGACAGAAAAGGTAGCAGAAGGCGAATGTTGAATGTCCAGATGATGCTGCATACCATTTTGCGCCGAAAGACTGTCCGTGGGATCGAGGCTTAACATGCATTTGCGGTAGCCAACGGTGTTGGAAGCATAATAAGTTAAGAACCTTATCTTTCATATCAGCAATAAATCATTTTCAAAGCGAGACAACAGTAACCGTAGCTTGCAAACACCCGCGGAACCTTTGATGAGTATGTCGGACCACTATCGGTTACAAAACTGTATCTTTGTTTTTTATCGGATTTGGTACAACTGTACTGTGACTGGTTTGGCATGGCGGCTAGTTCAGATGGTAGCGCTAGGGCAATGTATATTGATAATGATGATAAAACCAGTAGTGGCTTGTTTTCATGGATGCCAAGAGAAGTTAGGCTTGCCCCAAAAAATGCACCCCCCAAAAATATATATTTAAAATAATGTATATTTCGTCTCTCTGTTTCAGAATTTTTCTTCAGTTTGCAAGAGGTTGAATGTATCTCATCAGAGAAAGCAAGCAAAACAGCACCCTTCTTTCTCTGTATGTGTAGGCCATCTATCTGATACTGTCTGGTTCCAAAGAGTAGGCTTATGACATTGCTGCCCCTACCATTGAATGCAATGGAAGCAAGCATTCGGTCTCCCTTGATAAAAAATGTATAAAATAATAGCCAATCAGCCTTGAGCTAAACTGAGTGAGCTCAACTGTGAATGGTCCTGGCGCACCAACAAAAAGTGTAAAGAGAAGCCTATCAAATCTCACCAAGAGCCTATGTCATTGACAGAAACTATTTTAATTGTTTAATCTCATTGTAGTTGTGCTGTTGTCCTCCAGTGGCTAGCTAGCTTGCTAACATTAGCCCTTTCTAAATTAGCCATGGATGGAGATAGGGATATGGACTTGTGGTTTTACTTAATTCTCCATACTGGCCAATGATTATAATGGCGATTCTGATCCAACCATTAATTAATGCATTGTGCCCCTAGCCTGAGAGGATGAAAGTTCAATATGTAGCTAGATGTAGTGTTTTCCATGAGAGGAAGTTAGGCTAGCGAACAAACATTTAAGCCAATTGTGTACTGTATGACAGAGTGATAGACCATTTCCTCAACATGAAAGAGAGGAGGATGGCATTGGTGTTTCTATACAAGTGGGGTGAGTCAACATGTTTTTTAAAAAGAAAAACAGGAGCTGCCTCCACTATTTCAGCACCATTTCAACTTCAACATCATAAAATCACCTGTGCTTAGTCAATGTTGAAATGTTGAAGTTGAAATTGCAGAACGCACACACACACACACACACACAGAAATCAGAACCATGGACAGCAACATCATATTTAGCTTACATTGATTGGACTAAATTGTTTTTGGTATCTTTCAGTTGTCAATTTATGTGACTAAGCACAGGTGATTTGATGATGTTGAAATGTTGAAGTTGAAATGGTGCTGGAATAGTGGAGTCAGCTCCTGTTTTCTTTGTGACTTGTAGTAACTCTCGTGGTTCTAAATCAATCGTTGTTTAGTGGTCCTAAAATGTCGGAAACATGAACTTTCTTGAACATATGTAGGTCATGTAACTGTTTGTTGCATTCAATATGCTTTGTGGACTTCACCGGACAGAGGTTGCTCTCTGGTTTTGTGATGTGAACCAGAAAGTAAGTACTTTGATCCGTTGTATTTGACAAAAGCAATTAGGAAAGAAATTGGGGTGATTAAGGGTGCCAAACCACTGGGTTATGGGCCCTGATCATTGCAAATAGTCAAATTCAGTAGGAGAAAGTTTTGAAATTGAACTCACTAAATGGGGGTGAGGTGAAAATGTCACATTCCTGGTGCTATGTCTAAACTGAGGGAAATAATTGCTGGGATGCCATTGGAAATTACCATGGAAGAAATGTACCACTTTCAGGCTTCCCTGAAAGGAGGAAAAGTTATTGATGTGAAAAGGATGAAAAGCAAAAAAGTGGCAGTCGAGTGGACACTACAACTGTACTGTTACAATTGGAAGGGAAACTGCCGAATAGGGTGTAGCTAGGATCACTCAGTTGGAGAGTATGTGACGCCTCCACTTTGGTGCTTAACATTCCAACGGATGGGGCATGTTGCTAATGTGTGCAAAGGTAAAATGAGCTATGCAAAGTGCGGTGGGGATCACGAGTATGGGAAATGATCAGAGATGGAAACTCGAGTCGCGATTAAGAAAAGAAAATGACTTGCGACTTGACTTAGACTTGTGATCAATTGACTTGTGACTTGACTTGGACTCTAGATGAAAGACTTGTGAACAATGCAAGTCAGTACTGGGATAAGTTTTAGTTGTGCATTCTGTCAGATAACATGGAACAGACGGCGTTGTAACACGGAGAAAGTAGTTTAATACAGAGGGCTGAAAAGCGTGCTAGAACGTCTGCGTCATTTGTACGTGACTGTAGTACTACAGCTGAACAATCGTAATCAGGAACGATGTCATCAGGTGGTGAAGCTTTTGTTATTAAATTTGGTTACAAGAACCTGCAGTATAATGCCAGTGCCCCAAAAAATGAAATGCTGTTTGCAAAACTTGTGGAATTAACATTAAAGATGCTGGCGAAACTACAGTACATTAACTTCATCCGACATGTGAAAACTCACCGCGAAAGGTCAGTTAGGCTAGCTAGCTAACAATGTTACAATGTGATTAGGCTAATAATAGCCTGTTTAGCAGATGCCAACTTGATATAGCTAGCTTTATTGTGTATCATCTTTTAGCTAACTGGAAATGTATTACTGAAAAATATTTCTTGAAAGGTTAAGAGGTGGGTTGTCAGATAGCTAGACCTACTTGTTAGCAGAGATGATTAAATTACATCTCGGCGATATGCATATCACTCAGATGTAATATACTTTCTGCTGTAGCCTGTTCCTAGGAAGTAATTTAGTATAAAACGAGAGTTCAAAGCATGCAACTTCTTGGACATTTCTGCTGAAAAATCCCATAGACCATAAATATTTGTTTGTGTCCTTGTACTTCCATCTCAAGTCAGCAACAACTATCCATCATGTTGTTCATCTGCAGGTTCACTGAATTCTGCAAAGCAAAGGTGACCAGCACAGGGACAGAGCAGCATTGACTCATTCTTGACCACCACAGGTGTCCATGTGTATAGTCAGTGCCACCCCAGGCAGAAGGCTATAACAGAGGCTATACTGCAAGACCTGATCATTTCCTGCAACCTGCATATGTCCTTAGTGGACAACCCTCACGTTAGGCATTTCATGTCAGTGGTAGGTGACTAATATTGACCAGTAAGTAGGCCCACGTTGACCAGGTGCCTGCATGACTTAACACTGAACAAAAAGGCTACAATCAAAAGTGCCCTAGAACAGACATAATCAGTGTCTGTCACTGTAGATATATGGACTGACAGGACCATGAGGGGCTTCATGGGAGTAATGGCCCATTACATGGCCATGGAAGAGGAAAAAAAAAACACCCAGACTGGAGTCAGTTCTGTTGAGCTGTGATAAATTCACATGGTCACACACTGGGGAAAGAACATTTGACATTTAATATGTGATAATTTGGATATATGTGATAACTCTGAAAATATGAAAAAGGCCTTCATAGTTTGTTTCCCCAAAGCAATCAATGATCATGATGATGATGTGGGTAACCCCAGCATATGGGAAGAATTTGGTGAAGAGTACAATGCTGATGTAGAAGCTATCCAAACCAACTGCAGGTAACAGCACTTACAGTGCTTTGCCCATTCATTACAACTGGTGATTAGAGATGGACTAAAGGAAACAAAAATCATAAACAGTGTGATGTTTAAGGTAACTAAACTTTGCAGCTTACTACACACTACCTGTTCTCTGACGGAAGCATTTGAAGCCGAGTTCGGAGCCAATCGTAGTATCCCTGCTGCTGTGTCTA